>NC_087205.1:29627333-29662333 GCF_015104395.2 Macrobrachium nipponense
ATCCGCTTTTCGGTCATGTACAAGGTATTTCTTAGTTTTAGTTTAAATATTGTAGATAATGTTTTAGATCTCCCATAAACGTGTACACATGCTTAATAATAATAATAATAATAATAATAATAATAATAATAATAATAATAATAATAATAATAAAATAATAATAATAATAATAATAATAATAATAATAATAATAATAATAATAATAATAATAATAAACACTCTATTAATAACGGTTCCATAATAATTCCAAATGTGTGTTAAATTTGTTCTTATTAGTTTAAATTATATTCTATAATACTTGAAAAAACATAAACGCAAATTCAACAGAGGACTCAAGACCCTAAACTTTGAAGAACACGAAATCAAGAGACTTACTGGATGGATAAATTTTCAAAGAGAGAGAGAGAGAGAGAGAGAGAGAGAGAGAGAGAGAGAGAGAGAGAGAGCGAGCTGGCTTCAGTCTTATTAAGAGGCTTCGCAAAACTTAACGAATTAACTTAATGAGCAGTTTAATGACAACACTTCGTATTATTTCGAGAGCTTAACATTTACCCGAATGACAGATAATTACCTGGATTGCAGGAAAGAGAAATCCGTGAATAGAGAGAGGACGGTCAAGTGTAGGTGAGGTAGAAGGCACAGACAAAGTGGATTCTGGGAAATCTTTCTAGTTAATTGCGATGTCATTCATTCCGGATGCTTATCTGGGATTTATTGAGCCTCTCGAAGGCTTCTTGTTTTCTGAGCGGTAAAATGAGAGCAGGGTACATTTCCGCATCTTTCAATTGTCATTCACGTGAATTTATATCTAATTAAATGAAATCATAAGGTCGTTTTTTCACTTTTTACTTTTGCTTATCTTTGCGGGTGCCTACCACTGAAACGCTAATGACAATTCAAAAGGAAGGATTTAAATAAAGAAATAAAATATTCCTTCAATTTACGCCAAACGGCAGCCATAATTAATTCACAGCACCCGCGCATTGGTATCCAGCCCCGTCTGTTACGATTCTCCTGATTGGCTATTGATGAGCCAATCGCGGGGCTGGAAACTGACCAGATGACCAATATCTTCCCAGCAGTCATCCAATACTCATCTCTTCTCGACCTTTCCTGACTATCATGTCTTTCTAAAGTTATAATTTTCATTACACCTCAGTTTTACCCCAAGAAAAGAAGTGTTTCCCAATTTCAGCACTAAACATAGTCAAGCAAATGATTTAATGATAATGATATACGAATTATGTACTTCAATAAACTTAATGCAAAAATATGTATAGTGAAATAAACATGAAATTTTTGAAATGAAATATATTCCTTCACTCCTTACATGACATCGCAGTGCATTCGTCATTTATCGTCTTGTGTTTCACACAGTATCGTAGCTGAAATGTCATGGCTGACAGTGCTACCAAAAATTATAGGTAGGGCTATCAATATGAAAATATCAAGCAAAAGATTAAGAATTTTAAGCAGGATACTTGCAGACAGCAGCCTGCCCGGGCAACCAGGGTTGTCGTCATCAGACTATCAATCCTAGTCATCAGGTAGAGATGTCGAGCGAGTTCCCGCCAATAAGTTCGTCCGTTTCGTCTGTCAACTATCTGGCTTCGTCCGTGTATTAGATATTTGCATGATGGTTACGTAACTCTCATTAAATATTTTATTGTTACTATTAAAATTAGTCACAACAGATATCTATCGCAGAATTTGTAGCGTCATTGTTTCGTTTTGTATTTGTTATTGAAATCACTGTGAAAGGAATCGGATGCATTTATTTCCGTAGGTCAGTGGTCGAACTGTTTAATTCTTTCTTTTTGCGATATGCAGTCAGCTACACTATTGCAAGTGCCCCCCTACCCCCGTACAGAAAAGTTACATATATATATACCATACCTTTGAACTGTTTTCCATACCAAAGCCCTTGATAGAGCGCTACCGTAGTCCAAGTGCAGCTGCCCGTACCCATATAGAGAAGTTACCTTCTTTTCCGGAAGGTCACAGACTAGTCATTACATAACCCTAGGTTCGTTTATTGAACTAGAATGCAAGATCTGACATACACACAAGCGTCATTCAATTATGGTCCCAAATAACAAGCAAAAGCAAGAGATTCCTCGAGAAGTAAGGACTGCGTAAAGAATTGGCTGGTTGCAAGGGGATGGCTATTGTTTGCACGTATCCCCGCTTCATATTCTTCTTAAAACTTTGCTTGTTATTTTCATATTGATAGTCCTATATATAAGTTTTGGTAGCATTGTCATCCAAGACATTTAAGCTACGATATTGTATGAAACACAAGACGATAAATGATGAATCCACTGCGATGTCATGTAAGGAACGAAGGAATATATTTTATCTTAAAAATTCCATGTTTATCTCACCATGCATTCTTTTACGTTAATTTTACTGAAGTACATAATTCATATATCATTATAATCCTTTAATCATTGGCTTGACGATGTTTAGTGATGAAACTGGGAAATACTACTTTACTTTGGGCAAAACTGAGGGGAATGAAATGTTCACTCTCTGAAGCTCTGGAACCCAGATGCACTGGTGATGTGAATTGATTATAGTTAATACGAGATTATGCTGAATTAGTGTGACAGTCGTCATTAGCTGGTGGTATGTGCCCTCGGTTTCTCTGGCATCTTTCGCAATATATGTGAAGAAAGAGAAGACAGTCACTTCTAAATAAAAGGACTGACTTAATACTTTTGATTAACAAGTAGCATTTTCTCTTAAAAGCGTGCAGCGAATAAACTGAATGGCAAAATTACAACCTTGGATGTCAAAAGCACAGGAATTCTCATCAATATTAACTTTAAAGAGAAGCAATTATTTTTTCAGGAATATTTTTTTTCATTCTCAAAGAGCCACATTAAGACAAGAGTCATAACCACTTTTATTTAATTTCTTTGATTTGAATTTCTTTGATTTGTATCATTAGATAAAATCTAACTCCGAGATAGCACTAGAACTTCTTTATTTAAAATACAGTCATGAGATGTAGTATCCCATATAAAAAAGCACTATAATGATAGGCTGTACCACTGTTTTTTTTTTCAACGTTGCTGAATTCCAGTATAAATATGATTCTTTGTTAAACGTTATCAATCAGATGACTGATTTTGTTTTATCCTATGTATGGTAATTAATATTTCGTGTCAGTGAAAATATCAATAGCCTAACGAATCAGCTTTTCGAATTAATTAAATGTTGAGCACTTGATGTGTCAAAAACTATGAGAAACCTACCTTAGCTTTTATTGTGCAAAAGCCAGCGATGTTAGATCCTGCAACTATGACTCAGAATTAAGGTATTATCTGTTGTAAATAGCAAAGCGTAATTTTTGTGATGAATTTGGTGAATATTATGCGAAGTAGGGTACAACAATCCGCTAAAGATTTCTTCCGAAACCTTTAATTGGTGCAAAATTTATCGCCACTGGAGCATTATCCATAAGACCCAGTATTGCGGACCTTGCTACCCTCGTTCGTGTCTGCATTCTCATTTAATGAGGTTGGCAGTCTCAAGGTGACCTCAAATGGAGTATTAGTTTAATACATTCTAATGAGGTATTTCAGTACCTAAGCCGTAATGTCGTTGAATACCCTAATGAGAGCTTTCAATCTGAATAATATGAAGGCAATAGCTTGTCTCTTTTGAACAACTGTTTGAAAAGTACAAATGTATTGTGTAAAGCTCTTGTTCATATGAATATTTTGTGAGCAAAGCCTTACCATTTATAAAGTGATTTAAATATATTTTAATGATTGGTAATGTTGAAAGTCACAATTCACATAGCTATTGTTTCAGAAGTCTGTACTAAGAGATTGTACGTTTTTCGAGTTGTTGAAAAATAGCCATGGACAGAAATTCCTTAGCTCCTTTCGCTTGCAATCCTCCCTGAACCAACAAAAATTTTAAAAGGAAGAGACGATAAATTAATAGAAAATAAAAGCTGAAATCCTCCACTCGTGCTAGCAAAAGTACCCTCATAAAGATAATCGTTGGGGGCATCTGCGAGAAGAAAGCACAAAGCTCACAGGTATTCAGCAGAAAACAGCCAATGTAAAAGGAAAACAGAGACTTTTCTGTTTCCATTAGATGTACGAGAGGATCACTTGTCTTCATTACCCTAAACCAGATGGACAGAGCTGGATGAACTTGTTTTCCAAGAATTTTCGGTCTGCTCTCATTTTCTTTCCAGTAACGTAAGAATGCTCGTTGGTTTTTTTCTGTTTCATGTGCAAAGGAGTGTTTTAGACGTGTTATTTTTTCCAATTATATATATATATATATATATATATATATATATATATATATATATATATATATATATATATATATATATATAAGTATGTATATATATATATATATATATATATATATATGTGTGTGTGTGTGTGTGTGTGTGTGTGTATGTGTATGCTTCAAAAATCACAGTAGATGCACGTGACTTCATTAATAAGCGAATACCACAGGAAAATGATAGGCAGAATTCCAAGTGCTTTCGTCTTTACTAAGACATTGTCCTAGTAAAAACGAAAGCGCTGGGGTTCCGCCTATCATTTTCCTGTGATATTCTCTTATATATATGTATAAGTGAAGGTAAAAAGGGATGCAATGATCATAACAGAATACACATGAACGTGCAATTGAAACTCATCTCTCCACACACACACACACACACACACACACACACACGCACAAAGGGGTCACATACAAATACATTCGCACGTGTCTTTTTTTTTAAGCTTTGCATTCATAATAAGCTAGAAGTAGGTTAAGTGAGTTACTGAATATCTTTTGGCAAATAAGTCTTAAGAAAATATTGAAAGTATTATTAAAAAATTATTAAAGGATAGTAGCTACTAGTGCATATATTTTGTTTCATTTATTTCAAAAGACGTGGTTGGTTTAAATTTGTATTGTATAAATACTATTTCCTTTTATATAGTACACAATACACCAATGACGATAGTTTTTTAATAATCGTGAATATAGAAGCAAATTTACTATTTATCTTTTCTAAATATGTTACAATCAGATATGGCAAAGCTTCCTCATAGGAAATAATCAAACGTCTGAAAATACCAATAACTATGTACTAAACCAATCAAAATGAAAAAGAAAGGACTCTTGCCTTACAAAGTAATAAAAGTTGAGTTGGAAAAAATACATTTAACAATGATTTCATTAAGTATTATTGTGGAACCTGCACACAACATTCGCTTTCGAATCCATTGGGCTTCTCGACACGAAGGTTGGGATGGCACCTGAGGACATATCCTGTCCACAGCCCAATTTCAGAGGTTGTTAACATGATTGAATGACTGCAGATGAAATGACAGTAATATCACGTCAGTGGAGAAAGGTAGAGTATTTAACCTTACCTTTCCTCGGATAAATGGCGAGCGATAGAGATGATCGGTAATCCTAATAGCAGGTAACATTTCTGGGCGAGTAGATTTCCTTGTTTGACAAAAACAACAAAAGGTATGTTTCTCTTCCTGTACAGTTATTGTTCCGTGTTTTCGGTACTGATTTTAGCTCATGATGTACTATTATCTTAGGTAGTTACATGATAAGACGAATTATGAAAAATAATCTAAAATCATTAAACAAAATTAAATTTAAAATATATGCTAAGAAAACACACTATTTCACCAGCTGCTTCCTTTTCAAGGATTTAGCTGCTTTTCAGCGACTCTGATCTTCAAATCTCCCTCAGAGTTAATGAAATAGCATTTGCAACATAAGGCTTCTCAACCTCTCTCTTGATACTTGTTCTCCATTACACCAAAGCCTGATATCCCACTCTTTCTTGAAGCAAACCAGAAAATTCTCTGTTACCTATATAACTTTAAGACGTCCAGATGATACGAAGCGTTTGGAAAGGCTTTCTTTTGTCAGAGTCTGGTCTGCAACCTGCTAATTATATACTCTTGCAAAATTTATATAAAGCCTTGTAACGTCTTTCTCTCACATTTAATTTACCCGGTAATCCACTTTACTTGCGTTCTTCAAACGCAGGCGTCAATCGTCGTTTTCAAGGGAACTTGTTTTTGCTCGAGGTAAATACTTCTAAGGTATCATTTCAAAGAATTTCGTATTATTACTATCGGTGTATTTACACAAATAAAATGCTGTTTATATATACACGCCTGTGTATGTGGGCGTCTGCGCTTGTATCAGATGGCGTGCTCTGAGGGTTTTATTTTCCACGGGAACAGTTACCATTAGAAATTAAAGTTGTCCTATCATTAATTATATACTTGTTGATGAATTCAGTTCTTTTATATTAAAGTTGTCCTAACGTTATTTATATAATGAATGCTGGCTACAATTCTTTTATATTATTTACAATTTACTTGATGTTCCGGTGACGAAGGATTTTTGTCATCTCTAAAAAGAATGGTTAATCGACTTCATTTTCAGAGACTCGTTGAGGCATTCAACCCAGGTTCGTCAGTGAGTGCTCAGTGCTCATGCAAGCTTCGTAAAGGGTAAAGATTTGCTCCAACATCCGGACAGAAAGGTAAGTACACCTTTGGTACAATTTCTGTTTGGCTTAGATGTAAGTAATGTTTTAACAGCCGCATCCTAAAATGAGGTGCTTGAAATGGAATACTACCACACTTTCGAACAACTCTCCCCTTTGCCAAAACCTTTAATGCTAGAACTACCACTGAATGAAATAGGAGTGTTTGATAATCATCAGATACACCTTCATCAACTCTTCTCACCATTGCACTTATCCAGCAAAAGTGGCAACGAGTGGCAGTTAGGATCGAGAACTCATCATTGTGACTGATGAGTGACAGACACTGAATTCTTTATGTAATAGTGAGTTTTTGTTACTTCTCTTTAACAAAAAAAAAAAAAACAAGCCTAGATCTAACTGGTGGTGCAGTAGATGATGAAAAAACAAAAATCGGCTGCATGCAAAATATTCAATTACAACCTCTTAGAAGTGGAGATTAGAGTAAAAGCTTTCAAAATAAAAAAGAAAAGTATATTGGAAACTAAATATAGCTATATGGAGGAGTTGTGGAGTTCCATTTGACAACATCTGTGTCTCCGAGAGAGAGAGAGAGAGAGAGAGAGAGAGAGAGAGAGAGAGAGTAACTGGTGGTTTGAAGGTTAACGATTGAATTGGCTGTTGGTGAGTTCTGGGTTGTCTGTTGGTGCAGCTGGAGTTAGTTGTTAGAGTTCTGTGTTTCAGTCGGTCTTTAGTCAGTCTTGAGGTTGAGCCTGTGAAGATCAGTGGTGTTGGCAGCGGTCTGTGGAAAGTGTTGAGGGCATTGAAAGTCATTTAAGTAGTGTGTTATTGGTTTGTTGCTCATTGTTGTTGGGTTTGATATTAGTTGCTTAGAGTTGCTGTGCCTGTGTTGGATTTGTTGTGCTTGTGAGTTTCTGTTGAGTTATATGAGAGGAGTTGTACTTGAGGCTGTTGTTGTTGTTGTTGGGGAGCTGTTGTGGTTACTTGGTGTGGTTGTGAGTTGTTGAGGGTTTGTTGTTGGTGAGCTGTTGTGATTCCTTGGTGTTGTTACGGGGTGTGTGTTGCCTTTTTTGTGTTGTTTTTTTTATATTAGTGATTGTTTGTGCAGTGTCTTTTGTTTGTTGGTTGTATTCCTTGTTTGTTTGCTGTGTTGTTGATTGTGGTTGTGTTCCTTGTTTGTTGTCCTTAGGTGTTGTGTTGTTTGGGTTGTGGTTCATGGCGGTTGTGTTGCTGTTGAGTTGTGGGGTTGTGGTCCTTGGTTGCTGGGTTGTGGGGTTGTGATTCTTGTTTATGGTCTTGACCTCGACCGGCCGACAGCACAGCATAGCCGAGAGTATGTGGAGTTGGGTGAGTACATGTGTTTGTGTTTTTTTGTTCTGTGTGTAGGTATAGGTCAATTGTCCCGCATGTATTCTGCAGTGTAAAGAGGAAAGTGTGACTGAGGGTGAGTTTGGCAGCTGGATTGATTAAGTTTATGTGGGGGGTATTTGCCCGCTTGCTTTTAAGCTTGTGATCCCGCCATAGCTAGAGGAGTAAATTGTTGAAAAGTATATATATGTAATGAACTCTACACTCCTGCTTCCCATCTGAGGACCAGTACAGCGCAATTTCCCTCTCTAAAAATATCCCGAACTGATGAAATGGCTTTTGATACCAGGTGATTCTATCACTTCTTCTAATTCCGCTCCCTCTACCTTCACCCAACCAGGCCCCAACCCCTGACCCTCTGCCATCAGGGTACCTTTCTACCCTCTCACCGTTTCAGGATTAGCTCGATTAGCTCACCTGTGACTCAGGTAATGCTGAGCTCTTTGATGAAGAAGGGACCCTTTGGAACCTTCGCCTTGTTTCAAATTGCTGTTCCCAATCCTTTAATGGGGAGAATCACGGAGTTCTACTGAAACCTTTTAACGACGGAGCGAGGGTCTCTCTCTCTCTCTCTCTCTCTCTCTCTCTCTCTCTCTCTCTCTCTCTCTCTGTATCTATTTCTCGTACTTGGCTTCGAATGGAAATTTAGCTTGTGCTGGTGAAGTTATGTTCTTTTTTATGTCCCCAATAAGCGTTATAGAAAACCATATGCCTAAATACAGTATTTGTTTTATAGTGAGAAATAATAAGAAATTGTTAAACATAAGGAATTATATTAAGATGTTCAAAAAAGTGAATCAAATGAGCTTTAAATTTAACGTTTAGAATGATAACGAGAAAAAACAATTCGGAAAAGATGATTAGAGATGAGAGAGAGAGAGAAGAGAGAGAGAGAGAGAGAGAGAGAGGGAAATTAAAAATTAATAATATTATGATTTTTATTTATTAATATGATGCATTCACTGAAAGAATATTATTTACGTAGATTCTATGTCATTACCGCAAACATATTTTTAAGATCTAATCTAATATCCTTATTCTTGTGATAATGGCATATACTATTTCAAAAACTTCATACTTATGCAAGATGTCACTAACTTAATGATCGCAATTATAAGTGTATTTTTCTTTGGTAAAAAATTCATAGAAATTTGCTAAACATCAGTGCTCATTAAATTTCCAAAAAAAAATCATTTAACTTTGCTAGGAAAGTTGAAGCTTTTTATGTCTCAAGTTTTCCTGAAAATTATATAGATTTTACCCTTCGTAGGTAACAGTTTATCGAAGACCATATAATTACCTCTTTCGTGTAGAGGAGAGTCCATTGTCAAACATAACCCAGAGTTAATGCACTAGGAACGTCTCTTTCAGCCCCTGGATCCAAAGAAGACAAACCGACATTGATCTTCTTACTTTGTTGGGATCTTCATCAGCAGGACGGCTTCCTCATTAGAGGTTCACCTCATTAAAAGTTCGAGACGAAGACACGATGGAGAATCACCTTTACGACGAATAACAGGAATTGCTTTCATTATAAGTGAGGATCTCATCGGCGAACAAAGAAGCATCGGGTCCACGGGAGTTCATTACCTGACATTACATCAGTGTTGCGTAGAAAGGAAAGTTTCTTTTATGGGTTATTGCTTCATCTTACATTCGTGGATCAGCGAAAGTCCCAATGAACGAACTTGATGACAAAGGATCATTCCGGTTTACCCTCTTTCATGGTACTATTAAACGAAACTTGGGGACGTTACCTTAAACATAGCAGCTGATATAAAAATCAATGTTTCAATATGCGACATGCAATGACAATCAAAATTGCATAACAGAAATTTCTTAGAAATTCATGCCTTCAATGCAAAGATAAAATAAGGGCTGCAGTAGAAATGAAAAGAATTCAAATTTCGAGGAATAAATAAAGTAATAAAAATGAATTAATGACGAAACTTTTGCATTAAAATTCAATCTCTGTGTGAATATGCAAGGCTAGTAGGGTAAATATGACTAAAGAGCAATTCAAACTACATACAATATAAAGGGAAAAAATCTCTACGCTATCATTCTGCACGGGAGCCATAATATTATCTATTTAGATTGCTCCACAAATCAAGCAAGCTTCGTGCGTGCCTCAGGAGTTTTCTCTTATAATAAAATATGAAAAAATCTTAACCATTTTTATTACTCAGTAACTCATAAAGTGGAAAAAATCCCTTCCCTTGTTTCTCTGTCTATTAATAAAGCTGTATCATCTTTACGTAATTAATTACCAGGTATCTCATTAAGAACCTGTGCAGAGGAAGTATATAACAATGGACGAGGCGCTATTCATTATAATATTATTATGTTCAGTAATTATTTCCTCTCTGTCAATTTGACACTTAAAATTCCTTTATTTTCTATTAGTGTGATGCTGACTTTCAAAGTTCCCTGAAGGAGTGAAATTTACGCCTTCTTAGTTTTAATCCATTTTTGTATTCCAAACAAGAACTTCCATTACGAGCTCAGCCACTTAAAAAGGAAGACTTTTTCAAGTAACTCTTAAGAGAGAATTAACTTCTATATAGAATTATTCTTAAAAACATTTCTTGCCACACCATTTTACGTTAAAATAAAAGCGCTTTACGAATATTTTACAAACGCTATAAGCTTTGGGAAAAACGTTTTATATGAATGGTATATTTCCACATGTTTCATAATTATCCTGAAAGTCGTAGAAACTTTCTCACATGGACACATCTATACACACATACATAAGGATAAACACACACACACACACACACACACGCACACACATATATATATATATATATATATATATATATATATATATATATATATATATAGTATATATATATATATATATATATATATATATATATATATATATATATATATATATATATATATATATCTCCTTTATTGTATTTTCAGGGTAAATTTCCTGTAGCAGTCATATCACAGGTTACGTTTAAAGGATAAATTTCAGAAACCTGGAAATTTTAGATCTGTCAAGAAAAATGATATTATTTTTGCTCGTTTTCTCTCCCATTTTTCTCATTTATTGTTTTGGTTATTTCCTTCATCATATCAATGTCCTCAACACCAATTATCTTGTGAGACATATTGCCCTCTCGGCGAATCCTAAATTCAAGAGTCGTTGTGGATCACTTCCATTATTTACCTAACACTCCACTTGACATTCACATCAGGAGAGACACGTCCTCCTCAAGCGAATGAAGGACGACATCCTAAAAGCAACGCCGCTACGATATGAAACCAGATCCTGGAAAAACAGGTTACAGGATATGAGCTCAGTGCCACTCCGTGGGCCATGGAACGTTTGACTTCTCCTCTTGAAATTATTTTTGTATTTTTGTATTTTCTTTTTGTACTGTTTGCTTAGTGTTCTGTTGCGGAAACATTGGTGTTAGTTGTTGATGATGCTATTTCGTGAAGGCATAAATTTATTACTGACATTGTTTTTAGGATAAAATAGTTCGCTGAGGTTTCAAAGATTGTTGGAACCTACCAGGCTTTCATAATTGTATAGTTACCCAGTGGTTAGAAGTGTTTGCTATTGTTAAAGTTTCTTTAATTTCGATGCATACTTTTATTTATTTATTATTTTCATTCTTTTGTTTACTTTTTTTTCTTTAATTGTCGTTCAGACTTTTCCTGCGAAACATATTTTGTTCCAGTTGGTGTTTCTTATTTTCACGAATAGTAAGTGTAGTACATGTACGTGTGTAATAAAGATAAATGAGCCTGCCACAAGGTAAATGATAAGGTGTTTACGAAGGGTAAATGATAAGCAGGCATTTAAAAAAAAAGTTAAGTGATAAGCAGGTGTTGACGAAAAAAAATATTTTTAACGAAAGGCAAATGATATCCAGTTTTTTACGAAAGTTAAATGATAAGTAGGTGTTGACGAAAGGTGAATGCTAAGCTCAGGTGTTTACAAAAGATAAATGATCAGCAGCTGTTAACGGAAAGTGAGTGATAAGCAGGTGTTGAAGGAAAATTATCAGCGGGTGTTAACAAAAAGTAAATGTTGAGTAGTTTTTTACGAAAGGTAAATGGGTAAATGAATACAGGTATTGACGAAAGGTAAACGACAAGAAAGTGTCGACGAAAATTAAATGAAAAGCTGGTTTCTATGAAAGGTAGATGATAAGCAGGTGTTGAAAGGTAAATGATAATCACTTATTCACGAAAGGCAAATAATAACCAGGTATTGAGCCCTTAATTTAGATGATAAACAGGCGTCAACGAAAGTTCAATAAGCAAGTGTGTATTAAACAACAGAAAGAACTAAGAATATATCTATGGCATTAGACCAGTGATTAAAATATGTATAGAAATAATTCAAAAATCTGGAAGGGTTTGTAAAATCATAAACATGTTACTCATTTGAAACACGCTCAGACACCCAGACACGATTCAGAATTAATGAAATAACAGTGAGTACGAAGTTTCGTAGCTCCTTGTTTTATTCAACACCTCACTTACGTCGCACTCCGTATAAGCTTTGAGCTACTTAAACCAGGTTTGTATCTGTCCTCTGAGTTTATCAAATCCACCTAAGTAATAAAACGTTTTGAGACGTTGTCGTGTATCAGTGTTGCTAAGCTGTTAATGAAATTAATGTCTTTGGGTTCAGATGAAACATCCTAATAATAATGCAATATTCTCTCTCTCTCTCTCTCTCTCTCTCTCTCTCTCTCTCTCTCTCTCTCTCTCTCTCAATATCTTCATCAAACTTTAGGTCCCCAGTTAACTTTTTTCGTGTGTGTTCTGCAAACGGCTTCATATTTGATCTCTTTACACGAAATTTATGAAATTTATATTTTATCTTTGCCAAAAAATTTAATTTCCATGTACATTCTTTCTGAAGTACAGTGCATACACACACACACACACACACACACACACACACACACACACACATATATATATATATATATATATATATATATATATATATATATATATATATATATATATATATATATATATATATATATATATATATATATATATATATATATATATATATGTATATTGTATACGTATATGCTCGCTTGTAACTCGAGGTATACTGCTATACTTTGATAAAGACAAAAGCCTTTGTACCCGGTCGTTTGTTACAATTGTTTTTCTGAAGCCTTTAATTATGGTGATAACAAAGTCCTCCTGAAACCCTTTTAGCCTCACAGATAATGACTAGAACTCTCTGTATGTATATATAATTATAACTTGGGTAAAGTTTACGGAAAACAGTGAACCAAACCTGGATTTGAGAAATAAAAAATACAGCGCTTATGGTAAAGAATAGAGAGTAAATGGGAGGTTTTCGTTAAGGTGAAAGGGACACATAGTATATGACATTCAAGGAAGAATTATTTGTTAACTTTTTTATTTTCTTTTTCATTTGTGATTCTTAAATTGCAGCTACCGGTACATGAAGCAATTTTTGTATTATATTTTCAAGCTCACTAGAATGTTATTTTCAGTTTTGTCGTTAAGTGCATTAAATCATTTAATTTACAAAATATTCTGCACGTGGCAACACCTTTTCGTATAAAGACAAAACGCCAGACAAGTTCATTCATTTCCACAAACTTCATTAAAACACTAAAACGCTTTTGTGAATAGTTTATTTGCTATTTCATAGGAGCTTCTTAGTTAAAAAACTGATTCATTAGGAATAACTTAAGTATGTAAATGTCACAAATTATTTTTTCAAGTGTGAATCTCTTTCAAATATACCCCCAAGATATTCCATTGTTTTCCTTCTCGTCATCCGAAAGAAAGGAAATAAACACTTGATCTTATTTCCAGTAGCCTTCGGCAGCAGAAGCAACTCCCGTCATTACAGGTCCTTCTCATTAAAAGCCTGAGACACAAAGGACTCGCGAGGATCATCTTGCCCTCGAGTTCCGAGAATTACCTTCATTACAGGTGGGAGATCTCACAGTCGAACACAGATGGGGTTGTTCTCGATGGGCTCATTATGCAACGTAATTTCTCTGCTGAAGAAAGAGGTGAGGACCATTTTTTTTAAAGGTTAACAGTTAACATATCTTTGTGGGTTTGTGTGCTGGCTTTTTTAGTTGCTTATGATT
This sequence comes from Macrobrachium nipponense, assembly GCF_015104395.2. NCBI lineage: Eukaryota > Metazoa > Arthropoda > Malacostraca > Decapoda > Palaemonidae > Macrobrachium > Macrobrachium nipponense. Next base: position 29,641,341 of record NC_087205.1, read on the forward strand.
GCTAAATTTACATAGCAGCTTTAAAAGTTTTATTAGTGAAACTGGATGTGTTTATTACTCACAAGAAAGCCAAAATGTAAAACTGGTTACGAAAAGAAATAAGAAAAGAAAGTAGACTTATAAACAATGGCTTATAAACAATGGCTGAATGTATAAACAGCTTCGTATCTTCGTAATCTACGAACGCATCACCTAAAAATGAGAATGAAGTCAGAGATAATTGGCTTTTAAATCATTACAATTTAACACAAACTCAGCTTCAATCAGAATAACTATCCTCCAACAGCCATACATCTTACAATATAAAATAAAACTAGACAACTATAAGTACTGGGAAAGTACAAAATCGGTCAGTTAATAAATAACTTTTCTGGCGGTTTGTTCGGATTAAATTGGCCTTGTGCCAGCAGAAGTTTATTGTCTGAGATGGTGTCACTGGCCCCTTAAGAGGATCAAATGTTGGAGGGGATAGGAAACCTCATTTGGACCTGTGGACGCACAATACCAATAGAGAACAGCTGGTAATTCGAAACGGGATTTCATTAATTTTCTTAAACGAGGCGTTTTAAGGTCACGTGCCCATTTTGCTGACAATAAAAGTCATTCTAGGTTTTCATGGGAACCTGGGAAGTGATTAAGTGTAAATACAAAGTCAGCGGGTTGCTCTTAGTCACTCACTAATCTCAAATATGTAAATAAGTAAATAGCGCAAGATATTAAAAAAGAGAAAGAAATGAATAAGTAAATAGATGTAATCATTCAGGTAGGCTGTTTCCATTTTGTGGAAAATTATCCGAGTTTACACGAAACCCTTAGAAAACTCAGTATGAGTGCAAGTCAATTATGATTATTGGCAAAATGATATCATATTTAGAAAATTAATGTCCTAAAATATTAAGAGGAGTATTACATATTCCTGAAAAATAAATAGCATTCCCGACGAACTCAAAAGAGGTTATTTATTTCCTTGTCGATCTTTGTGTGGGAGGTTATGGCTCGAATACTTTCTGAGGAAAGTCAAATATGCCTTTTTGATGGTAAAAAACGTCTTTCATTTCCAGCTTCATTTAAATTAGAAATCGTAAATGCAGAATTAATAGTCTATTTTCGGGGTAATCGTGCACATATAATTTTTTTCAGCAGGCAGACATATATATATATATATATATATATATATATATATATATATATATATATATATATATATATATATATATATATATACGTATATATATATATATATATATAATATATATATATATATATATATATATATATATATATACACATACAAAGTCGAGGACTATTAAAGCAACAGTAAAAAATTAAAAAAAACACAAATTCACCTAAAAATGCGAAGCAGTTCCTTTAAAGCGATTATTTGAACGTCAGAACACACTTTCCATTCTCGTTGTTCTTAACAAAGACAGGAAAAATAAAGCATTACCTCTCTCCGTCATAAAGTTTCTTATGCTTCGGGGATGCAATTATGAGAGTCATTGTCGAAGCTATATCTCGTCTACCTTAGTTAATTAACGAGAATCTCATTAAGTACCTAATTGAAGAAAAATACAGTAATCTACGAGGTGCGTTCATTATTCATTTTTCAGTACTTTTAGCTTTTTTGGTTGCTTCTTTTTTTATTATCATTAATATCCTAGACGCCTATGGTTATCTTTGTTCTAGCTGTAATTTATGCTTGTATCTTTTGTATGAATGTAATAATTCATATATCTGCGTTCATTCATCAAATGTTACGTTCAAGAATAATTATATTTACCAGTTATTTATACTTTCTTTTTATATTTGTTTCCTTTATAGTTATTATAGCGACCCATTATTCAAGTTTATTTTACATCTCGTGAACAACAAAATGAGCATGTTTGACGTAAGTCATATAGATTCTAAATCAAAGTTGAGAGTGGGATAATAATATTAAAAGATTTTTCTTTTAGGAATTTTTCTTCATTAGCCATCTGACCTTCCCATTTTCCTGTATATTATCTTATTCCAACAATAAAACAGGAAGCTGCGTATGTTTTAGAGGTGTTTCTTTTTATACAAAGCTGTTGTAATTAGTATCCTGTGAAATAATATTCTTCAAAAAAAGTCTATTTTTTGAAGCAAGTCTTTATCAAAAAAGTCTTTGGTGATGACTATTTAACATGTTTAATTTGTGGAATCTCAGTATGAGCATAATTTATATATAAGGTTTTCGAAATCAGTGACTTTACGCAAGCGTTTTGTACTTCAGTGACAACTATATCGTAGATTGTCACATTGTCAATTATTTTTCTTCTTGCACAATTTTATATTTTCAAACGCTCATGCAATTTTATAGCCTCCTATCAAATTATCTCTTAGTCGATATATAATTCACGGCTCATCATCCCTATTACGCTGACAGTATCCATCTAACAATTATCATTTGCCATTTATGTAATTAATGATGAGGGACATCCTAAAAGCATCGCCTCCAGGATATGAAACCAGATCCTGGAAAAACTGGGAAGAGGATATGAGAACATTGTCACTTCTCTGTTTTTTATTTATTTATTTATTTTTAGTAAAGCCGATGTTACCTTTGCTTTTCTTTATATATTTGTTATATTTCTATTTTGTCTTTTCCTATATTAATAATCATAAGCACACAAGCATTTTTTATATTTAAGTCGAAAGGACAGAAGAGGAAACGTTTTAATGCCAGATTAGAGGAAAAACCATGCACTTAATTAAATTAGGAAGGTTGCATAAGTGATTGTTCTAAGAATCGTGTTCTTACTTACTTGTTTATTTTGTTTGGTTGTGCGTACAGCCCTTTATAGGAAGGATTCCCCCTCTGGCGGGCCCTTGTACTTTTTCTATATATTTTATAATTGTCTTTTAGTGTTTTCTTATCAGTATCGTGGCTTCTGCAGAATAGGAGAGTCTTCAGTTCTTTCATAAATTTGCTGTCTACTTGTATGATCTTCACTTTAGGCGGTATTTTGTTGAATAAGTCTTGGTACACAGTGTTCAAATGCTCTTTCACCTGACTTACAATTTTTTCTAGGTTCAAATAGCCTATATGCTTCACTTGCATGTCTGATCACAATATTCATTTCAAGTCTAAATAAAGTTAAGCAATTTCTTAGACATGCTGATTCGCTATTATTTAGTGCTTTAAAGACTGTAAGAATCATTTTGTTTTCTATTCTTGCTTGTACTCGGAGCCAATGTAGCTCGATTAGAGCCGGGGTTATTTTGTCACGGTAACCTAATCCTGTTATTAATCTGGCGGCTATATTTTATGCTCCACTGTATTTTCCCGCTTTCTAAGTAGCTTTTGCATCATTTGAGTGCATCACCTTCAATGTTTACTGCTCTCAGGTCTTCAAGCAGCAGATTATGGTCAACTGTGTCAAATGTTGCACTTAGGTCGAGCATAACCAGGATACCACATTTTCCACGTCCCATAATTTTTATCATATCATTTGTGATTGCGAAGAATGTAGTTTCTGTCGAGTGTTTTTTTTTTTTTTTTTTTTTTTTTTTGCAAGCTGACTGATCATCAGGTATAATGTTGAGTTGTTTAAAGTATGTCCAAGATTGTTCATGAACTACGGTTTCTATAAGTTTTGATAAGTACTATAGGTTCGATATTGTACTATAGAAGCTAAGATTTTCTTTATCGCCTTTTCCTTTGTAAGCCGGTTTTATACAAGCAAGCATTTCGCTATTTGGGAAGTATGCTTTTTCTAAACTTTGAGAGATTACTTCAATTTTTTCTTCAAAGTAGTTCACAAAGTTATCACCTAGGTTCTTGTGGTCAATGGTGACATCAGGTAAGACGTTTTCTTTCCTGTGTCTTAATATTCCGGCAAAATTATCGTGGATTTGTTTTTCTTTTTGGATATTTTTCCTCGCTAAATATTTTGTTGTAATATATTTTCTAGGTTTTCATAATTACGTCATTGAACTAACTTCTGGTTGTTTTATAAAGTGACAAATTTTCATTACTTCTTAATTTTTTCTATTTTTTCCATAGATCTTCCATTTTTTCTTTTCTTTTTCTTAGCTTCACATAATTCACTGTTAAACCATTTGGTATTTTCATTAACTATTATTTGCCTTGTTACTCCTGGAAATTTATAGTTGTAGTTTGATGCTAATATACTTTTGTTGTAGTCTGTAAAACAGCTTACGCATGCCTGGTCACCTGTTAAGGTATTTCTCAAATTACACTTGCACTCCTGGCCTGTTTATTTATGTCACTCACAATCTCATTGTTTTTATTTTGTATCACCAAGTCGATGGTATGGTTCAATAATGATGTAGGTTTCTTCACAACATTTACAAGATGGTGGCTTTCAAGTACCTCTATAATTTCTTTGACACAATTGCCATCATTATCTTCTAAAGCAATGCCAGCAATAAGATAACATTTAATATGAAAACAAATATTCAACGCTACTTCTGTACGAAACTCTACCAGGGAAAATATCCTGGAATGATATTCATATTCGTAAATATTTACTCGGCAATGAAACGAAACTGCGTCCTCTTTAAAATACGGACCTTGCAATGTGAACCTAATTATATGGAATTACAGGTGGATTACACCTGCTGGATGTAAAGGTAATCCGCGTTTAATTGGCCCTGATGCTCGTAAAAGAGCTGGAGTCATGTTTGCCATGTAAATCACATGGAGATAATTATGCTTGTCATTTAATATAATTATGAAGCTGATGGTTCGATACATGATTTGCAGTCTTTGGCCTAAAGAGGGAAGTATGAGTATTCTCAATATATAGAAATGGTTGTTTTGTCTGCGTATACATAAGTAGCTATATTTGGTGAAGTACATACGTATACACCCTCCTAAATAAAGGGCAATACATAAATGACACGACAAAGGGTGGTTTATGGAAATTTGGCTATAATGACAAGCACTTTGGCAATTTCAGCCATTCATGGCTTGAAAGAAAAAAATATCGTGTTTATATAAAAATCGAATGTATGAAGAACAATTATTCTAACGAGAGGATGAATGTTTTGGAATAGGGTAATGAAAACTTTATATATACAGTTATTTTTTTTATAACTTTTTGATGGAAATTAATCTCATTCACTGTCGATAATAAAACATGTAGAATATTGCAGGTGAGGAAAAATAAATGTGTTGGACATAAATCATATGTAAAAAGACAAGTTAATTATCGTGAAAATTATCAATAATGCAAGAGGAAGAGTTTACGAAAATAGTAGATGTTAAGAGTAATTAACGAAAGGGATATTTGTGTCACGTTAGCGAAATGACTAGAAGAATCCAACGTTACATTTTCTATGTACAAAAATATTAGAGATTTTGAAAAAAGGGAAAAAAATAATCGCTTCTTTTACCTGGAAGACTTCACTGACGATTATGAACAAGATATTTGTAAAGATTTAGATGTTATTAAATTCAAGCTGGTGTCTTAGAGTTTTACAACCGCATAAAAGCCTCTATAAAAATCGTATTCTTCAAAAAATGTATAGTAGGATAAGGTACACATGCTATGACAACATTGAAGTAAATCATATATATATACCGTCCACTTGGACGGTGGTTCGATCCCATGGGGGGACGAAATTATTATCAATTAAAAAATTCCCCTTCGGTACATATATGAAAATATATCATTTGGAAGGTAAAGTGAATTTAGATATTAAAGGACATTTGTAGCTTGAATTGATATATAAATGGATCACGGTTCGATGTGATAATTATTCATAACAAAAGGCTACGTGCTGTCAAACGCTCGAATTGGCCAACATGGTAGACGGGTTTCATATCGATTCTAATTACGAAAGCTCCCAGATCGAGGGTGATTTGGTAAGGTCAGAATCGATATGAACTTATAGCGTCTCTGTTGGCTGATTGGATAGCGTCACTGACTGTCCTGATTTCGTCCCCGTCCACTTGGACGGTGGTTCGATCCCATGGGGGGACGAAATTATTATCAATTAAAAAATTCCCCTTCGGTACATATATGAAAATATATCATTTGGAAGGTAAAGTGAATTTAGATATTAAAGGACATTTGTAGCTTGAATTGATATATAAATGGATCACGGTTCGATGTGATAATTATTCATAACAAAAGGCTACGTGCTGTCAAACGCTCGAATTGGCCAACATGGTAGACGGGGTTTCATATCGATTCTAATTACGAAAGCTCCCAGATCGAGGGTGATTTGTAAGGTCAGAATCGATATGAACTTATAGCGTCTCTGTTGGCTGATTGGATAGCGTCACTGACTGTCCTGATTTCGTCCCCGTCCACGTGGACGGTGGTTCGATCCCATGGGGGGACGAAATTATTATCAATTAAAAAATTCCCCTTCGGTACATATATGAAAATATATCATTTGGAAGGTAAAAGTGAATTTAGATATTAAAGGACATTTGTAGCTGAATTGATATATAAATGGATCACGGTTCGATGTGATAATTATTCATAACAAAAGGCTACGTGCTGTCAACGTCTCGAATTGGCCAACATGGTAGACGGGGTTTCATATCGATTTCTAATTACGAAAGCTCCCAGATCGAGGGATTTGATAAGGTCAGAATCGATATGAACTTATAGCGTCTCTGTTGGCTGATTGGATAGCGTCACTGACTGTCCTGATTGCCGTCCCCGTCCACTTGGACGGTGGTTCGATCCCATGGGGGACGAAATTATTATCAATTAAAAAAAATTCCCCTTCGGTACAATATATGAAAATATATCATTTGGAAGGTAAAGTGAATTAGATATTAAAGGACATTTGTAGCTTGAATTGATATATAAATGGATCAAAAACCGGTTCGATGTGATAATTATTTCATAACAAAAGGCTACGTGCTGTCAAACGCTCGAATTGGCCAACATGGTAGACGGGGTTTCATATCGATTCTAATTACGAAAGCTCCCAGATCGAGGGTGATTTGTAAGGTCAGAATCGATATGAACTTATAGCGTCTCTGTTGGCTGATGGATAGCGTCACTGACTGTCCGCCTGATTTCGTCCCCGTCCATTGGGCTTGGACGGTGGTTCGATCCCAATGTGGGGACGAAATTATTATCAATTAAAAAATTCCCCTTCGGTAACATATATGAAATATATCATTTGAAGGTAAGTGAATTTAGATATTAAAGGACATTTGTAGCTTGAATTGAATATATAAATGGATCACGGTTCGATGTGATAATTATTCATAACAAAGGCTACGTGCTGTCAAACGCTCGAATTGGCCAACATGGTAGACGGGGTTTCATATCGATTCTAATTACGAAAGCTCCCAGATCGAGGGTGATTTGTAAGGTCAGAATCGATATGAACTTATAGCGTCTCCTGTTGGCTGATTGGATAGCGTCACTGACTGTCCTGATTTCGTCCCCGTCCACTTGGACGGTGGTTCGATCCCATGGGGGGACGAAATTATTATCATTTAATAAAAAATTCCCCTTCGGTACATATATGAAAATATATCATTTGGAAGGTAAAGTGAATTTAGATATAAAGGACATTTGTAGCTTGAATTGATATATATATATATATATATATATATATATATATATATATATATATATATATATATATATATATATATATATCATAGATACATATATACATATACATATATATATACACACCACCGATATTAGGTAGAGGTATAAGGTTTTCTTCAATTTCAACAAAAATTACTAAGGTTTTGTTTTTTCTTACATTACTAATGAATTTCAGCATGTGTCCCCTTTAATGCCCGGAGTCCGTCTAAACGAAATTCTATCTCACGCCAGGTATTCTCTAGCATCTCTATTGTTGCCTTAGCTAAAGCTGCTGTTATCCTTGCTTTTAAGGTGTACTGTACACTTTATCCTTGATATAACCCCATAAGAAAAATTCAAGGGGGTTCATGTCTGGTGAACGTGGTGGCCATTCTGTTGGGCCATCTTTCCCAATACAGCAGTTGGGGAAGGATGCATCCAGAAATTTATGAATAACCAAACCCCAGTGTGGAGGCGCCCCATCTTGGTGGAACAGTACCCTTTGCTGAAACTCTTCTTTGTTAAGGTGCAGCATAATGCTCCAACATGTTCACATAACCAATTGCTGATATGGTTGGTTCAGGAAAGAAAAAAGGGTCCAATAACCATGCCGTGCAGTAGACCACACCATTCACTTTGCGGCTGTTCGTCACGTTCAATCGCAACATGTGGGTGTTCTGATCCCCAAATGCGTACGTTGTGCCTATTAACATTGCCACATGTATGAAAGGTAGCTTCATCAGAAAAAAACGACATGCTTAAGATAATCATTGTCTTCGTTAATGCGACTAAGACCCTCTGTAGCAAATGTTTCTCGTTGGCGTCTGTCATTTGGCTTTAATTCTTGAACAAATTGAACCTTGCATGCGTGCAGGCGTAGGCGTTTGTGCAACACTTTATGCACTGTACTCCGAAGCATCCTTAGTTCGATTGGACCACGACGAACCGATTTTCTGGGACTGTGCTGGAAGGCGTCGCGCACAGCGACAACGGATGCATCACTTATACTGGGTCTACTGCTTCTCTTCCGGTCTTCAACACTTCCAGTTTCTGTCAACTTTTTATGCCAGTCTTTAATGCTTTTAACATCTGGCGGATCTCGTCGATACTCATTTCTGAACTTGCATTAAATAACAACAAGTGATTTTGTTTCGTAGTACGAGAACACACACTGGGCTTGCTCGTACAATGACACCATTTCTGCTATTCTTGAATCACCTAGAGTGATCACAGTGGCATCTGTAGGCGAACAAAAGACACTAGTAATTGCTCATCAGAATGGGAAAGTTGTGCGGTCATATCCATAATAATTTTAAAGTTATTAATTTTATTAATCAGGGAATGACTTTATGGACACCCTTAATTATATATATATATATATATATATATATATATATATATATATATATATATATATATATATATATATATATATATATATATGTACATACATATATATATATATATATATATATATATATATATATATATATAATGCAATATAAAATAGGGAGAAGATATGTTATATCTTAAAGAGTAAAGGTTAAAATGTCTATTTTTCTTCAATTGGCGTTGATAGCTGTCATCCCAGACTCGGCCGGTTCCATCGTCTCGGCTAGTCATAGCACAAAAGCGCTATTGTTTCTGCTCTATCTGGAAACTTTCTCAATCTGTTCTCTTTATTGGCTATCCATTTTGTGACTCGCGAATCATAGAAGGAACTTTCGAATTCAAGTCTGTCACCGGAGTTGACAAGAGATCACTTCAGGGGTTTTATTTTTTATTTTTTTTTCTTTTACTGAGTCCACGTGTTGTTGCTCATTTTTTTCTTTTTTTTTTAACGCAGAATACTTGGAATGACTATTAATTTTATTATTCCACACGAACTGTTAAAACCCCAAGTTGGCCCATTCAACAAAGTAGGCAGCTAGTGGTAAGGCAACTAATAGATCGAAGGTAGGTTGGGGATATTCATACATATATTTAAACCTATTTTAACTAATATTGTCTCTGAGGTCATCATCTCTAATCTCCTTTCATCATTTTGAAGGTGGTTTTCATATTTTGTGATAGATAAGACAAACATTTTGTGCATTGTATGGTTATTGGTGATACTCTTGTTATACCCATTTTGCATTTTTCATGTGAAAGGTAATGAAATGGTGAGTCTTTATCATATTCATAATGCGTAGGTAGAGGTATGAGAAAAATAGGACCATGTCAAGATTAGCGAACCAGTATTTTTTAAGACAATATTATACCACTCTGATATATATATATATATATATATATATATATATATATAATATATATATGATATATGATGTATTTTAATCTTTTACTGTAAGTACAGCATGTATAATATATATAATATATCATATATATATATATATATATATATATATATATATATATGAATGTCTTTTTACTGTAATACAGCAGTATAATATACAATATATATATATATATATATATATATATATATCATATTATATATATATTATATATATAAATAAAGGTTTTTTTGCCACCAGGGAAAAAATGAAAAACCGAGTTAGCCGAATACTTTCGGTCCTATTCGTACCCTTTACTGAGGCATACTGATTTTACAAAGAACACCATAGTCAAAAGAAGGCTTAATATACAAACTGACACTACCAGATTAGCCATAAGGGCGATTTTCAATCTGCAGAGAAGAGGAGGAGTCATAGGCTAGCCACACCTTGAAGGATACCCGCAGTAAACAAGTAATTCTTCCAGAAAAACAGTACATTTTGAAAACAACACGGGAGTCTTTTCATTAATAATAATTTTTGTTGGGAAAATTTGTGTAAAAATTCATGATATTAAATTGTATATGCTCCCGTGTTGTTTTCAAAATGCACAGTTTTTCTGGAAGAATCACTTGTTCACTGCGGGTATCCTTCAAGGTGTGGCTAGCCTATGACTCCTCCTCCTCTCTGTAGAGTGAAAATCGCCCTTATGGCTAATCTGGTAGTGTCAGTTTGTATATTAAGCCTTCTTTTGACTATGGTGTTTTTTTTGTAAAATTAGTATGCCTTAGTAAAGGGTCCGAATAGGACCAAAAATACTCGGCTAACTCGCTTTTTCATTTTTTTCCTTCGTGGCAAAAAAAAAACTTTATTTATACGTAGCATCACGTTTTATATACTTCGTGATCAAGTTATTCATCATGAGGGCCACGTTTACTTTTGCTTTCCTGTTCCTACTGCTGAGCTGTTTCGTCACCTCTTTCTCCAAGTCTTTACAAGCAGCGCACTCTACCAGAATTCACCTGAAATTCCTGAAAAAATGCCTGGCGGAACAAGTGTTACCCAAATCATTGCTACCATACCGCATAAGAAGATACGATCAACATCCTTTAATGAGTTTTCATCACTCATATTAAAACGTCACATTGCTGCCCCGAAAATGAAGGAAAAGGAGAAATTTAAAGAACTGGAAAAAGCCCGACGTAACTTCAACTATTCGATTCCCGCTGATTGGAAACACACATTAAGGCAAGAAATATATGGAAAACTTCATAGAACTACAGACACTTTGATTAGAAAACTGGACAGAAAATTAAACAACCTTATCAACGACAGTGATTGGACCAATAATGCTAGAAGTGATTGTGAGGTGAATTTATCGAGCAAACAAATAAGTGATAATGCAGTGTGCGCATTAGGCTTTGGGCTGTCTTTCTTCATTTGTAACAAACCCTCAGCTTTATCAATACCGACATCTCTATAAAAGTTTGAGAAATACTGTGACCTACCACAAAATCATTTAGACATTATCAAAGGCATGACATATAGTGCTACGCATGCCTACCATGAAGATAACATCCCCGCTCGCTACAGAAAAAGTTTAAAAGAATTGAAGAATGATAATAGCTTACACATTACCAAGGCTGATAAATCCAATAGTTTAGTGGTTCTTGACAAAACTGACTACATATCACGCATGCATACTTTACTAGAGGATGAAATAACTTACAAAAATCTCGCAAAAAATCCGTTGGACCAAGTAATAAAAAACTTTAATATCAATATCAAACAAATTCTTAAAGATAAAAAAGAACTTTTGTGTCAGTTAACTGTAAAGTGTCCCTCATTACCTTATTTATATGGCCTAGTCAAAACTCATAAGGAAAACAAACCTATGCGCCCAATTATTAGTACTGTAGGATCAATTGCTTATAAACTATCTAAATATCTTACTAAACTGTTATCCCCGCTACTAGGAACTGTATCTAATTCACACATCCGGAATTCTCTTGATCTTGTGGAAAAATTAAATAACATGTACTGAAACCCTAGCGATATTTTTGTCAGTTTTGATGTATGTTCTTTGTTTACAAAAGTCCCTATTGACTCTGTGCTAGAATATTTAAGTAATGAACTTGTACTGCATGAATTGCCTATGTCGTTTGAGTCACATAATTTCCTTAATTAAGTTATGTATTTGTGATTGCAGATTTATTATTAATGGAGAATATTACCAACAAATATTTGGTATGGCCATGGGTAACCCTTTATCACCTCTCCTTTCAAACTTATAAATGGAATTTTTTGAGACAACACCTCCCGAATATCACACTTATCCCCTTAAAATGGTACCGATATGTCGATGATATCTTAGTAGTCTTACCTGGTGGTATCGATGTAAATGATTTACTGTCTAAATTGAATAATTTAGTGCCATCCATAAAATTCACTGTTGAAATTGAAAATAACAATGTCATCCCTTTCCTAGATGTATTAATACATAGAGAATCTTTCCAATGCAAATTCAGTATTTATAGAAAACCCGCAAGTAATTTAACATATGTACATTTTTATTCTGGCCACCATCTTAATATTAAAATTTCAATTTTTTCTTCTATGTTCCTACGCGCTTTGCGTATCACGAGTCCACAATACCTGGACCAAGAAATAGAATACATAAAAAAGATAGGAACCGATCTCTGCTACCCACCTCATTTAATTGATTTATGTTATCAAAAAGCTCATAAAAAGTTTTATAATGTTGCTATTAATGAAAAAGAAATCCCTAAAAATGTACTTAGCTTACCTTATTTTCGTGGATTTGAAACCATAAAATCAATATTTAAATCGTTTAATGTTAATGTAGTGTTCTCTTATAACAATACCATTAAAGATATGCTAATTGAGAATAGTCCCGTAACAAATAACAACATCATTTACAAAATTCCTTGTAAGGATTGCCCATCGTTTTACGTTGGTCAGTCTAGTAAAAATTTATGTGTTCGGATTAAGCAGCATATGTATTCAGTTAGAACAGCCCAGACTTCAAATGCACTGTTTATCCATCTGAGTGAAAAATCTCATTGTTTAATTGGGGTGATACCTCGGTAATTGCTAGATCTAATGATTATGTTTCAAGAAATTTACTGGAATCGGCAATTATACAAATCACTAATAAAAACAACCTAAATCTTAGTCTGGGAATGTACCATCTGGACCCATATATTTGTAAGATGTTTATGAAGGACCTCAAAATAAATGAACAACTAATAAATTAGTCCCACATGTATATAGTTAGTAATTCTCTCTCTCTCTCTCTCTCTCTCTCTCTCTCTCTCTCTCTCTCTCTCTCTCTCTCTGGTTCGATATTCTCTCTCCCTCTGTCTTTTGCTCGATATATATATATATATATATATATATATATATATATATATATATATATATATATATATATATATAATATATATATATATATATATATATTTTCTTTCGTCTTTTCATTAATAATAATTTCCTTGGGAAAATTTGTGTAAAAATTCATGATATTAAATTGTATATGCTCCCGTGTTGTTTTCAAAATGTACTGTTTTTCTGGAAGAATCACTTGTTCACTGCGGGTATCCTTCAAGGTGTGGCTAGCCTATGACTCCTCCTCCTCTCTGTAGAGTGAAAATCGCCCTTATGGCTAATCTGGTAGTGTCAGTTTGTGTATTAAGCCTTCTTTTGACACTGGTGTTCTTTGTAAAATCAGTATGCCTCAGTAAAGGGTCCGAATAGGACCGAAAGTACTCTGCTAACTCGCTTTTTCATTTTTTTTCCTTCGTGGCAAAAAAAACTTTATTTATACATAGCATCACGTTTTATATACTTCGTGATCAAGTTATTCATATATATATATATATATATATATATATATATATATATATATATATATATATATATATTATATAGTATATATATACTGCGATTACAGTAAAAGACATCAGATATTATACAGATATATATATAGACATTCATATATATATATATATATATATATATATATATATATATATATATATATATATATATATATATATATATATATAGATATATATATATATATATATATATATATATATATATATATATATATATATATATATCAGAATGGTATAGGTATAATATTGTCTTGAAAAATACTGTGTTCGCTAATCTTGACATGGTCCTATTTTCCTCATACCTCTAGTAGTAGTTACCTATTTTTAATAATTACTCGCGCATTATGAATATGGTAAAAACTCGCCATTTCATTACCTTTCACATGAAAAATGCAAAAGCTAGTTTAATGGGTATAACAAGAGTATCACCAATAACCATACAATGCACAAAATGTTTGTCTTATCTACCACAAAATATGAAAACCACCTTCAAAATGATGGTATATACACATATATATGTAACATATACATACAAATATAAATCAAAGTGGTATAATATTGTGTTTAGAAATAGTTGGTTCGCTAATCTTGACTTGATCAGAAAAATACTTTCTTCAAGAAAAAAATTGGAAATTTATTGAACATCCGTCATATCCTTTTGTTAAACTATTTACACGCGCGTATAGGTCATCACCTAATTGTTTTTAATGAGTAATGCAAGAACGGACAAGAACCTGAGAGAGCCTTTCGCTAATTTGCCGAGTTGCTGGGTCAGAAACAAGTGACGCCATAAGTCTATAATTAATTGCCGAGGATGACAAAGGTAGAGATACTTGTGTTCCATGATGTAAGTGGAAGTTAGGATTAAAATCAAAGGGAACGATCTTATCAATTGTTTGTTTCATTCCATTCCCTATCCTCGGAATTATGTTTTCCTGCCTCTCTTCTCTCCATTTTCTAGTTTTTTCGGTCCTGAGCCACAGAGGGATTTTATTTCGCTGTAAATGGAATTTGGGTTTATAATGAAAAGGAACTGCCATATCCATTGATGGTTTCTCTCTATTTCATAGCCTCAGAGCTTTGGTTTTCCTATTTTCTGCACCTTCTCTTCTTATCCAGTCTCTTGCATTCTTCAGGCTTGGGCTACAGAGGGACTTTAGTTTGTCCCTGTGGTCTAAAACAGTAATGAGTCTGGCGACAAAAAATGACCACATTTAGACCGTTTGTTTTCAAGGGTCAACAAATTTGGGATGAAAGAGGATCCTCTTGTTTTCGGAAATCAAGATATTATTTGTGTTCTCCCTCAGAGAAGATTGTCTTATAAAAAGTATTTTTGTCATACAATTAGTTGAAATGGAAAAATATAGCTAAAAGAAGCTCCTTGAAAACGAAATTAAACGTGATGAAAAGAATATGTTTCGATCAATGGCCATATCCTTAAGAAAGGATAGCAAACGTTTATGCCAACCAGATAAAGTATAAACATCATTAGCAGTTTTCTGACACTTTACAACGGAAAGTGCCTATGCTGCCTTATGGCCCGGGTTTGCATAGGAAAAGAACAGTTCAAAACCTGTTTAATAAAAGACACTGATTATTTCCTTTTACTTCACTCTGTCATTCATCATCAAAGAAATGAGACATGACGCTCTCATCTGCAGTGAATTCTAGTCATCGTTTTCAGATCAAGCCAGGTACTGCTTTAAGCTAGTTTGTATGCTCTTTTCAGTCAGTTTGCTTTCCAAACCTCACTGTGCCCTTTGATTTCACGATATTTGATGAATTAATTGCAACTGCAAATTGTATCCGACTGTAAACAATTATATCTTACATGCTCTGGTTAAACATTCCCTCCCTTTATACGAAAAAAGACCATTACGGTAGTTAAGACGATGAGGAAAGTAGTTAAGCACCTCGTTGACATCTTAATTAAACCATGAGAAATAGTACTTTAGAAGAGTGTATAACGTAACTGCAATGGATGCTTAATAAAAATGGTATAAGTTAAATAGCGCCTGTGCGCAAGATAGGAGAAATATCACTTAAATCTCGTTATTACCTAATAATATAATAAATGTACTATTACTATTTCTTTCCCGATAAGTCCGTCAATTTAAGGTCATATTCAAAGTGTAGTCCACTTGTTGATACTCCTCAGTCAGGTCCTAATTACTGATAATGAGTGACGCATGAACGAGCAAGAACTCATGAAGATCCCTCGCCTGATTCTCGACTCACTCGGTCACTAATGTCATCGCCAGGCATTAGTTAGTGAGAATTCCTTTGATAAAATTTTGCAACAGGAGAATAGACTTATACTTAAAATGAGAGGTCAATATACTGCGCTTATGGAAATAATATCAGAAGTTTATTATTAAAGAATAAAACAGTGCAATAAAAACGTAAGGAAATTTGAGGAGCAGACTATTGCCTTTTAAATATTACAGCAGAGAAGATGAATTTTGCCGGGTTAAAGGGTAAAAGAGAATTACATTGTTTTGTCATTGAAATACTTCTTAATATTGCTCTCTCTCTCTCTCTCTCTCCTCTCTCTCTCTCTCTCTCTCTCTCTTATATATATATATATATATATATATATATATATATATATATATATATATATATATATATATATATATATATATATATATATATATATATATATATATATATTTATATATATATATATATTTATAGATATATAGATAGATATATATATATGTATAGTATAGGAGATAGATATATATATATATATATATATATATATATATATATATATATATATATATATAGATAGATAGATATAGATAGATATAGATAGATAGATATATATATTATATTATATTATATATTTTAAGCCTTCGAGAAAACATATTAGCTCCCACATATAGAAAACAAAGACAATACTAAAATGGTCAAGTGTAAACGTAAAACATCATTTCAAATAAAATACCAAACTATGTCATTTAACCCTAAAGCTTACGTAATTAAACCCCAGCAAAACCAGAGTCAGCTTTTGCAGAGCTTTTATGGAGAGGATGAAGATCAACGGCAAGAAAACACAGATAAGAAGTATAACAAAATGCTTTAAGACGCTTTTATAGAAATGCACTAAAAAGGGAAAATAATTTTTTTGAGACACCAGGATTTTCTTACAATTAATCACGGCTACTAAAAATAAAAGCGTTCGCGACCAACATGGAAGGAAATGCTACAACAAAAGAAATACACATCTTTATTTCTTGTAGCGTTTCCTTCCGTATTTGGCGCCCACGATTTTTTTTTTTTTTTTTTTTTTTTTTTATTTTGCTTCTTAGTTTTGACAGAAATTATCAAGATTTGAGATTGTAAGCTAACGAAATTTATATTCTGTCGAACCAAAAAGGTTTGGAAAATCCGAAGAATTATTAAGTTATTTTACAGAGTCAAATAAACTGAAAAATCTGAAGAGATTAATACAAATCCGAAGATACTGGAAGAGGTCACTTTAGGGTCACTAGAGGTTGCTGCTGACCTACTGGTAATGTAAGGTTGTATTGTTACCGGGATTGAGTGAGCATGCAAAATTTCAAGTCCAAGTCCAACAATCAATCAAACAGACAAAAATGTAAGCTAAATAAAAGCTTATAAAAATTAAAACCATTAAATGAAAACAAAAATAATATAAAAAAAAGAACACGTACATTAAAACCCCCAAGATAATATAATGTAGCCACTTCCTCGCCACCGCCTCGGGCCGAAAGATTTAACATTATGGCAGACATATTTCACAGATGCCAGAAGTTCCTGGTTAGCAGAAATAATATGTGAAAAAAGAAGGGGGAAAAAAAGAGAAGAGCCCCCAGTCCAGTGATATTGTCAAGGGATATGACATACCGCCTCCCAGCTTAGCAAGTTTTTCTTGCTACTCTGCTTTTGTTGTAACTTTGTCCTTTTTCTTTTTTTTTGGTCTGATTTTTCATCATCCATGAGCGAACGTGTTTGTATTGCCCGATTCAGAGAGAATAGGCTGCAATTCCGGCTTAAATACATATATATATATACATATATATATATATATATATATATATATATATATATATATATATATATATATATATATATATATATATATATATGTGTGTGTGTGTGTGTGTGTGTGTGTGTGTGTGTGCGCACGCGCGCACTCCGCCCCCCCCCCCACACCCGCCCCTCCCCCATAACTTCCATCAGAAGCAATCTCTTTTAAGTCCGCAAGCGGACATTATTCGAGAAAGAACGAAGCGCTTCTTCCGAATGCCCAAAGCGTCGAAAATACGAACGCAAGCTAGGCAATAAAAACTCCTTTTTTCATTTATATTTTTTTTACGACCGGAAGCCAAGAATATGCATTAGAATTTTTCATGAAGTTTATGGCTTTATCTGTTTGCATCGTGACTCTTTTTCCGAAATCTATTTTCCCCGATTTTCTTCGGAGTTGAATGTTATGTCTTGCCTCTTCCTCTTCCCTCTAACTCTTGCCCTCTCCTCTTGCCTCCACCTCTTGCCTCTTCCTCTTGCCTCCACCTCTTGCCTCTTCCTCTTGCTTCTCCTCTTCCCTCTAACTCTTCCTTTTCCTCTTCCCTCTATCTATTGCCTTTTCCTCTTGCCTCCAGCTCTTGCCTCTTCCTCTTGCCTCCATCTCTTGCTTCTTCCTCTTGCCTCCACCTCTTGCCTCTTCCTCTTGCCTCCACCTCTTGTTTTTTTCTCTTGCTCCTTCCTAGCGGTCATTACGTGACGATTTTAATTGGGTAAGCTTTCAAGTTTAGGCGTATTCTTGGGAGGGCTCTGTGCTATTTGAACTGGAGGAACTCTATATATATATATATATATATATATATATATATATATATATATATATATATATATATATATATATATATATATATATATATATGTATATGATATATATATATATATATATATATACATATATTATATATATATATATATATATATATATATATATATATATATATATATATATATATATATATATATATATGTATGTATGTATGTATATATATATATATATATATATTCTTTTTTTTATTCTTAACTTAACTTACCTGCTTTAGCCCTGGTTCTGGGGACCTCTTGGGCTTCTTACTGATAAACAGGTAACTTACCTTAACACTGATTGGCTCTGACTACGAATACTGGGCCAGGTGAAACTAAAAGACTATGAAATTGGCTGGAGGCCACACTTCAACAAGGGATGTTGCAGCTAAACACTTAGGGTTTACATTGGCTCCAAACATATTTACAATAACCACTTAAATCAGAAAGGCTGGGGAAATAAACAGAGGGGCAAATCAGAGTCCTGTCGGGAGATTAAATTTACAAAATTTCACGAATCTGAAAAATTGAGGAAGGATCCTCTTGAAAGGGCCACCAAAGAGTATATTTCAGTGGCTATGGCCACAGTATGAGCACAAGTCGAACTGGGGTTTCCACAGCGAACAACACGTCTGCAACTGAGAACGCTTACGGTTACGTAAGGAAAAATAGCTACTTTCGGCGAATTGAGGGGTGCACGTAAGGTGCCAGAATAACTCGATTCAGGTACGAGATTGCTTACGTTAACATTACACATTGTACTACCTCAGTAAGGGTATTGTGAGAAAATGCGCTTTAGAAAAAAAAGAGATCAAAATCAGTAAAAGAATAGAAGTGACACGTGACAGGTTTGAAAATGACATCAAAGCGAGACTTTACTTTTGACAGAGCGATGCAGGGCCTCGTCGAGATGCACTGGTGTGGAGGGGGTTTTTACAGGACTGCACTTAATTAACTAGGGGGTTGGCCGAAAGGAAGGACCAGGTGGGATATCTCAAAGGGAAAAGCGTGAATTGTCTGCTGCCAGGGTAGGTTCTGAAGGCTCTACCGACAATACACCGTTTCTTATAATTTCGAGGGATTATTTTTCTGCTCTTCACAGATGGCGTCTAGCCTCGTGAGGACAAGATGGCGCTCATCACATGGCTTTGAGCTCCCGTTAATTGTCAGAGTCTGGTGTGGCTTTCTATTTTCGGTGACGTCATACTTTAGTGCAATCTTGATGCAAAATTCTCGACTCCGTTGTCAATTGTCTGAAAAAGGGTCTTCAAAGGCAGTCAAAAGGCCTAAGATGTTCAACAGATTTACCAGAGGGGGGGTGTTGTGTGTGGCCATTTAGAGAAATTAAAGAAAAGATAGTCAATTTCCTTACACCCTTCCTTTGTTGGTTAACAGTAATAACATCTATTAAGTCAATACAAATCTTGAGGGATGAATTGACCTACTAAGAGGTCTCCATCTTTACTATATTATATCTATATTATAATATATTATATATATATTATCTATATATATATATCATCTATATATTATATAATAGAATATAAATTATATATATATAAATATTAATAATATTATAGATATATTATATAATATATATATATATAATAGGAATATATAATGACTGATAAAAATGTTCTGTTACAACAGAATACCATCTAATGAAAGGAGCCCATAAAAACACCAAAATATAAAGAGAATAGTACTATATTTCAGAGACTGCTGTCTCCCTCTTCAGGTAGATGAATGAGAAAAGTTTACAGAAAAGGTGGTATTTATACCAAGAGGTCCATCCACAGGCAAGCCAGTTTAGGTCACCCCCGCTGATAATCTTCCTTTAATCTTCTTAAGCGTTGGTTGAATGAAAACCTTGTCGATCGTATCTGAAATCCATGCTCGTTTTGAGATGTTCATTACCTGCCTCTCTTTTATTAAGGCCGATTCCATCATTTGACTCTTGTACCAGCAGTTGCTGCTATAAATTATATATGAAAAATTCCAGTTTATTCTATTGTTATGTTCATTTATATGGTTGGAAATAGCTGAGTTCTGTTGTCCATACATAATAGACCGTTTGGGCTGTATTAATCTCTGTGGAAGTGATTTTCCTGTAAATCCGATGTAAGATTGGTCACAGTCCTGGCATGGGATTTCATAAATCCCTGTTTCTTTGGGGATGTGTTTTGTTGAAAGTAAGAACGTTGGTTTTCTGTATATGGTAAATTTGTATTCTGTCGTGTCTCTGATTATTAAAACATCAAGAAAAGGAATTTTGTTGTCTGTTTCCCATTCAACTTTAAATTTGATGCTGGGCACTAATGCGTTTAATTTTGAGAGGAATTCAATAAATTGCCCCACCTATTATCCCAAAATGTTAGAATACCATC
>NC_087205.1:29669833-29672333 GCF_015104395.2 Macrobrachium nipponense
ATCTTCAGATACGAAAAAAAGGAAGTAGAATAAAAAGGAAATTTAAGCATTTTATTTTAACGTTTTAATTATCAATTAAAAAATCACTAGTAACTACTAAGCTTCTAATTGCTAATTAATCCAACATTTATACAGATTATTTTTACTCATCAACTACAAGTAGAAATAAATTCCCCTTGCAAGGTCGTAAAAAGGAGGCCGATTTACATTCTGGCTTATATCACACCTAATTATACTAAACACCACAATGAAAATAAAAATTCATATTAAAAAAAATTACCTGTGATGTGAACATTGAAACTCGAGACAAATCGCAAGTGACATACAGCAAGAAAGAAAAATATATGCTTTCGAAAGAACATATTATTTTGAATGTCTACTTTCAAATTTCTTGAAATAGAAATAATAATCAGATTCTCAACCATACTTATTAAACTATTTTTCACGAATTCTCTAGAAACAGGACCCGGGCATTGAGAAACCAAGGAAAGAATGACGAATTACTCTCCCTCATTCGATGCGTTGCCATTATTCTCATCTTTGCTTGGCAGTCCAAACTCATAAATAACTCCACTTCCCCGATTATTCTCAACACTCATAAATGATCTGTCCTGATTTCGCCTCTAAAATAATATGTATTTATATGTAAAAAAAATTGCCAAGATATCTACTCTAAGATGATGAACCCTTGAGAACAGAGCAGGGTAGTTCACGATTCATTATCATTAATTATGAAGGCCTCATTCTTATATACGCAACGTTCAAGGGTGCTTCTCCCCCACTCAGCATTCAAAACTGAAAGGCCCTCAACCTGTCTCTCTTTGTCTCTCTGTTGCTGTAAACAAAACAATTACCGACGGTCTTTGACAACAACCACAAACACTCGTCGGGTCTATTCCTCAAGAGTGGCCTCATTCACAGGCTTCGCTTAGCACGTACTTAATTCTCATATTGTAAATAAAGAAAAAAAAAACTAATTCAAAATATGGACACATTTGCTATTTTCTCTTTGATAAGGACGTCTAACGAACGCTGCAGATAGTATAAAAATCCTTCGCATATTTACAAATAATTACATGTTGCTCTAATTTTACCTTGCAATAAACAAACATTTATTTCCAGAGATCACACATGTTCATGATAATCAGAAAAATATTTTGATAACAAAACCATCAAATAAACGTACATTACGGAAACGTCTGTCAGATTATTGTAATTCTAAAGTTATGGAAAAATTAAGAATTCAGATTAGCAGAAGGGGATGTGGAAATTAGAGTTATTCATATGTAATGCAATAACGAAATTATTTTATTCACCCTTTGAGGTGGGCATTTCGGTGTTTATGTTTGCTGTGGCAACTATGAAAACCCACCACATGACATGAGGGGTTAGGGGCCGGGGTTGGTGAGGGAGGTGGGGTGGTGAGCAAGGTACTGTAGACAGTGGTAAAGCTGTGTAGTGAGACCATTCTGTCCACAGCTGCAGTTCTTTCTTTCGCTTCCATCTCTTCGTATTTAGTTGTCTAGCTTCTTTACTTTAATGTGCGCCATTTTTTTTTTTTTTTTACCTAGAATTGAAAAGCAAATTCTTCAAGCAAACCCAGCAAAAATCCGGAAAGAGAGACGGAAGTCTGTAAAGGTAATGATTAATTAGCTTATTAAGATTATGCTCTTACGTTTAGTCTACTTACAAAGTCAAAATTAAGTATTATAGAAGAGGGTTGAGAGGGCGAGTCGTGGCCGCAAGAACGTTTCGTACCGTCCCGAAGCCCAATTTAGTGTACCATCATTCCGCATGAGGTACGATCAGTTTTCCCCTTTGGACGTCAATTTTGATGGGATATGACGAATATCGAAGGAAGTTTTTAAAGAAGAAAGCTCAGTAATCCACGATTTCCTACGAGGGTTACAGTGACGTCTCCTATCTTCCAGAGCCCCTCTAATGGCATCCCATAAAAATCAGAACACCCTCCCTTCCCTTCCCTTCCCTTCCCTTCCCTTCCTTTCCCTTCCCATCTAGAGCGAAAGACAAGTGGGTTGTGTACACAGCCGGGCTAATGCAGCAGCTTCGATACCTACAAGAGCGTAAATCGTAAATTCGCAAATGGCTGTGGCATATTACATACTCTTCCCTATTTCCTCGTTAGGGCCATTACTTTGAAGTCACCTTCCCCTCTCCTCGCAGTGCGAAATTAACTTCATGACTCTCCCACGCAACATCAAAGTGTTATTATGCGGCATTAATGAGTTGTCCTCCCTGCTCCCCCTACCTCCAACCCCACACCACCGGGAGTGGAAGGTGCTGCTTGGGTTGTGTAACTCGCCCCCTATGTAGTACACGCGTAAAGCGTGGACAGTTCGTGTCGAACGTGATTCCATGTACGTAAGGTCCGTCCGGTTGGAACTTCTATGTGCGTACGTAGGGGATGCTGGATGTGCGAGTGTTTTTCTGTGCATTGAGACTTAGTTGCGTGTTTTATGTATATGATGACTGTTGAATT
>NC_087205.1:29677333-29678497 GCF_015104395.2 Macrobrachium nipponense
ATATATATATATATATATGTATGTATGTATGCCATAATAATATTATAGTATATATATATTATATATATATATATATATATAATATATAGATATATATATATATATATATATATAATATATATATGTATATATAGATATATATAGTATATATATATATTATATATATATATATATAGATATATATATATATATATATATATAGATGATATATATATGTATATATATATATATATATATATCTATAATATAGATATATATATTATCAGCTACAATGTCCTTTAATATCTAATTCGCTCTACCTCGGAATTAATTAAATATTTTCATATATGCTTAACCGAAGGGGAATTTTTTTTTTCTCGAATAATAGATTTGCCTGGACCAGGGCGCGAAACCTATGATCCTTTCAAACCCAGGAACGTCAGTGAGCTTTACCACCTACTACACCTCTCGCGTGTGTAGTAGGTAAGCTTCACTGACGTTCCTGGGTATGAAAGGATCCATAGGTTCGCGCCCTGGTCCAGGCAAATCTATTATCGAGAAAAAAATTCCCTTCGGTTTAAGCATATATGAAAATATATTAATTCCGAGGTAGAGCGATTAGATATTAAAGGACATTGTAGATCGATATATTGTATATGAATCACGGAAATGTGATTATGACTTATATATTAGTATATATATATATATATATATATATATATATATATATATATATATATTATATATATATATATATATACTACATAGACGGAATTCAAGTAAATTAAGAAATCAGTTAATTCAACGTTAAATTCCAAAATGTCTCAGATATAGTTTTAAGTGTATATAAACTTTACGTCTGGTAAACCCCCGATGTATGTTAATTGTTAAGTTATAATTTTCTTGACTGACAATGGAAGTAAACATTAAAAATTCATCCTACACCGTTTTGAATTACGGAATAAACGGAAATTACAACCAATTAATCAACACAAGATTAGCTAATGAATCTCTGTATGAGTTTTATACAAGCTTATCCAAATATGGAGTTATATTTGAAAACTAAAATTCTAAATAATTCTATAAAAAGAACGATTTTATTAAAAAAATCGTCGAATACCTAGAAAGTTTTAAATACTAATTCAAAGCAATTTCGGCCAGACTATCAAACAGCTTTCCATAAAA
>NC_087205.1:29678997-29708997 GCF_015104395.2 Macrobrachium nipponense
TTGTACATTTGCAACTGAAAAGTGTTTTAATATTTACTGTATGCGAATTACACACCGTTAATATTCGAAATAGGATATTGTTATTATTGTCGAATGTAAGCTGCCTTTTCGGGGTGGCGAATGGAACAGCCAGACGCAAATTCCATCAAAACAGATGCTAAACCAAGTTACGGTCATATCGTATCTGGCTGAAACGCATTTATAAAAATTAACAGTACATACTGATATACTTACGTATAATGAAGTAATACGTTGACATCTTGCCGTAGTGAACAGCGAGAGAAGCAATTTTTCCCCCCACTGCGTCTGGCTGTTCCATTCGCCACCCCAGAAAAGGGAGCTTACATTCAACAATAATAACAACTAACCTATTTCGAATAATAATGGTGTAATTCGCATACAGTAAATTATTAAAACACTTTTCAGTTGCAAATGTACACCCAGATATCCTTTTATTTACCTAAAACTTACACGTAGCGTAATTATTTAAAGCCCGGGACGCAGTGTTACCATACAAAAACCCCACAGCCGGATGGACAGATGAAAAAAAACAGAGTATAGTGACGTATCTAATTGAAGAAAATGGGGTCAATGACATCACTAATGACAAAGGCCAATGAGAGGAGAGATATTTCCTGCTTAAGGAAAGCCATTAGACGAAGGTGGTCCTCGTCTTTATGACTTGCTGTTAGGAGATTTTACAAAATCGCGATTTCCGTGCTTTCAGGGGTCTTTTTATTTGTTGGTTGTTTCTCGCAATTTGTTTTTCTTTTTCCACTTGTTTTATTAGTATATTAGTATATTTCTTTTTGTTATAAAACCAAAGGACCACACATTACTGATATCCACTTTAATTTAGATTAATGTAAGTACAAGTATAATTTAATAGGTCTAGCATCAAAAATATCAATTTTGTTTATTTAATTTGGTCATATACTACCATGAGCATTTCCCAAATCCCACTCGTACGGTTGTAAGGCATAACAGATAGTTAATCGTAAAATAAGCTTTATATACATAACAGCGCAGGATGAACCATAATGACGACATCCTTTTCCCATAGGAGAAAACTCAACTTTTATTTCATATATATGTATATAGGTGTGTATCCAAAACAGTTTAATTAAAGGGATCTCCAAACAACATCACGGAACCTTTAGAGGAATTGCGTTATTTATTTTCTTGACAAGAAGAGTACATCGTCATAAAAATTCTTCCTACACCGTTTTTTATAATATACATGGAATTAGTAAATTAACAAATCGGTTTAATTAATTCAACATAAAATTCCTAAATGTTTCACAGTATTAGTGTTAAGTGCATTAACAAACATTATTACAAAATCAGTGTATTACTACTATCCAGTTACTGACGTTATGATTACATTGCTATTTGTCGCATTCTAACCGTTAAACATTTTAAAATTATGATATGATCTTTTTAATGGATGATATCATTATATGATATTCTGTTTTTAAGATGCTTAGCCATTCACTAAATTATTTGACCCAAAACAACGCAGTATAACAGGCATAAAATATTTCAAATAAAAATAGAGGGATCTTTTCAACATGTATTTATCTTTATGGTAAAAGTTGCGAAGTGACTATATGATTATTCATTAAATTATAGCTATTAAATTATATCTAAATATATAAAAAAAGTTATAATTAAATTATATTCTTTTGAAATACTTAAAGTAAGCAGAAAATGGAAATTATTCGAATAAAATAAATATTGCCATCTGCATAACCAATACTAATAATAATATATGGCAATATCTCGATACAAAAATGCAATACTTTTAGTTTATAGAGTGTATTTCAGAATTCTACTTCCATCTGATTGTCTTAACAATATGTCCAAAAATCTTCTAATAACAGTCAGATGATTTGAAAGAACAGATTAACATTCAAAGATAAATAAAAGACCAGTGCATAGGTTGTTCATGGCAACCATCGAAGATATAACGTAAGTAGGAGCAGAAGGCAATAGACGTAGGTTCATCCTACACCTTATGACGTCACCATAGCCAAACCGGTGTAAGATGACCTTTAATGGCAACGTACTTTCCTGCCAAGAGATTACGCAATTTCAAGCAATTCCTGTGAGTTTTCTTGTTTTTGATGAAGGGCCCATCCCTCATATTATCTTATTTTTCTGTATCTATATACTTTTACGTTATCTATAAGGATATGTGTATATATTATGTTGCGTATATTATGTATTTTTAGCAGGAAGAAACGTCGCCATTAAAGTTCATCTTACAACGGTTTGGCTATGGTGACGTCATAAGGTGTAGGATGAACCTACGTCTATTGCCTTCTGCTCCTACTTACCTTATTAAATCAATTTTCAGTTTTATTCCCGAGTTCCACGCCTAGCTTTTGCTCCTTGTCAAAAATTACTGTAATTACCAAAGCGTTATGAGCAAGACCCTGTGCTGGCATAAGGCCAAATTAAACAAAATAAAAAGGGAGTAGTTTTATACTAGATTATTTAATATCTTCTTATATTATTTGAATAACAAAGTAATAAGGAAATATAAGTTATCGCACTTTTTAGATTCTATAACAAATATAGGATTTAGCTAAAATTACATACACTTAACCAAAAATCCATAAAAAAAACATTCACGAAGAGCACGAAAACAAAACAAACTAAAAAGCTGGAGCGTTTCAAAGTACAAAACTCACGACTTGAAGGTACCTCGAAACAGGAACTCATAAAGGCGAGGAACACCTTCGTCGTATGCTCTTCCTTAAGCAAGAAAATATCTGTATCAACCATCTACAGCTATGATTGGTGATGTCATGTAATCGCTGCCAAAGTCATAAGACGCCAACAAACAATTTTATCAATATTATATTTTGTTAATCTGATGCGTTACATTTGCAATTGTTATCAAAGGACGTTACTAGAATTAAAGAATGAAAGCCGTTTTATTAAATGTTGCCATTTAATATTAATATAGTGTCAACCGGACGACATTTACTGTGCAGCCAAGGTACAGTAAAGTAATTTTTTGAATCTATAATATTTTATTTGTTAAATTATATTTTTCTGACTACATTAACTATTCTAAACAGAATAAAATTCAATTATGATATCTCATTATCTAGTAAAAGAATTTATTAGCTATAATTCATTGAAAAGCTCATATAGAAGCTTCACCACTATTACCATGTTGTGTTCATTCATAAAAATAACCATCTGTACAAAGATTCCGACGAGTTTATATAGAGTGTTTTAGTTCCATTATACTTCCATATTCTTGGTCAAATAATTTAACTGAAATATAAGTAAACTGATGAAATGTCAAACAATGTATAATTAGAATGTAACACCTGAAACTGTTTCATGACGTCAGTAACTACAATAGTGTTCATCTTTACTAGTAAAGATGAACACTGGCCAATCACAACTGAGAATGATATACCCAATACGAAGAGAAGCATTTCCCTTCAGGAGAGGGTTCCTCTACTTTATGAAATACTGCTCATTTGGCTTCTCTATTTTGGTGAGGAAATTTCCATATAATTTTAATATTATTTCTTACAATTTTGTTATTTTGTATTCGCATAGGTTTTAAACTTTGTTTTATTACTTTAGTTATTCAAGTTGTTTAGTTGAGTTTAATTACAAGCAAAGCCACTTGCTAAAGGTGTCTGGTAAATTCTATACTTTAGTAATTTTGGATGGCCATAGGTTTCAAGTTTTGTTCCACTACTTTAGTTGTTTATTTTGTTCATTTAAGCCATATTTGTATTGTGTGTGTGTGTGTGTCATACATTCTGGCTGGGATTCATACATTATTACATAAAAAGGCTCCTGCAAAATGTGTCCGGTGAAAGTGAGGTCACCCCAAAATGTTTCAGAGTCAAAAAAAGAATTAATGAGACATTATATTAAGATCTGGATGGCAACAATCTTATAAACATATAAAGCAATAAGTCATTAATTAATTACAATGTCCTTGTTCTTCCTCACTTGCAAGAGGAGCCGGATATATGATAATATATCAATATATGTACGTGTATATATATAGATATATTTATGTGTGTGTGTGTATCTTGTGTCTATCTATCTATCTATCTATCTATCTATCTATCTATCTATCTATATATATATATATATATATATATATATATATATATATATATATATATATATATATATATATGTCTTCAATTGTCTCAGTTTTAAGAAAATGCCTGTTTCTTCCCCAAAGAATACTCTAGCCCATTCGGGCCATTTTTTAACACTCTTGCAATATGGCTGTGCAATCAGTTGTCCAAATATTGCCATGTCCCATGTGTACTTGTTAATTGCATGCCATTAGGCTGCATTTTTCTTAATTTGAAGAAAATGTTCGTTTAAAAAACCCCCAAAATACGCCCCAACAATATAGCTGAATTGCATTCACTCTTGCAAATTGATTGCTATCAAGTTTCATTTTTATCAGTTCGAAGGAAAAGCCAGTTTGATCACCCTAAAACATCCTTACCATTCGGGCCATTTTTGGTCACTCCTGCTATATAGCCAATTGCAATCTGTTGTGCAAAATTAGACATTTTCCTTGCGCAGTGATCAACTGCTTGCCATTGAGCTGCATATTTCTCAGTTTGAGAGAAGATCCGTGTCACCCTTAAATAACACCCATTCTGGCCACTGTTAGACACCCCTGCAATAAAGCTAATTGCAATCAATGCATATATATATATATATATATATATATATATATAATATATATATATATATATATATATATATTATATATATATATATTGAAAGAAATCCGTTTCACCCTTAAATAACACCCATTTTGGCCACTTTTAGACTTCCCTACAATAAAGCTTAATTGCAATCAATGCATATATATATTTATATATATATATATATATATATATCTATATATATAATATATATATATATATATATATATATATATATATATATATATATATATACTGAAAAATAGTATAGTCGTCAAAATTCATTCTACACCTTTCAGTATGTACGTAGTTTCATTTACTTAGTTTTAAATAATTTACATCAAAATAATGACCATTAAAAACCGACTTCTCTGTAAAGGAACGATTTCGCTTAAAAATGGCCCAGAATCCTAGAGCGTTTGAAACGCCATTAAGGCTGGTTTTTCAAACAGCTTTCCATAAAACGGGGTAATACCATCAAGGTGAGAAATTTTTGCCTATTCATTGGCTGTATAATTCTCAGCTGTTACTGGTCATTGGTCGTGTATATTCATAAACAGGAATGAAGTTTTGTGACGTCACCGTGGACAACGACCAATCATGGTTGTAGATGCTGACATCCAATGAGAGGACAGATTTTTCCCGCCTTACGAACAACATTAGACGAAAGTGTTCCTCGTCTTTATGCATTGCTGTTTGGAAATGTCTAATATCCTGAATTTGTACTTTCAAACGCTCTAGCTGAAGAGATTTGTTGCTTTTTACTAATTTTTTATACTTGTTTGTTACGATTTTCCATTAATAAATTTTGATTTTATTCTGTCACACAACCACAGGAGTATCATTACTTATTTCCTTTCTAACTGATAATGATAGAAACATATAATATAAGCATAAATATAATGAACTAAGCCTATATGCCACCGTGGGAACTTACCCAAACGCACCTCATAGGGGTGGTAAAGCTTGAAAAAGAGTAAAGACTTGTGGTTGATTGAAATTCAATATTAATTCTGTTATCGAGGTTAATAAACAAAACGGTGTAGGATGAACCTAAATGACGACATCTCTTTCCCGCCACATTTAACACATAACACATATATTCCTATAGAATATATAGGTTTAAAAAGAAAACAAATGACCGAATAACTTTGAAGGACCCTCTAGACAATTGCAAGAAAACCAAAAGGATGTACATATTTATTTATTTTCTCGACTGGAAATGGATGTCAACATTAAAATTCATCCTACACCGTTTTGAATATACTGAATAAACGAATCACCAACCAATTTAACTCAACATAATAATATCTAATGAATCTCTGTATGAGTTTTTTATAAGCTTATCCAAATAATGAACATTGAAAACTAAATTATCTATAAAAGAACCTATAAAAAAGAATGGTTTTATTCAAAAGTCGCTCGAGAGTTTGAAACTTTATTTCAAGCAAATTTGGCCAGCCTTTTCAAACAGCTTTCCATAAAACTGGGTAATACCCTCATGGCGGAAATCCGTGTTCTCTCATTGGCTGTATCATTCTCAGCTGCGATTGGTTGTTGTTCGTGTTTTCTCGCTTAGCTGCTGACGACATGGAAAGTTTCTAATTGTGGCATTCTAACCATAACACATTGAAAAAGCATGTGATGTTTTTTTTAACGGAATAATATTATCATACTTATTTCCTTTTTAAAATGTGTAGCATCGCATAAATTATTTAACCCCGAACAACGCCATTTAACAGATATAAAACCTTTCTTATAAAAGCTAGTTGGATTCTTTTAAATCAGTACAATTTTTGTGAATGGAGAAAACTGGTAGAAGTGGTGAAATATCTATATGAATATTCACGTAATTACGTCTATTGAATTATACCTTCATATAGTATACAGTCACAATTATTTTATATATGTTTTGAAATAGATAAAACAAGCAGAACATTAGAATTATTTGAATAAAATATGTCAGTTTCAAAGTATTGCTCAATTTTATCTTGGCAACGATGTAATATGTCGTCTGTAACTCCAAGAAAAAAATTAATACCTGGCAACATTCCAGAACAATATTGTCTAAAGTCTTCTGATCACAGAAACAGATGAAATAAAGCATCAAGGTAATATAAAAGGGAATTAAATGTCTTGTGTTGTGGTGTATTATAGCAACGTTCTCGAGTCGTAAGCACCAGCAGCTAACATTTCCTTCTAATTAAGGAAAACGGGCTCAATGACGTCACTATTGACAAGGGACAATGAGACGAGTGATAATTTCCAGCTTAAGGAAAGGCATTAGACGAAGGTGGTCCTCATCTTTATGCCTTACTGTTAGGAGATTTTACAAAATCGCGATTTCCGTGCTTTCAAACGCTGCATCTTAAAGGGTCTTTCTTTCTTTGTTGGTTGTTTCTCGCAATTTCTTTTTCTTTTTCCATTTGTTTTTTTAGTATATTAGTATATTTATTTTTGTTATTAAACCTTTGGAGCACACATTTCTGATATCCACTTTAATTTAAATTAATGTAAGTACATGTATAATTTGATAAATCAAGCATCAAAAGTACCATTTTTGTTGATTTATTTTGGTCATATACTACCATGAGGATTTCTCAAATCCCACTCGTACCGTTGGTGATGCATAACAGATAGTTAATTCGCAAAATAAGGCTCATATACATAACAGTGTAGGTTGAACCATAATGACGACGTCCTTTTTCCCGTAAGAAAAAAGCGTAACTTGTATTTCATATATATGTATATAGGTGTGTGTCCAAAACAGTTTAAAGTGATCTCCAAACAACATCACGGAAACTTTAGAGGAATTGCTTTTTATATTTATATCTTGACAAGAAGAGTACATCGCCATAAAAATTCATCCTTCACTGTTTTTTTTAATATACATGGGATTAATAAATTAACAAATCGGTTTAATTCAACATAAAATTCCTAAATGTCTCACAGTTAAGTGCATTAATAAACTTTTTGACCTTTACAAACCGAAATATTTAAAAAATCAATGCTCTCACCAATGGTACTTCAGACAGCATTCCATAAAGCGTAGAAATACCCTCATGGCGAATAATCCCTGCCTTCCTATTGGCTGTCTCATTCTCAGTTGTGATAGGTCGTTTTTCGTGCTTATTAACGTCAGTGTATTACTATCCCAGTTACTGACGTCATGATTACGTTGCCATTTGTCGCATTCTAACCGTTAAACATTTTAAAACTATGATATGATCTTCTTAATGGATGATATCATTATATGATATTCTATTTTTAAGATGCTTAGCCATTCACATAAATTAGTTGACCCAAAACAACGCAGTATAACAGGCATAAAATATTTCAAATAAAACTAGAGGGATCCTTTTCAGCACGTATTTATTTTTATGGTAAAAGTTCCAAAGTACTATATGATTATTCACTAAATTACAGCTGACAAATCATATTTACATATATAAAAAGTTATAATTAAATTATATTCTTTTTAAAATAAATAAAGTAAACAGAAAATGGCATTTATCCATTAAAATTCAATAGTTTCAAAGAAATGTTTGATTATACCTTGGCAACACTATGAAATGCTGTCTGCATAACCAATACCAAAAGTAATATATGGCAATACCTCGATACAAATAATATGATACTTATAGTTTATAGAGTGTATTTCATAATTCTACGTCCTTCTAATTGTCTTACCAATGTGCCCAAAAATCTTCCAATAAGAGAAACCGCTGATATGAAACAACAGATGAACATTAAAATATAAATGAAAGACCAGTGTATAGGTTGTTTATGACAACCATCGAAGATATGACGTAACTATGAGCAGAAGACAATCGACGTAGGTTCATCCTACACCTTATGACGTCACCATAGCCAAAACTGTGTAGGATGAACTTTAATGACGATGTTTCTTCTTCCTCCTAAAAATACATAATATACGTAACTTAATATCCATATACCCTTATAGAAAACTCAAAAATAAATAACAGAGATATAAGAAAATATGTTGGGGCCCTTCATCAACAAAAAGGAAACTCACACGAACTGCTTGAAATAAACATAATCTCTTGGCGGG
This sequence comes from Macrobrachium nipponense, assembly GCF_015104395.2. Taxonomy (NCBI): domain Eukaryota; kingdom Metazoa; phylum Arthropoda; class Malacostraca; order Decapoda; family Palaemonidae; genus Macrobrachium; species Macrobrachium nipponense. The sequence goes on from NC_087205.1 coordinate 29,687,785, forward strand.
AAAAGAGTGTCGCCATTAAGGTTCATCCTACACGGTTTCGAATAGAGTCTGTAATTATTAAACAATTTTTTTTATTTCCGAGGTCCACGCTTAGATTATACTCCTTGTCGAAAATTACTGTAATTACTAGAGCGCTATGGGCAAGACCCTGTGCTGGAATACGGTCAACTGAATAAAAAGGGAGTAGTTTCATAGGGAATATACAAGATGATTTAATACTTGTTTATATCAGTATTTGTATCACAAACTAATAAGGAAATATAAGTGATCCCACTTTTTAGGTCCTATATAAAATACAGGATTTAACTAAGATTAAACGTATATATATATATATATATATATATATATATATATATATATATATATATATATATATATATATATATATACATAATACACACACACACACACATATTTATATATATATATATATATATATATATATATATATATTTTCGTCCTTTCCATAATTTATTATAATAATTATATAATTATTATATTTATTATATAATCGTCCTTTCCAAGACTTGCCAAATGAATGATATATTGATTATATCCACATTACTTAGAACAAAAGAAATAAAATAAGTGATATTTAAATCAACTAGCCTAAGAATATAGATATACCCGTTATCTTGGTTAAAGTTGGCCATATGCCAGCTCAAGGACTTCCCTTATTCGAAATGAATAGAGATGAAAAAAAAATAAAATTTAAAGAATTTATATATTGAACATGCAGCAACTCTTGGACAAATGCACCCTAGATGTATGGTATCCTAGGCACTGGCTACCAGTTCCCCTATTCCTCCAGTCTCTTTATTCCTCAAATCCTGAAAATAGAAGAAAACTGTCAGTCAATAAGATCAAAATAATGGCTAAGTAACCGCTATGGCATACAAAGATATGAATGTTTTCGGTAAGTTACCACTACACATAAAAAAAGAGATTGTTAATGAGTACTGTATACGAGATTATTTTCAAGCTTCATAGAAACGCACTAAAAAAAAAGAAAAAAAAGACAACTTCAAAGTCGTCTTCTGGTCGCTAAACAGAAAGAGACCTACATCAAAGGAGAATCCCTTACGCTAGTTTGTCCATCTTAGAACGAATAGCGCAATCAATAGTCACCAAAATTGATCCCATCTTGAATGTCAGTTTGATTTTCTGAGATTACGAAAGAAGGGATAATGAACGTGAAGCCTCACATGAATCTCATGGCCATATAATCAGTAATGTAAAGCATGAAACGACCTCACGGCGTACTGAAAGCAGGATCCATGTTACAATGAGGCCCATTGTCTTGTGCTCGCTCAGGTGAACAGCAGTTATAAGCGTTGGAGGCGTTGAAACGCCCAACTAGCGCTTAAGGTGGTTACGCTCGAGAAGACATAGTAAATGTACTACATGGAATCTCGAACTATTTATGAATACAATAAGGAAAAATAAATAAATTTAATAATAAGATCCTTTAATCTTACTTTGTAGGCAAAATATCAAGGTAACTGTAATTTTTTCTGTTGAAAAGGAAAATAAAAACATGTATTATAAGCACAGTTTTTTGTTCACACCAAAGGCCTGACGTATATATGGAAAAACTGATAAGGATTAAAGGCGGCCTGGTGTGAAGCTGGAGAATCAAATAGAATATTAGTTAATCGTTAATCAAGAGTCATTTACATTAACCTAATATTCAATTTTATATATATATATGAAATATTAAGATTAATAGTATCATATACAATTTGAAGGGCTCTTCCAAAAACAACAAGCGAATTTAAAGGAATTCCAAAAAGTTAAGTATTTACTTTTCGAGAAAAGGAGTCTCATCGTACACCGTTATATATATACGTAGCATATATCTAGTTAATCAGTGTTTCCCAGCCGTACACAGAGGGTCTTTATTCTTTAAAAAGCCTTAACACATTTATGAAAGGGCATGGAATAAGTCCCTTTACTGGCAATTAGCCAACTTAAACGAAATAGGGATATTTTCCTATGCAAGAAAGTTTTTTTATTGATAATGTTACGCCTTTGGGTTATTCTATAAAAGGAAACAGAATGATGCAAATCGTGTGGTTCTTAAGCCACACGATAAAATAGGATTTAGTCAGGATATGTAGCAAATAAATGAAAGAAATTAACAAACTGAGAGAACCAGAAAGACGAAAAAACAAGATCTTCTAGCTAGAGCGTTTGAAATTCAGAACTCACGATCTGAGATTCTCCACTGCCAGCAACGCACAGGACGGAGAGCACCTCCGTCTTTTGCTTTGGCTAGTTTTCTGGTGCCCTGAAACGACCATCTGTGATTGGTCGTTGTAAATGGTGACGTCACACAATCTCACCTTACCTCACCGTTACCAGTAGACACCAACCAGCCCACAAGTCTTTTGTTCCTGTTTTATAATTAACATGATAAATTACAGCTCAGGCGTCTGTTATCAATAAGTCTAGTACTTACAACCAGCAGTATAAGGCAAAAATAGAATCAATAAACACACTAAATTGTCTATAATTTTGAAATTCTTTGAACAGAAATTTAGCCAGTTATTGCTTTTATATGGGTTATGCAGACGACTCTTTCCATTGTAGCCAAGGGGTAAAGTAGAATATCTTAGGAATTTTATTTTATTTTTGCTGACTTTATACTTTTTAAATTCAATTAATTTCAGTTATAAGTCTTCATTGTGCATAAATATAATTTATCAGCTAAATTCCATTAATATTTAACCACTTTTAGTAGGTTTTGTTCATTCATTAAAATAGCCACGTGTACAAGAGTCCAACTAGTTTGACTGTAGTTTTTTATTTCCGTTTTACAATATTGTTCTTGGTCAAATAATTCAATTGAATACATTAGCAAGTTAATAAAGAACACTAATTGATTTTTACACATGATTTACTGTTAGAATGCAATACATGACAACTATTCTTAATGTCAGCAGCTAGAATAGACATATATAACGACCATTCCCAATTGAGAACGATACAGCCAATGAGAAGACAGGGATTTCCAGTCACAAGAGGGTTCTACTATTTCATTAAATGCCGTTCAAATAGCCCGCCTGAATGGCATGAAATTGTCTTTGAAGCGTTATATTATTGTTAGATGAGCCGGTAATTTGATTTAGCTTACTTAGAAGTAACACAGATTCATTTACTTAGTTTCTCCTGCCGGATTTGACTGAATATTAATAAATTAATTGCTTGTCAAATATAGTACGGTGTAGGATGAACGAACCTTAATAGCGACGTCGTTCTCCCACTAAAAAAAATACCAAACTAAAGGAATTTCTTCCGGGTTTCCTTGCAGCTGTTTGAAGAGCCCTTCAAATGTTCTGTTCGCTTGTATTTAAATAGCGTTATGTCATTTATTAGCATTTGTATTAAGCCAGTATGTACTGTCTTGCCGGTAAAATTGCGTCGCCATTAAGGTTCATCCTACACCGTTTTGTATGTAAGACGTAGTTAATAAACCTACATTTAATCTTTTTGCCGAGCCCAGGGTCAGGCCTTTCGTCCTAATCAAGCCTTACCTCTCTTATGGGATGCTTTGAGGAAGTCCCTGTGCTGGCATTTGACCAACTTAAACAAAGAAGACCGGCATTTCTTATGCTAAGTCTAGGTAACTTAATTTACCTACTATGCTTTTATACTTTTAGGAAAAATGGAAATACGTAATGCCCCTCCTGCTGTTCTGTGGCAAATAGTGGATATTTAAGAGTAAATACAACAAATAAGTCGAAAAAGATGAAGAAACAACGGAACCAACAAGGTGAAGAAACAACAAAGCACTTTTAGGTAGAGCATTTGGAAGTACACGATTCACTGTCTGAAAAATCTCCCCACAGCAACCCACAAGGGGGAAAAACATTGTCGTAGTACGTTCTCCCTTAAGCGGGTAACGAACGATTAGCTACACCTCTGATTGGTCGTTGTTCATGGTGACGTCATAGATTAATACGACGCTTGCCGGCTGCTGCTGTATAAGTCACATCACTGTTGTGATGTAATTTATCAGCTATAATCCACTGAGTATTTAACATTGATGTTTCACCAGTTTATTTAAATATGTGTTAATTTTAGACCTTTGTAGGATGAACCTTAATGGCGACGTAATTTTTCTGATAAGAAAAGTTTTTTTGAGTTTCCTTGTTGTTAGCATTTCAAATTCTCTCATTCTCCTATATCTATTTATCCTTATGTCATTCACAAGCATTCGTGTTACGTAAGTTATGTACGTACGCTCTTGCCAATGTCTATGAATTAACAATTTTCATTTCTTAGGTAAAGGTCGGTCCTTTCCTCCTTATCAAGCCTCACCGCACTAATGGGAGGTCTTGGGTAGCTCTCGTGCCGTTATGTGGCCAGTTTAAACGAAAAAAAACTGACATTTCTTATACTAAGCCTGGTTCATTTTATTTTGCTAGTATTTATTTATTTATTTTTAAATGTGTAATATCACGCTTATGGTTCTGTGTCAAATAGGGGATTTTTTAAGATGAAATGTAACAAATAGTTGAAAAATATTGAACAAACTAAGGAACCAACGAGGGAAAAACAACGTACTTCCTGCAAGAGCGTTTGAAACTACAAAATTCGCGATCTTTGGAAAATTTGTAAACAGCAACTTTCCCTCATGCTGGATATATCTGTCTTCTCATTGGCAGTAACGATCGATAACAGCCCTGATTGGTTTTTGTATATAGTGACGTCATACATTTGCTTTTCCATAAATGAAAACGATACCTACCAGCTACTGCTACTGACGTCACAAAAGTTGCCATAGGACACCAAACAACTAGTATTTTAATCCTGGTTTATATTAATAGAAGGTTTTACATTATCTTTCCTAGATATAAGAAGATTAAAGGTTATATTCTTAAGACACTAAAATAAAAAATAAGCTAATGAAACTCCTCTATTATCTGTAATTATAAAATGATTTTTATTGAAATGTTGCCAGGGATTAAATCTTTATTTTTAGATAAGCAGAGTTGTGTTACCACGAAACAAGTCTTTGAAAGAATCCACATAGTACTTTATGTAATGCACTATTTCTGTTGTACTGCCTTGTTATGGATCAAATACTTCATGTGTACTATTACGTATTATAAAAATTAGAGAAGGTATAAAGGTATCAGCCATAAACAAAACATCACTTCATTTTTAAATGGGCATTAGCATTAGTGTGCAACATATAACAACAGTTTCATGACGTCACCAACTGAAGTCGTAAAGAATGCCTTTGGCAGTAAACATGAACAACGACCAATCACAGCTTTAATAATACATCTAATGAGAAGAAAGGAGTTTGCCGCCTTGAGGATGTTCCTCTGCTTAAGGAAATTTTCCCTGAAGAATCTGCCTGAATGGTATCACATAGTCTTTCAAACGCTCGAGGTATGCGAGCTTTTTAAACATCGTTAAATTTATATAGAAAACGAATTTTTACAGGAAACAAATTACATGATTTAGTAAGAGGAACATTAATACAGATTTATTAACCTTCATTTCTTTAGAATTTAAATTAAACATTAATTCATTAATTACGTTAGGTATACAAATCGGTATAGGATAAATCTCAATTGAAGATTCTTTTACCGAAAACTTCCCTCCCCCCCCTTTTTTTTTTTTACCAAAAACTACTGTCACTTTAAAATTAAATTATAAATTTACCTTAACAGAGTAGACGAAACGTTTTAACCCTGGATATTAATGGCTCTATCCAGAACAAGGCGGTTGTGACTACATTCTCGTCGCCGTAGTCATCAGTAAAATTACAATATTTTCCTTTTCTATGCATTTTATCAGAAACATAACTGGGTAACACTCCATGTTGCCTTACAAAATCGATGCATTGCGGTTCATATTCATAATAATTATGGATCAACCGAAAATATTCAAAATTACAGGAGAAACACATATCATGAAAGATTTGAACTAAATGAAAAGTGAAAATGTCTGATACCTGTATGGTTTTCCCCGGTCACGTGACTCCTAGGCATAGGGCGTAACTAACGACTATGCAATTTTAAGGTGAAACAAACTAAACTCTTATCAGAACCACAATACAGTTTTAAGGGAAAACAAAGTAGGCAAAAACATTTTAAAAATTTCCGAGGATGATTATTCACACCTCGGACATTGTAGATTTCTCAAAAAAAATATTCAGAGACAAAGTTTAATTATATTTTAATTATATGCAGCTATAATACTAGAATTACTATATAATAAGTTGGAACTGTTGTAAAGAAAATATATATAAATGCTAAAGCCTTCGAATTTTAACATTAATCGATATTTAAGAAGAATGCTAATATAAGCAGCAATTATGTGTAGGGATAATTAAACGTTCTACCTTTGCCTTGACTAGGTCAAGGAGAGGAAAAACTAAGCTGGATAAGCATATTACAATGGTGGATAACCCTATCCAGATATTATGTAACCCCCGTATAAAATGACATTTACTGAAAGATAATATTCTTCAGTTGTGCTTTTAAGACAATGAAGACGAAGTCTTTGCAGACCCATTACAAGGACAAGTAAAAACCTTCAATAAACAAAAATTTAATAAACCAGTATAATCGTACTTCACCAATTGTAGGCAGGAAGGTCATGAAAAGTCAACAACAAAGGCCCAGAGAGATTACTACGGTTGCCATTAAGTATTTACCCCCAACAATACTCGATACTCACCGTAGTTCATCCGAGCAAGAAGTGGCTGACGCTAATGCTTCGTAGAACGTTCTATGTCCCGACGGAATCATCCGCTAATGTGAGGTGAAGTTCGAGAACCGTGATGAAGCATAAACCGTAGGGACCAGAAAACATGCAGTTGGCCGCAAAATAAGCCGTCTAAAATATGGAGTGTAATGGACCGCACTCGGTCCTGCAGGATCTTAAAAGTAAAAAAGAAACGGAACTGGAATGACTGACAGCAGTTGGGAAAACAAAGGAGGAAGGAGCGGAGAAAAACTACAAAAATTGCCTTAATATTAGTTTTATTTACAAAACTTAAATTTACATTTTACAATCGAGTCAGGGTTTAGTAGGTAAAGCAATTTACATAATATTAACATAATATAATCAAACAAAGAGTCAGTCCAATGAATTCAAAATACAAATGTAGCTAAATAGTGTTAACTAACCAAAAACTAGTAAAGTCAAAATATTGATCTTTAAATTAATAAATATTACATAAATTAGACGGAAAATTTACCACCAATTCAAAAACACTTTAGCTTTATCAAAACTAATTCACACGTAGCACAAACCATTGAATAAACAACAGGCAGCATAAATAGTCAACATACATCATAATAAGCCAACAATGTAACCATAGCAAACAGGCAGTATGAACAATACTAAACAGGCAGCATACCAATTATACAATAATAAATCAGCAGCAAAAATAAACACTCACACAGCACCAAAATAGCCTAAATCCAGGTAGCATTACACAGAACATAAAAACTGTAAACAATCTCCATAGAGATAACAAGACAGACCCGGCTGTCAAAAAAAGAGAATGGACACAGACTATCTCCGCAAAACACCGAAGTAGCAACCAACTACTAACTGGAACAACACATCCATTACACAGGCGATTACGGCCGAATCATCTGCTGCCAAACTGGAACAAATCCCTCTCACATCTGACCATGGTTTGATCATCTAACCATCCTACTACTAGCAAAGCCAGCATGTAAGGTATACCCGCAGCAAACGACTTCATGCTGCTGTGCTGACTCGCTGCCATACTAAACCCGACTGTCGATCTCCAAGGCAAGACGACACATATTAACTTACCCCACAGAAAAACATGAACAAGTAAGGAGGCAACAACTCACCATGGGCAAACGATTGTTTACATTTAAACAACCTAACACCTCACAGGATTCAGGGGATAAATATAATTCCTCGTCAGGAACCCTTGACTCAAAATAATGTTTGTAGAGACATGAATATATGTCAGACTTATCGAACATTCGCTCCGATGAAGAATGGCTCATACTGAAGACTGGCACAAATAAAGACCTGCTTATACTGGCTTGCACTAAAGACTGGCTCATATTCAAGAATGACTTGCACTGCCCTCTGTCTCTGACAGAATACTCTGCCTCTTCTCTTATAGTTAGTCGTAAACGCTCCCTCGGAAACAACAAGAATACAAAGAGAGACAGATTGAAATAAATTGCTATTATTAGCATGGCTGCAGGAAGTACAGGAGGCATTACCAAGTATTTAAGTAATAATAAAAAAAACTTAAATGGTTAAGGATTCTTTCTGCGGTCGTTGAGATCATTGTAATTTTGTACAATTTCTAGATTTACCTAAAAGCTTCCTATATATACCAAAACAACTTCCTATTATTACCAAAAACTACTATTTTAACTACAATTTTCCTAATTTTACCGTATACAAAACTGTATAGGATGAATCTTAGCGGCGAAGTACTTTTCCTATTAAGAAAATACCTAATATTAGCAAGCTCCTCTGAGTTTTCTTGCCTGCTGAGAGTAACACATCTCAAAAATAGATAGAAATAAGTATAAGTAATTGAAAACATACTGGATATGTTTTTTGTACTACGCCTTTTGACTTAATCAACCGTAGTTTTGAATACTGGCTGCTAATCTATGGTAGTTTAGCATCCAGATGTCACTTGTGAAAAAGTAACGGATTTCAGTTTCGACAAATATGCATATTACGGGTGTCCGCTCTCACGTCGTGGTAACTAATAACGTAATGAAGTTAAAGTATATATTCTCGACTTCCATACGTGGTATACTCTGTATTTCTCAGGCAATAAAGTTACCAATTGGTGCTTTTAGTTACTTATGCAGAAGCCACTTTACCCAAGTGTAGCCATTTGTGTGAACTATAATTTGTATAATATTCTTTATTTGTATGTCATCTGATGAAAAGGAAATTGAGTTAGGAAATTAGATTATTATAGCTTTAATTGTATAAAAAAAACTTGAATAACCTCTCGTTTCTTTCTTTAGACTCCTTTTAAAGGCATACTCTACGCCATTAAAACAAACAGCTAGTTACTCTTCGCTGAAGGGTAATATAAAATAACTACCATTTAAAATCATTCCTTTCATTTAAGTCTACGTCATTAGTCTATATAGAATTTAAGACTTTGTGATCATGGATATAATGGGAACGACAAGGTATTTTTAGATACATGACGGTTTAGAGTTAGGAACGTGGTTAAATACCGCAATTATTTAACGTAGGCAGCAAGAGTAGCATATGATGTCATCGAAAGGCAATCAGAGGACAGAAATTTTCCGCTTAAAAAGAGGGAACTATATGTGGAGTCCCTCTATATAGTTTTTCTTGGCCTCATTTTTAGTATAGTTAAAAAAGCGAGTTTCACGAAAATAGTTCATCAATGAAGGGTTAGTAATTGCCATTTTCACTGGCGCGTATTATTATTATTACTATTAAGAAAACTCATGATCACATGAGTCAGGAAAATGGGAATGTAAATCCACAGTAGTATACCTGTTTGATTTTATTATTTAAAATATATACAGCAGATTTTGAATAACAAAATCAAACAGGCATACTAGTGTGACGTAAGTTGTTAAAAAGGATATCGGCATCATTCGAATTAGCTTAATAACACATATTCTCAATTCTTTTCCGTAAAAGTCCTCTTTCTTCTTTGGGAGAGAGAAATACATCAGCAGCGTAGTATGTACAGCAATTTTTATTCTCTAAGCAGCAAAGAATGTAGTGAAATACGGATGGGTAAACCCATAGTGTTTTTCAACGGGTCCTTTATAGACAGATTGTGAGGTCGTAGTTCAGGAACTTATTTCGGTATTTTCCTTCTAATTTTCTATTGTCCGAATGTTGGTGTATCGCCTGTAAAATGATTATATTCGTCTTTCATCTTATGGAGACGGAATTTCGCTCCGTTAAAGATGATCAGTATCTCGTCGATGAAGTAAAGAACTTTAACTTCTAGTGGGAAAACCTCCGCCGCCGTGGTAATGATCCTGGAGCTGCCCTTACCCCGGCCCCCTTACTCCATCAACCTCCCGAGTGCCTTGGAAGAAAATTAAGCAGGAAAAGCAAAAAAAAAAATCCCTCAAAGGATGAGGACATCGCATGACGTCAATGAGTATTCGTCGCATGGAGAAAGAAGATGAGGGAAACATGATGATAACTGAAACACACTGATCTCCATTAAAAGAACAAAATTGCTGCTCCCACATAAGAGGGTAAGAATATATTAGCCGCACTTAATATACACCAAGAAGTTAGGTGGGCAGAATTACAAGGTAAATCCCGAAAGGAATACTTGAAATTACTCGTTCGATCCCAAATCCATACGCAGGAAAACTGCTGAAAAAACACATGTTTAAGGGAGGGATTAGTACTTCATTATTATCATTATGATTATTATTGTTGTTGTTGCTGTTGTCGTATAAGTATCAATACTGTTAGCAGGCACACACACACAGACACACACACACACACACACACACACACACACACACATATATATATATATATATATATTATATATATATATATATATATTATATATATAATATATATATATATATATTATATTAGGGCTGTTGCCTTGTATAAGGCGCCCTATGAGGTAATGTTAGACTTGCGATAATCTTACGCTATGTCGGTTGATTATGCACTTCCATACTCATTGGAGTGTCTTGGGGTTTGTAGATCACTTACGAAGTCGGTATTATCTTCTTTGGTTATGACGACGATGTGTTAAACTCATGATGATTCGGCAATGATGTGAGGTTCTAGTAGAAAACACGAAGTATAAAAAAATACTTATATTCTCTGAGATTACATGATGAAGTTCAGAGGAAATTTGTACAGGTCTTCTAATGACAATGGCTTGATCGCTTCTGCCAACGATGATGGCTAATTCCACTCTGTTCCGACTACCATCTCGGTTACAAGTCATAAAGGAAGTAGACAGTAGCTCGAACATATGAACATACATACAAATGAGACACACTACAGATCACGTAGGCTGTTTGAATTATAGGTCGCGGTAATTGTCTCAAGCAGGGAGCTTGGACTAATGTTTCAAATCAAATGAATGACCATAGGTGACGGCACGTCACCTTAACCTACTTTATTGTATACGTCATCTTAGCGTCTCTGGTCTGATCACATTCCTGCAAGCAATCTGGTTGACCTCTTTAGTTTTAGTTTTTTATATATATGGAGTAACATTCCATATTTTTATTATGTAATCACTTACAACATATATATATATATATATATATATATATATATATATATATATACATATATATATATATATATATATATATATATATATATATATATATATATATGATAAAAAGACTTTCTAACCTACCTGATTATTTTAAACATACTTTGTCCTCCTGATTTGTTTTTTTGTTATTATTAGTTTTAATGGACCCTTATTTAAGCAGCTTTAAAAAATTGGCCGTGCGGGACATGGTCTTCATTTTTAAAGATTCTTGTTTCAGGCAGGCGAAAGGGATGGCGATTGGAATCTCATTGGGACCTACCTTCGCCAATATTTTTTATGAAATTATGTCGGAGACCGCAATCGATAGTTGACCCTTTAGTTCCCACCCTTTATCTTATAGAAGGTATGTGGACGGCACCTTTGTGTTTTTTTTAGTAGGATTTAAATGCTGATTCCTTTTTTAGAGTTCATCAGTGTCCAACATCTCAATATTAAGTTTACTTTAGAGAAAGATTCACGCAACTCTTTACCTTTCATAGACGCGTATCACACTCATGCACACACGCACGTACACACATACCCACCCACCCACACACCCACACACACATACATAATTTCATCAAATCTATTGGCGAAGGTAGGGCCCTATGAGATTCTAATCGCCATCCCTTTCGCCTGCCTGAAACAAGAATCTTTAAAAATGAAGACCGTGTCTCGCACGGCCAATTTGAAAAGCTGCTTAAAGAAGGGTCTATTAAAACTAATGAAAAAACAAATCAGGAGAAGGACAAAGTATGTTTAAAATAATCAAGCAGGTTAGAAAGTCTTTTCATCAATAATTCTGTTTCTTTTGAGTACTCTGAGGAAGGAGATGATAATGGATTTCAAACCTATATTCATAGAAAAAGTACTTTTACTGAGCGGGCCACCAATTTTTATAACTCGTGTAATTTTAATTTGAAGTAAAATTCTGTCTCTACCTTCCTCCACAGGGTTTATACTTTAACCTCTAGATGGGCAGTCCTTCACAATGAAATAGAGTTCTTGGCAAATTTTATTCCGTATCAATTGTTTCCCATCCCGATATTTCTATAGAGTACTTAGCAAACTCCCTTTCCTGTATAATTATACCTTTAAAAAGAAATATACGAATATAATTTATGATTGATAATGAATTGACTGCCTTGAATCTGAAGCTAATCCCACGTAATACTCTAACAATACGACTTCTTTTTTTTTAGAGTGAAGGACAGAATCTGCCCTCCCGTGACATCCAACATTATTTATAAAATAAAAATATATACATGTGTCAGATGCAGTCTGGGAACCTACGTTGGATGCACTGGGAGGCAGCTCAGGGTTCATTTTTTTGTTCTCATCAAGGAGTCAGCTTCAGGACGGGTTACAGATTCTCCAATCCCGAAGTGTCCAACATCTGCAATCATTTACAAATTTGTGGTACCCCCTTGGGAATAAACTATTTTAAAATAAATATAATTAGATCTGCCCATGAGGACAAGGCGGTGATGGTATTTGAGTCTATTTTAATTAACACAAATGTACCAATACTAAATACCCAATCCTCGCCCACCCAACAGTTTATATACTAATTATCCGTTTGTTTATTGTCCACGTCAGCTGTTAGTATTTTATCGCTTGCATTAGGATATTAAGGCTCTGTAGTGACATGCGTACACAAAAAACCGCGAAGAGGGCATTGTGGCTATAACAATAATTACAATCACACACACACGATACATACATATATACGTATGTATATGTGTGTGTGTGCGTGTGTGTGTTTTAACAAGGATAACAAGGTGATATTAAATAAAATACGAGTATATGAACAAGAAAATAATGATTAAACACGGAGCAAGATTTGTCGTCCTTATTGTAGGTCTTTTTCAAGCAGATTATAAAATATGGAAAAGAAATTGAAAGGGATATATATATATATATATATATATATATATATATATATATATATATATATATATATATATATATCATATTCACAACCATTTCTCTACAACATATTTCACAGAACGAATAAGATGTTCTCAAAAGAGTCACACAAAGAACGCACCCGTTCCTTCTCCCCGAGAGGCAATAGAATCTCAAAATGCGAGTATTTCACGGTGAAGAGGAGACAAGTGGCCATGCAATTATATATCTAAGGTCCTCGCCAGCGTCCTTCATCATGACTGTAAAGAGGAATGAAAGAATTAATGAATGCGAGGGAAAAGAGAAGATAAGAAAGAGGAAGGGGAGAAAGAGATTAAAACGAGGAGAGAAGTGCAATAAACGTAAACTCTAACTTGATGGAAGCAAATAATGTCCTCGAGTTTGTCGTGATTGACCAAGGACTCGGGAGAAATTTTGTGATATAAGGAACTATCGAAGTACGCGCTTAAATATAAAGGATGTTGGTTTTTAAAAGAAATTAGGGATCAGGATTAAATTATTTCTTGTAAAGAGGCTCTACATGAGTCTGCTGTAGAAGAACAGACGAACAGCATAGCACTTACCTTCTATTTTCTTGAATAAAAGTTTCTGAAAGTCTGACGTAGTACAGGAAGTACTGAATTCACGAGTCAGAAGAAGTACGACTAGGAAACTATATAATTATGTTACGTTTCACGTAAGCTTTATCGGACCGTCGGCTTTTCTATGTAGAAAGGATGTGACAGTAATTTGAATTTTATACGTCTTCATGAAAATGGTTTAAGGTATTCACTGAAGGGACTAAATGGAACCTCAGTATGGAGCAGAATAGAACAAAAACACGTAAAATCACCAGGGTTAAGTATCTGGAAGCTGAGAAGTTTTTATTTATTTCACAGCGTGCAAAATAGTAAGGAAATCTAGTGAAGGCATTACAGCAAAACAGCAGGGAGTGTAGACAGAAAATAAGACCCGAGGAATGAGAAACTAAATAGTTCCTAAATCAAGAGACGCCATGGGGCAGAAAATTACCCTTTTAAATAAACTATTGAATTATTGCTCCATGTAAGGTCAAAAAGTCAAAGTTTAATGTGCAGAAAATCGGTAAAGCTTAAATGTTGATACAGACTTGTGGACCACAAAATTAATTGGTATATGTTTATTTGCCTATTTCTTGAAAAAAAAATTGGCTCTTTACTTACAATGCTGTTTTTGGTCGTAGATTTGTACACGAATAGTGCCAATTTCGCCTATGACGAATAAAATGTGAAAAATACCGAGAGGTATAAATAGAATAATATAAACATATTTCAGGAAATTACGCTTGCATATTTTCCGTAAGTAATCCTTCACCAGCCACTCAACACTCTTTTTTAAACGAAACTTCAGCTAAAGAAACACAGAAGGAATAGAAGAAAGTCGAACTCAGATTTCAAATTCTAATCTAGTATTTTATGAAGGTGCGGAACTATTGAAAATTGCAGGAGGATAAATGATCCAAAAAATATATATATCATCGGACAAAAGCAAGAACTGGGATTCCAAAAGGAAGATCCAGAAGATCTGTACCGTCGTAAGTGGGATTGCTTCGCGTGCGGTCAATTTCCATATATGTAAAGTGGACTCCTCTATCGCAGCCGCCTATCGGCTGGGAGTCCATTAAGCATTCTCTTTAATGAAATTTCCTTAAAACGAAATAGCTCTCAGTGACATGCATCTTGCATGAGAGATTAGACCGGCCGTTTTGACTCTTAACCAAGTTGAACGATTTGTTTTAAAAGTTTTCTTTCGTTGCACTTAAAGCTTTTAGAAATCTATTTCGTTTCTTAATGACGTCGGTTCTTTTTAGTTTCCTTATTTTTTAGGCATATTCAGACATATTATATTCATAAACAAAATTCACAAATACTATGTCACATAGATATGTTGTGGGAGTAATATAAATCCAATGGAAATTAGGCTTGGTAAGTGTTTCTGTGCCGGCCAGGGTTCGAACTCCTACCTGTTTTAGAAACAACGATAAACAGCGACTTTGGCTGTTTGCTTTGATGCAGAAGCACTTGCAGTTTAAATAACATTTGAGTGTTACTCATATGCAATGCGAAGGGAATTCGATCTTAAACGATATTTGTGGATTAATATTTATGAACTTTAGATTCACTGCGTATAATTAGCAAAACTCTATGAAGAACATTTACCAGTTATTTAAGAAATAATGTTTCAATGATGAATTTTTATTAAAAATGGGACTACCTTTTTCTCCGTATTTTAAAATTGTTCTCTAATCACCAGAGATGTTATATAACTAAGCCAATATTCAACTCCTAAGAAGTTACTTAAAATGCCGAACTGGCATTCTGGTGAAGAGACAAATAGTGTGCGAAGAAATGGGTCATCATAATCAAGAGAGTGAGACTTCAGTGAAGGTAATTCTGGATTCATCTTTGAGTTTGCCATTAAAGGAATGATAGCACCTCTGGTCTAAAATGCATAAAACTACCATGATAATGCAAATTAACATAAAGAAATATTAAGTATTAAACATGCTAAGAAACACAAGCTGTGTACTACAACCAAAAAATATATGTGGAAGCATTAGCTTGTAGATGTACTACATATACGCATCTACATATACTTCAAAGGAGTGAATGTGTTTGGCTTTAATTCGTGTAAATAATTTTACATGAATAACAAGGGATACAAAGCAACTACTAAACATATGTGGAAATATTGAAATGTAAATTTACATATTTGTATCTGTGCATTATTTGAATAAATGAATACGTTTATTAATACTCATTGTGAATAATCTTACCTGATAAGACTATTCACCAGTTTTGCAATGGCAATAATTATCCACACACACTCATAAATATAAATATATAAATATATATATATATATATATATATATATAAATATATATATATATATATATCATAGATATATATATATGTGTGTATGTATGTATGCATACATATACATATATATATATATAATATATATATATATATATATATATTATATATATATATATATATATATATACGTATGTATGTATGTATGCATACATATGTATATATTATAATATATGTATATACTATATATATATATATATATACTATAATACGTATATATATATATATATATATATATATATATATATATATAAAACCTCTCCTTTGCCTTTGTACGCCAGGGGTTTACAATGAAAAGTGTTCTAACTTTCCCCTAACCATTATAATCTTAAAGTAATAACGTGTTAACTAAATCGGGAACATAGGGAACATGTACAGTTCCGATGCTGTCGTGCCCAGAACTTCCATAGTGCTAAGTGGGTTCTACGGTAGTTAGGAAACTACTTTAAAGAGGTGGAGTTTCACTAAGAGATAAAGAGAGTTGAATGCGCCGGAAGTGTTCTTTGGATAATGGTCTTGTTTCGAAGGAGGAATTTGAAAGCGTTTGATTTTTGTGTGTTCTGCGTGGGAGAGGGAGAGGGGCTTTTGGAAGTATTTGGTGATAGAAGAATGTTGTCTGAGTTAGCGGGCAAATAACGGAAGTGAATTTCTCTCTCTCTCTCTCTCTCTCTCTCTCTCTCTCTCTCTCACACACACACACACACACCACACACACACACACACACACACACACACACACACACACACACACACACATATATATATATAATATATATATATATATATATATATATTATATATATAGATATATATATGTATATATATGGATGTAAATGTTGTGTGTCTGATGTGTGTCTGTATATGTATATATATAATATTATATATTATATATATATATAATAATTATATGTAGTATAATAATATATTATATAATATTATAATATATATATTTGTGGTGTGTGTGGTGTGTGGTGTGGTTTGTGTGTGTGTGTTGTTGTGTGTGTATAAATATATAATAAATAATAAATATAGATATATATATTATATTATAATATATCTATCGATTATGATAACTAGTGTGTGTGGGTTGGTGTGTGTGTGTGTGGAGCGTGTGTGTGTGTGTGTTTGAATTTTTATCACATTATCGTGATTCATATACATACATCGAGCTACAGATGTCCTTTAATATTCAATTCGCTCTACCTCGGAATCAATATTTTTTCATATATGTTAAACGAAGTGGAATTTTTTAGTCGATAATAATTCATCTTCCCCTGGGTTCGAACCAGCGCCCAGTGGGCTGAAGAGAAATCAGGACTCCAGTGACATTATCGACTCGGCCATCAAATGAGATTTAAATTGATACCGATTCCGACTTTACAAATCACTGTCGAACTCAGGTATTTGTAATTAATATCGATATCCAACCCGCTCTGGCATATTAACAAAGTAGAATGTTTACCACCTGTAGCCATTTTACGAATTTTTATCACATCACCGTGATTCATATACTTACATCGAGCTACAAATGCCCTTTAATATCCAATTCGCTCTACCTCGGAATTAATATATCAACTTATACCTCACTTGTTGGACGAGTCGATAATGTAACAGGAGTTCTGATTTCTCCTTAGTCCGCGGCGCGCTGGATCGAACTCATGAGAGGACGAAATTATTATCAAATAAAAGAGTCCCCTCCGGTTAACATATATGAAAATATATTAATTTCAAGGTAGAATGAATTGGATATTAAAGGACAATTGTAGCTCGATGTATGTGTATGAATCACGGTGATGTGATAAAAATTCACACACACACATATACGTATATATATATATATATATATATATATATATATATATATATTATATATATATATATATATATATATATATATATATATATATATATATATATATATATATATATATATATATATATATATATATACGCTTGCACTTGTTTGAGCTTATGATTAACGCTTTAGGGATCTTTTAAGTCATCAGTTTACACAGGATTATATATCATATCAATTTTCCTTGTGTCGCCCTATTACATAAAAAATTCATGATTCTCTTAATGCAATGTCTAACGATACAAACTAGTTTCCAAAACAGTTTCTTCTAAGTTTCTATAAACAATGCTGACATTCCTGTTACAGACGATCAGAAAGTTAACCAATAAAGAACTCTGAAAATGAAAAGAACATAAAATATAAAGAATGGTATTTGAAAGTTTACTGCAAATGGAAAATAACACGGTCAAGTCTTTCTAAATAAAGCGGGTAGCTCCAAGTAAATTCGTTAGTTCTTATGTCCTTAATTTGCAGAACTGCATAAAACTTTGCTTATTTTCAGTTCCCTGGAAAACCTCAAATTTCACTTCATTTCTCGGAACAGAATTGGATCTCCTACAAGATGGGGTCTATGGAAACATTTGCTTACTAATATTCAACTGGATTCTCTTTCAGAGTTTGATTGTTATACATACATGCATTCATACAAGCATGCAATACACAACCACACATATGCGCACACGACCATACATACATACATCCATTTATATATATATATATATATATATATATATATATATATATATATATATCTATATCTATCTATCTATATCTATATATATCTATATATATATATATATATATATATATATATATATATATATATATATATAGATATAGATATATATATATATATATCTATATATATATATATATATATATATATAGATATAGATATAGATATATATATATATATATATATATATATATATATATATATATATATATACTGTATTTTTCTATTTCGTTCTTTTTCCTCAACATTTAATCCCAAAAAATCAGAGTCCGATAAATTATTTGTCAGGCATATATGACATTTCCCTCTATATGCCAGCTGTAAGTATTTTTATAAAATATTTTATTCGTGTTTATATAAAATGTATATCCCCTTATATTCAACTATATAGTCACATCATATACGTATTGAATTTTCAATGAAATGCAGCACATAATTGTAATATTAATCTGTCCAAATAGAGCATAAACAAATAAGATTCGACTATTTGAAAAAATCTAAAAGATTCAGCTAGATATTTCCAGTACCAACCAATAGATATAACTGTATATGAACGACACCAAATTCTAATAGATCACAAAATTAAATCATATATTGAAAACATACATTTCAAAGGTGAAATAGCATCGTCCTCATAGATTTTTCATAATTTTAAATGTAACTTTATAATGTGGAGTGACAGGCATATGGATACTGAAGTATCGATAATGTTGATGTTTGGGATGGGACAGAGAATCGATGCTAGAATAAAAAGGTCGATAGTTTTTTCAAACATCTATTTTTTCCAAAATATTTCGAGACCTTCAATAAATCATAATTCACCCTTCGTTGCCGCTGCACACCGGTTGAAAACCACTGACTTACAGTTCTTGCAGATGAAAACTATCCTCTTTCTTTCTTGAAAGTTATGTCATGCTATAACGTATCTGATAAATCCTCCTTTTGTTTTCTTAAGCTATAATTGTAATCTCATCCATCAAAAGGTGAGGATACAGAAACCATTTGTCCTGAAGCCAAGAAAGGCTTCGTCTGAGTTCTTAGTATTCAATTTTTTACTGTTAGTTAGCATATCTCTCTCTCTCTCTCTCTCTCTCTCTCTCTCTCTCTCTCTCTCTCTCTCTCTCTCTCTCTCTCATGTTAATGTAATTATATCAAATACACACATTTATATATATATATAAATATATATATATATATATATATATATATATATATTATCATATATATATTATATATATATATATATATATATATATATATATATATATATATTTATATATATACCTCCAACTTCTGGAGCAGCAGCTCAAAGAACAATCCAAGGCGGGTCAGGGGAAAGGTAGTATCCATATACATTTTATTATAATAATATATGCCGACATTTCACAACTCATAGTTGCATTTTCTAGGCTGCAAACAGCGAACACAGCAATCAGTAAATTAATATAATGAGAATTACAAATTATAATTAAATTAAAACATTCAGAAAAAATGACTAAACCATTAGTAATAGAACAAGCAAATGGCTGGTGACAACCTACCCAGAAGGAAGCTAATAACAAACTATTGTACTCGCGTAGTTACAACAAGAAAGAGAGAAAAAGAACAATAATAAACATACAGAGAAATAAAAACAGCTCGACAAGACCATCAGGCAATAAACAATTGTATGGACGACGTTTGGGAGCTGAACGGTGGTACGGCCAATTTGACAATAATAGATTTTAGTATTGTTAAATCGTTTTCTTTTTGTACCTATCCTATTATTGAGAAATATATATATAATATATATATATATATATATAATATATATATATATATAATATATATATATATATACATGCACATGTATGTGTGTGCGTGTGTATATATATAAATATAGATATATATATATATATATATATATATATATATATATATAGTAATATATACACACATACATATATATGTGTGTGTGTGTGCGTGTATATAATCTTATTAATACATATATATATAATATTAATATATATAATATTTACTATATTTATATATAGTAGTAATATATAATATTATATCTATATATAATATATATATGATCGAATAAAAGGAGCCCTTTTATTAGATGGAATTCTGTTGTTACAGAACATTTTTACCAGTCATATATAATATATATATATATATATATATATATATATATATATATATATATATATACATATGTTGTGTTTTGCGCTTATTTGTTTTTTTATAAGAGAGAAAACTTGAAATAAGCGGGGTGGGGGGTGGGGGCGGGTGTTAGTCTCAGTAAACAAGCGTCGAAAGCATCTTGAAGAAGACGAGAAGAAAGTGTAAATTAGATCCAGAAAACGGAGCCTCCTTGCATGGCTCGGATGAGCTATTTGGGCCCCGGCAGGCAATCACACAAACAGGTATAGAGAGAACCTTGATCAAGTGAGAATCCCCCCTCCCCCTTCCTCCTCCCTCCCTCCCTCCTGCAATCCTCCTCAAGCCCTCCAACTCCGGACCCGGTCG
>NC_087205.1:29713997-29721497 GCF_015104395.2 Macrobrachium nipponense
TACTATAAAACCTTTTGTGGGCTTTATTATATCAAATATCTAGTACACGTGAGGGATAACATAAATCTGACTTTATTTTTCTTATTTATTCGATTTCTTGATCCAACTACTGCGGTCTGGCAAAGCGTAATGCTCGTAAAAAGTTGTATAGTGAAAATAATATGGAGAAAGAAACATTTAAGAACATTCTTAGCTTGCCTTATTTTAATGGTGTTGGAAACATAAAATCATTTTTAAAATCTCTTAATGTTAGCCTCGTTTTTTCTTATAGTAACACATTAAAAGGAATATTAATAAATATAGCTCCAAGGAAAACAACAGCATGATATATAAAATTCCATGTTCGGACTTCTCCTCTTTTTATATCGGCCAAACCACAACAAGGATTTAGAAGTACGAATTAAACAGCACAAGTGTTCTGTCAGAACTGGACAACCATCCAGTGCTTTATTCATTCATTTAAGTGAAAACTCTCGCATGATAGGTTAGACTGAAAGTTCAGCGATTGCCTGATCGAAAGATTTCTCTTCACGAAATCTTTTGTAATTCGCAAGTAGACAGCTTACTTACAGATCCAATTTTAACTTTATCCTTGGCATGTATTCTTTAGACCTCTGTATCAGTAAAATGTTCAAGAATGACCTAAAAGATAAAATCACTGACTTAATTACAAATTAGTTACCTTTATATATATTCTGTTTATTTGTATGTTTAAATTTTTGGGGTTAAAAATGTTTCACCTAGCAAAAGTCTTTATTGTTTACCTAATGGAGAGTTATCAAGTTGTACCTTTATGAAGTTTTTTGTTGGTCAGTCACCTTCTTGGTATAATCGTTCAATTGTCTTATCCCTGCTTCTGAGCTACTGGGCCTAATCTTTTGTAAAAACCTCTCAACTCTGTTTCGGTAGGTCTACTTATTCTTCAGGTGTGTTGGATTTCAGGTACATTTTTATCCTTCGCACTCCCCATCTGTTATTTATACGAGCTTCCTTTTTGTACTTGTTTTTATATTGCTTCAGTCTCCTAAGTAAAGGACAAGAAGTCGAAAGGCCTTGCAGCGGTACTCCATTGTTCCACTTTCCTCAGTGGCTTTTGGGTGCATGTATATATATATATATATCTATATAATATATATATATATATATATATATATTCTATATATCTCTTACAAGTATGTAATGTTAAGTGAAATCACATATCACGGCTTGGTTGGAGACAAGCGGAGCTCTAGGGGCAGCTTACTTGAGTGAAAGGAATTTGTATATGCAAGCAGTTTAACTGGGAGATCACTCACCCTGTCGTGAGGCATGTACATTCGTTTGTACGGATGTTACAGGCCTAATAGTCCAAGGCACTTGCGAAAGTCACATTCTTTTAGGCGAACACTAAAAGGTGAGGTGGTACACGCCGAGTGTCGGGAGAGAAAGCTCCATCATAAAGGTAGGACATATTTTGTAAAGACTTAGAAAACCGTTACCTTTGGAAAAGAGAGAGAAGTGTGAAATACTCTCTTTACGTGAATACTTTGAAAAGAGTGGTGTGTGTAGTGTATCTTTTATCCATTATTATCTTTATTACAGATGGGTCCTATTCCATGGCTAATTTACAGACGGGAATCTCTAACCTGACTAATATGATGAACTTATTGACATTTTTGGTCTGGGAGTGAATTCTTAGTCAGGAGGGTAGAATGTTAACTTACTGGTTTCTTTATGGGCAGATTTGAGTTTTCTGTCATTATGACTTGTTAATCATTTTGTTCTATTTTATAATCAACTGCTTTGGGTAATAAATAGTATATTTTTGTACTTACGAGATCTTAATAGCCTAACGACATAGTTTGACGACAGGTAAGGGTTTATGATTTGTGTAGTTTAATAAAAAGGGCGGAGGGGGGGGAGGTGGTTAAGATATATATATACTATATATATATATATATATATATATATGTGTGTGTGTGTGTGGTGTGTGTGTGTGTGTGTGTGTGTGTGTGTGTTTGTGCGTATTTTAATTTTTCATAGATATTGAGGTATCTAAATAGATAGGCTATATAGATAGATATATAAGTAGATATATGGATATTCTACTTATCTGACAAGAATAATTTTCATTCCATGACATACAGGAATAACTGTCAATATGACTGCGAACGTAGGATCAGAAATATATTTGTTGTTACAATTAATATTATTAACCACCTACTAAGAAAAGTGTTCTGAATGTAAATTCTGGAAAAGTTACGTTCAAAAAATTATCAATCTAATAGATACACTAGCGTTTTATTTGTATAGATCTTAATAGGTATAGAAGTATATTCACCTCTATTTATAAACGTAGAACCTAATCCTAATATTAAATACATCATCTCGCATTTTCAAAAGCACCTTCCCTTGTCTTTCATCGCTTTTAAAAAAAATTCAGTAAGAATTTGCGAGACAGCAAGACATTCCAAATTCCTGAGACGACCTCTCAAAGCCTGAAGCTTATATGTGTGCGTTCAATATTCAGGAACGAGACGAATAGCAAAAGACGCATAGAAAATGTTATGTTAACGCCAATTTCGCAGGCGGGGTCGTCTCGCTCCGCTGCAAAGAGACGCCACGTCACGCCGATGGAAATTGTGGGATCTATTCTGTTTCGCCCTCGAAAATGGAGCTTAGATTTACTCTCCCCTTGGATGGTGGAGAGAGGAGAGAGAGAGAGAGAGAGAGGAGAGAGAGAGAGAGAGAGGAGGAGGAGGAGGAGGAGGGGAGTGAAAGAGGATCTTGGTTAACATAAACAGACAGACAGGGAGACAGCGAGAGAGAGGCAATCGGACAGATAATCAGCAAAAGACAGAGAACGAGAGCTTTTGCATGAAGAGCAAGAGAGAGACAGCGAGAATGAGAGACCGGGAGGGAGACAGGGAGAGACGGAGAGAACCAGGAAGATAGAGAGAGAGAGAGATACTTTGCTTTTATGCATTGCTGAATAGGCGGCGGCAACAACAGCCAACGTATGAAGAAATATTCTTCTTCCCATGAGAATTTATGTAAATAAAAGGCTCGAGACGAAAAAGAGCTGTTGTATAAAAAATCTGAGCATCGCAGTAATCTCGAAGGGATGGAATGTACAGAAAAATGGCCCAAAAATGGAAACAAAATTTTTAAGGACAATAATCTCTCTATGAAAAGTGGAATAAAGAATGAAAAGGCAGAGCTTAATAGTTTGAGGATATTCTTAGTTAAGAATTGAAATTACGGTTATGGTGAAAGAGAAAGAAACAAGTATTTTTTTAGATCCTTTAATGAAAAGTGAAAAATATTTAAATATATATTAAAGGATATTAATGACTGTTTCCAAACAAATCCATATTAATTTTAAAGTTAATAATTGACATAAGCTGATATCTAATGTTATATGGTGTTTTTACATCTCTCTCTCTCTCTCTCTCTCTCTCTCTCTCTCTCTCTCTCTCTCTCTCTCTGTATACATACATACATACTACATACATACATAAAATATGTATATATATAATAGATATATATGGTATATATATATATATATCATATAATATATCTATAGATATATATATATATATATATCAATAGATATATATATATATATATATATATATATTTTATATATATATATCTATATATATATATATATATATATTTATATATATATATATATATATATCCCTATATATATATATATATATATATATTTTTATATATATATATCTATATATATAATATATATATATATATAGATAGATATATATATATATATATATATATATATAGATATATTATAATATATATATATATATGTGTGTTGTGTGTGTGTGTGTGTGTGTGTGAGGATGTGTGTGTGTGTATACGAAACTGAATACCACATAAATTATTCTATATAAACAAAGCACAATAATTGATCAAACTTCTCAAAAAAAATAAAAAAAAAATTACTTAATAGTGTGTTCTCCTGAAGTCACTACTAGACGAATTTATTTTATATGGTACAGAATAACAGTAAATAATTACCTAGAATCTCATGCTTTACGCTTCTTATTTTTTGTTTATACCTACTTATTCGCAATGTTTATTTCCCTAGCATTTATCTGAATATCTACTTTTCGCAACCTTTTTTTCGATAACTTTTTTTTTCTTCTTTTCCCCGTTTTATTCCTCGCTGGGAGATTTATCTGCATACCTCTGCCGCGGCCGCTGTCACATATTCACCAGTGCGTGAAGGCAATCTCTCATCTTCTCTTTTCTCTTCTCTCTCACTCTCATCTCTCTCTGTTTCTCTTCTTCTTCATCTTCAGTGCGTTGAAAGGCATCTCTCTCTCTCTCTCTCTCTCTCTCTCTTCCTTTCAAAACCTTCATCCTTTTTCCCGGAATTCCTTTCACTTTCTGAGCTCTCTGCATAGAGCATAAGTCTCTCCCTCTCTCTCCTTCTTCTCTCTCTCGCTCTCTCTCTCTCTCCTTCCACCTTCAGGAAACCTCAAATCTCAATTTTTTGCTCGAACATTTTTCTGCAAACCTTTGCAGCTCTCTCTCATATCAAGTAGTGCATGAAGTCTGCCTCACTCTCTCTCTCACTCTATCTCTCTTTCTCTCTCTCTCTCTATCTATCTATCTATCTATATATCTATCTATCTAACTAGCTATTTATCTATCTGTTTATCTCCTTCTTACCTTCTGTTTTTGCTTCTATCTTCATACCTTCCGAATAGTAGATTTTAGTCATGAAATTCCTCTGTAATCACTGGCATCTCTCTCTCTCTCTCTCTCTCTCTCTCTCTCTCTCTCTCTCTCTCTCTTTTCACGAAACCTTACAGATCCATTTCATTCCCGGAGTATTCCTTTACATTCTTCTGCTTATGCTACTCTTGCATATTCGGCAGCACATCAAGTCTCTCTCTCTCTCTCTCTCTCTCTCTCTCTCTCTCTCTCTCTCTCTCCAAAAATAAGAAAGAAACAAATAAAGAGAGAAATCAAGAATATCAGGTAAAAGAGAAAAGCAAACCACCAATGAGATATGCAGAGGTGTCAGCAAAAAATTTCAAAGCATCAGCTCCGAAATTCTACTCAAGAGATAATAACTGTATTTATTATGCAAGAGGATATTGACAGAAACGGAAGAAAATTGCAGATTCAGACAAAAAACAAAATTAATAATTTATGATGAAGGAGATCAAGATATGGAAAAGTTGGATTTTTTTTAATGTCAGAATTTCTGGAAATGGAAAAAAAGAACAAAACATACAGAACAGGAAAGAGACATGGAAAATCCTTATTACTATCAGTATTAAATAAGAGAGACACGCAAACCATCATAGTGATGAATGCGCAGGGTTTAGTTTACGAGTAACTCAAAAAGAAAAAATAGAGTACTTAGAAGAACTAACCCAAAATGAAAAGAAAATAGATATAATGAATATAAGTGAAACCTGGTATTCCCAAGAGACTGAGAACTGATGATCAAATAAAAGGGTTCCAAAACTTATAGATCAGATAGAAAAAAATAGGAATCAAGGGGGAACCGCAATATATGGGAAAGACAAAAACAAGGAAAAAAAAATATATGAGAAATATAGTAACTCAGAATGTGAACTAATAGCGGTAGAATTTGAATCTGAAAAATTGATGAACATAGTAATATATAGACCTCCTAATACTAAAGAGTTTGACATAATAATTGAAAAATTGGATGATATATGTAGAAATCACAAGGACTGGACTATTCTCCTATCTGGTGACTTCAACTTTCCTTTCGTAGAATGGAAAGAACGAATAGGAGATTGTGGTTGTACTTATACATATAAAAAAGAGAGTAATAGTAGTGCAGAAGATAAGAGGCAATTTGAAAAGCTATTAGATATGCTACTAGAATACAACATTCAACAAATAAATCACCTGCCAACAAGAAAGGAAAATACTTTAGACCTAGTATTTGTGAACGAGATGAATTATGTTAAAGAAATATAGTTATAATGAGAGTATTTCAGACCATAATGTCATAGAATTACAGTTCATTCCAAAGCAAGTGAAAATAGAGATAAGCAAGAAATGAAAAAGTGGGAAGGATATGGAAAATACAACTTCTACAGTAAAATATAAAATGGGTCAGAAATTAATGAAGAATTAAACAAAGATTGGGATAACATTTTCGTAAGTGATGACATAAGGTAAATACGGAGATATTATATAAAATATTGGAGATAATAGTGGAAAAATATATACCGAAGAAGAAAAGTAAACATCATTCATGCATACCAAGAGACAGAAGGATCTTGTTCCAGAAAATCAGCAAAAAAGGTTCTTCCTGAAAAGTCTGCAAAAGAAAAAAATGCATGGAAAGTTATAGAACTAAAAAGTAAGATAGAAAATGCAGAACAAAAGATTATACAATCAAAAGAAAATGAAAAACGGGACTTGGAAGAAAAAACCCTATTAAATATCATCAAAAACCCCAAACTATTATACTCATATGCGAAGAAGATGAATAAAAGAAGAATAATGAAAATAGGCCCTCTGAGAATTGAAGGGAGATTAACGAATGAAAAAAAAGGAAATTTGCAACATACTGGCAGAACGATATATAGAGAATTCACCCTAGAATAGATAATGAAGATAATGATATAGAAGTAAGGGATGAAAATAGTGAATATTTAGCTGACATAGATATTAATGAAGCTGATATTGTGCAGGCTATTAATGAAATTAAAAATGGAGCTGCTGCAGGGCCTGATGGAATTCCTGCTATTTGTTAAAGAAAGTAGTTCATTCTATCGCAAAGCCACTTGCAATATTATTAAGACAAAGTGTAGATACAGGCAAGATATATGATGGAGCACAAATTAGCCATATATTACCCCTACTTTCAAGTGGAATCAAGACTAGAGGCAAGTAATTATAGGCCTGTGAGTCTAACATCACATATTATGAAAGTGTATGAAAGGGTAATGAAAAAAAATATTATGAAACATTTAATAAAAAATAATTGTTTAATAAAGGACAAACATGGTTTCGTACCCGGAAAAAGTACACAAACCCAACTGTTAGTCCACCGTGAAAACATATTCAAAATATGAAAAGCGGAAATGAAACAGATGTGGTTTATTTAGACTTTGCAAAAGCTTTTGATAAAGTAGACCATAATATTAGCGAAGAAAAATTAGAAAACACAATATCGTGGATAAAGTAGGAAGATGGTTAAAAGAATTTTTACTACAAACAGAAAACAGATAGTTATTGCAAACGACGAGAAAATCGGATGAAGCCAAGGTAATATCCGGTGTGCCGCAAGGTACGGTGTTTAGCTGCAATACTGTTTGTTATTATGATTGAAGACATAGACAATAATGTTAAAGATTCGGTAGTGAGTAGTTCGCAGATGACACAAGAATAAGTAGAGAAATTACTTGTGATGAAGATAGGAAACGCTCTACAAAGAGACCTTAACAAAGTATATGATTGGGCAGAGGTAAATAGGATGGTATTTAACTCTGA
>NC_087205.1:29726497-29728997 GCF_015104395.2 Macrobrachium nipponense
TCTGTTTTAAGATTCCATTATCTTAATATATTGTTTTATTTTAAACAGGAAATAGGTGGCACTATATAAAGTAAGTTTTGTATGATGCTTCATAATATAATTATTTTGTATTTTATTATTCTAATTCCTCATCTTTTATTTTTCAGGTTACGAATTTCGAACACGGTCCGTAAGCTTGCGTGAATTAATATAGTAATTTGTTGTGGGATTTCACTATTTTAATTTTTCATTTTCATTTTAAACAGGTCAAGGGTGGAACTATTCAAAGTAAGCTTACGTGGATCAATGTAATTATTTTCATGATGTTATTATTTAAATTTCTCGCTTTTTATTTGCCACAGATTATGGGTAACACTTACCATAATATTAAATTATGGTGTTCGTAACATTAGTGTGAGTCCGGCTGAGAAGTATTTCGTCCGAGAATGGATTATTGCCCTCATTTTTAACGTGCATCAGCCTTCGGTCAATTCCTAGTTACGGTTGAACTAGAGATCATTCGTCCACTCAGTCACACATCATCCTTAAATATACGTTGTTTGTATTATCATTATTATTATTTTTTTGTTGTTGTTGTTGCTCTATCACAGTCCTCCAAGTCGACTGGGTGGTATTTATAGTGTGGGGTTGGGGGGCCGGTTGCATCTTGCCTACTTAGAGTCCATCACTTTTCTTACTATGTGCGATTATTATTATAATTATTTTTTTTTTTTTTTTTTTTTTTTTTTTTTTTTTTGCTCTATCACATCCTCCAATTCGAACTGGGGTGTATATTTAATGTGGGTGGGGTTCCGGGTTGCATCCTGCTCCTTAGGAGTCCTCACTTTCTTACTATGTGTGTCCGTTTCAGATCACACTCTTCTGCATGAGGCCCGGAGCTACTTCAGCCTCTAGTTTTTTCTAGATTCTTTTCAGGATCTTGGGATCGTGCCTAGTGCTCCTATGATTATGGGTACGATTTCCACTGTCATATCCCATATCCTTCTATTTCTATTTTCAGATCTTGATACTTATCCATTTTTTCCCTCTCTTTCTCTTCAACTCTGGTGTCCCATGGTATTGCGACATCAATGAGTGATACTTTCTTCTTGACTTTGTCAATCAACGTCACGTCTGGTCTGTTTGCACGTATCACCCTATCCGTCCTGATACCATAGTCCCAGAGGATCTTTGCATGATCGTTTTCATCACTCACCTCCTCAGGTTGGTGCTCGTACCACTTATTACTGCAAGGTAGCTGATGTTTCTTGCACAGGCTCCAGTGATGGGCTTTTGCCACTGAATCATGCCTCTTTTTTGTACTGGTTCTGTGCAGTGCCGGACATTCGCTTTGCTATGTGGTTTATGGTTTCATTTTTCGTATTGCACTTCCTACATATGGGAGAGATGTTATTTCCATCTATCGTTCTTTGAACATATCGGTTCTTAGGGCCTGATCTTGTGCCGCTGTTATCATTCCTTCAGTTTCCTTCTTTAGCTCTCCCCTCTGTAGCCATTGCCATGTGTCATCGCTGGCTAGTTCTTTTCGACACGAAAAACTGTGCCCAATAATAATAATAATAATAATAATAATAATAATAATAATAATATTACAGGAAACATATGACAATACACAAAGCACTACACCCAAGAGCAAATACGGACAGACTATACATAACACGAAAGGAATGAGGGAGAGGACTACTAAGTATAGAGGACTGCGTCAACACGAGAACAGAGCACTGGGGCAATATCTGAAAACCAGTGAAGACGAGTGGCTAAAGAGTGCATGGGAAGAAGGACTAATAAAAGTTAGACGAAGACCCAGAAATATACAGAGACAGGAGAATGACAGACAGAACAGAGGACTGGCACAACACACCAATGCACGGACAATACATGAGACAGACTAAAGAACTAGCCAGCGATGACACATGGCAATGGCTACAGAGGGGAGAGCTAAAGAAGGTAAACTGAAGGAATGATAACAGCGGCACAAGATCAGAGGCCCTAAGAACCAGATATGTTCAAAGAGCGATAGATGGAAATAACATCTCTCCCATATGTAGGAAGTGCAATACGAAAAATGAAACCATAAACCCACTTGCACAGAACCAGTACAAAAAGAGGCATGACTCAGTGGCAAAAGCCCTCCACTGGAGCCTGTGCAAGAAACATCAGCTACCTTGCAGTAATAAGTGATACGAGCACCAACCTGAGGGAGTGATAGAAAACGATCACGCAAAAATCCTCTGGGACTATGGTATCAGGACGGTTAGGGTGATACGTGCAAACAGACCAGACGTGACGTTGATTGACAAAGTCAAGATAAAGTATCACTCATTGATGTCGCAATACCATGGGACACCAGAGTTGAAGAGAAAGAGAGGGGAAAAATGGATAAGTATCAAGATCTGAAAATAGAATAAGAAGGATATGGGATATGACAGTGGAAATCGTACCCATAATCATAGGAGCACTAGGCACGATCCCAAGATCCTTGAAAAGGAATCTAGAAAAA
>NC_087205.1:29736497-29743997 GCF_015104395.2 Macrobrachium nipponense
ATGATATGTATGTCTAATAATATAATATTATATGTATACTATATGTATAATATATCTATATAATAATATATATAGTAATTATATATAGTTATTATATATATATATAGAATATATCGGTTATATATGATATATATATATTTAATATATATGTAATAATTATATAATATAATATATATTATAATGTATATATATATTGTATATGATATATATACTATTATATATATATATAATATATATTATAATGTTATTTTATAATATTATATATATCTGTATAATTTATTAATAATATAATATATATATATATTATAGTTATATTTATATATATTAATATATTATTATTAATATATATATATTATTATTATATTTAATATCTATATATATACTATTATTTCATTATTGTATTTAATATATAGTATATATATATATATATATATATATATACATATATATATATATATAATATATTTACCTTCTGTGCGAGGCTTCCAAATTATCAGTTCTTGGAAGACTGCATGCTTGTAGATGATGATTACTCATTGCAGTGGATCTTCCCAGCAGAAACGTATCTCCAAAATGATTGTGCACTTTTTCAGCGTTATATTAAGCACAAATTGACAAATATAAAAACCAGTATTTTAAGTAATTAGACAATTATTGTATGGTGAAAAGTTTAGGAAAACAATTGAGGACTGAACTGCGGTCCTTTTGGGAGCTTTCAAACGATGAAACAACTTTATATGTAATTAGATATTTCATTTCTTTATCACTCTTTTGTTGTGTCACCCTTTCGAATTGCTGTATCTTTTGTTACTCTTTTGTCATTTCACACTTTCGGTTTGTACTTCTTTATATCTAATTTGCTCTACCTCGGATTTAATATATTTTCATATATGTTAACCGAAGGGGAATTTTTTAGTCGATACGAATTTCTTATCGAGTAAAAAATTCCCCTTCGGTTAACATATATGAAAATATATTAATTCCAAGTTCCGAGGTAGAATGAATTAGATATTAAAGGACATTTGTAGCTCGATGTATGTACATGAATCGAGAATGTGATATGACTCATACATACCATATATATCATTATATATATATATCTAATATATATATATATATATATATACTATATCTATATTATATATATATATATATATATATATATATATATGTATATATATATATATATATATATATATATATATGTATATATATATTTTATATATAATATGTATATATCTTATATATATATATATATAAAAATATATATATTACGTGTATATATATATATATTATCTATCTATACTATGTACCTTTGTATATATAGATATATATATATATATATATATATATATACTATATATATAAGATATATATATATATATATATATATATATATATGTAATATAATGTATCTGTATAATATCTATGTATATATAATATATATCTATATACTACGTATATTTATATCTATATTATATATATATATATATATATATATTATATATATCATATCTTTATATATATATGTTATATTAAAATATAATATAATATATCTATATACATAATATATATACTTACATATATATCTATATATATATATATATATATATATCATATATATATATATATATATATATATATGTAATATATATGTATATATAATAACTTATATATCATACTATAAATATGTAAATATATATATATATATATATATCCTATATATACTATATATATATATATATACTTATATATAACTATTATATATATATCATATATATGTATATATATATATATATATATATATATATATATATATATACATATATAATATATATATTATATATATACATATCAATATATATATATATATAAGTATATATATATATCTTATATTATATATGATTGTATTTATATTTTTCTTATTTGTACGGACTTACTCAATTCACTGGAAGAAAAGGCTATGAATAAGGGGATACTTTGACATCAAATGGAATAACCTTCCTTTTCCGGGAGCGTAAAGATAAAACGGAAAGGGATAAAAATACTGGACTATTGACATTACGATAAAACCTGATAGAACGGCCGTCTGAGATCTGGGTATAAAGAAGATTCCTTTTTATAGCTTTTGTGGGAAGAATAATGAAGGCGTATTCATGCTCAAAGTTTTTTTTAAGCCAATGGGAAAGTGAAATTATTTTTAATGGGATTCCTCACGTTGGTGCTTCAACCGATATCGTCTTAGAAATAGTTTCATGATTATGTTTCTGAAAATGATGCGTGTCTCGTGTATTTGTTGCAATTATAGATAGGTAGATAAATAGATAGATAGATACATAGATTTTGTCATTCCTACATTCATAAGTCTTAATGAATATTTTTTTCACATTAGAAAGACACTAAGATTTGCATTAAAAAATTAAAACATGTATTATTCCCTACAGAAATAACCAATGAATACTTATTTTCACAGTAGGAAGATACGAAAACTTACATCAAAAACTAAATCTCTCTCTCTCTCTCTCTCTCTCTCTCTCTCTCCGAGCAAATCCATCGCCTTTACCTTTCCTCTGAACAATCAACTGCCCATTTAAGAAAATGGGCTCACGTCAATTCCCTCTTCCGGCTGCTTAGCGATATACCGATAAATTCCAGACAGCGGTGCATTCGGAGATCAGTAAATCTTCGTCAGCGTTTTGCTATTTGAGAAAAACGATTTGAAGATGCAATGCTCTGCAAGAGCAGTCTAGACTGAAGGGTATTTAAGAACAGTGAAATGGAAGAAGAATGATGTTTAAGAATCTTTAAATAGATCATCATATTCTTAGAGATCTAATCAGATCATCTTAAAAATATAATAATGATATAGCAGAAATTAATCTCTCTCTCTCTCTCTCTCTCTCTCTCTCTCTCTCTCTCCGCTTGTAGTTTTGATTATTAGAGTAATAATTGTAGGATTCAAATTATTTTACATCAAAACTTTAGCTGCTTAATTTTTTAAGAAACGGTAAAAGGAATGTTATTCGATTTAAATTCATATATAGAATGTTTTATAAATAAATACTCTTCCAGAGTGAAGCATGTGTATCCTAATATCACAAATAGAATAGTATGTAATCTAGTGACATGTAGTTTTTTATATGACATAAACTATATTGAATTAAAAAAGAGTAAAGATTTCAAATCATATTACAAATAGCAAGGTATAATAAATCGGAACAGTTTGTTTTATTCTAATATTCTGTGATATTCCCCCCATTGTCGACGTCTCTCTCTCTCTCTCTCTCTCTCTCTCTCTCTCTCTCTCTCTCTCTCCTTAATCTTACAAAGCAAATGAAACCACTCCAGCTGTTCTGGTTGCAATAGCAAGACCAGAATTTCCATTTCAGATCTGTTCAAAAACGTCTTGCATTTTCACATTAATCCAACAATGATTTAGTGGCCTGGTTGGACTGTCACTCAAGTATGCATAAATCTTGTTCATATTTCGGAGGACGCTTGCAATATTGCGTGTCTCACGTATTCCAGACTTCAGATTACTCGAATTAATCTCTCTCTCTCTCTCTCTCTCTTAGTTTGAGTCTCATTTCTTTTATTCCATTGGCATATAATCTAGATTATTGTTGGAAATAGGGAAATTGGAGGAAAAATAGAACACCTGTTGAATAATATCCAGGGACTTGGTCTGGCTAGAACTTGGAAAGATAGACACCTATGCATGCCAGACTTCTTTATGAGTTAAACTCCCATTTGATCTGTGAGTCAAGAGGAAAGGTCCAACAGCCCACTCCTAAAATTTAGTGCCTAGGAATTTATACAAACTTTAGGAGTCTGGTACAAGCGGTATTTAGCTTCCAACATGCACAAGATAAGTTATAGTCAGTAGACTGGCATTTTGAGGAACCTTAAAGAGTAGGTATTACAAGTTACATCGTCATCTGCCATTATACGTCTTGGATATGCATCATATTTTTTTTCTATTTAGGTAAATCCAAACAAAGACTATTTGTTCCCAGACTAAGGTTGGTCTCTGTATCTAGAGGCACGGTATTTATAGGATTGGAAAGATTTTAATATGTTGATGCTAGTCTAGAAATTCTGCTTGCTCAAAACCCTGTTCAACTTTAATCATTCCATTTCATTCTCGTCCAAATCCTCTCATAATCGGTTATGCCTTTCCATTTCTTTTAAAAGCTCTTTCAAACTCCATGACAAGCAAATAATTCGGTGCAAAACCCCTTTCAAGCTCCACACTGCCTTCATAATTCCTGTCAAAAGTCATACAACTCTCAGTAATACTTCATTTTGGATATCAGTATTTCTCGATTTTCCCTAATTTTCCTTCTTTATTTTTATCAACTGCACCAGCAATACGTTACTGAGAATGTGGCATAAAATCTCTTCATATACATACGTTGCAGTTACTGACTGTATTTTCTCTTTACACTCTATTCTTAATTTACCAAGGAAAGTTCCTTCAACTGTGTTTTCAAACTCAAATGTTGGTGAATCATATCAAAGAGATCAAAGAAGCTTACTTCAATATGCATTAGTAAAGTAACGGATTAAACTCAACAACAACAACAACATTAATAATAATAACTAAAATAATAAATATAATAATAAATAATAATAACAATAACTAATAATAAATAATAATAATAATAATAATAATAATAATTCCTTCAACATGAAACTATCAGAAAGAAATGCCAGAATTTTGCATCGTCAGAGAAAAGGATAAATGAAAACAAGTTTGTGAGACAGAGACAGACTACCTAACAGAGAAGCAAAGAAATACGGCAACAGATAAGACGAATCTGGAGAGAGAAAATTCATGGAAAAGTGGGAATATAAACAACAACATAGAATTCTGACGAAACAAAAACAAAAAAAGGAGAAAAACAAACCCATAAAAGGTAGAGAAAGAGGGAAAAAATATTGGCATAGAATTCCACAACTCAAACTAGAAGAGTAAAACAAAGAGAGAGAGAGAGAGAGAGAGAGAGAGAGAGAGAGAGAGAAGAGAGAGGAACTCAATTTGGCCGAGACATCGTTATACGTGAAATTTTCATAGACTTTTGGGAAATGCAAGAGACAGTATGTTAAGAACTGGAGGCTTGGAAAATACAGTGGCAGTCTTGGGACAATATTTTTCAGTCCTGTAGGATGCTGAAGGATTCTAGAATGACGTGTGAGCTTGCGAGGCTTGTACGCTGAAGTGAAAGCATAATGGTCAATGCGGAATAATAGAATATATATATAGATATATATATATATATATATATATATATATAATATATATATATATATATATATATATATATATATATATACTATGCTCGTGACTAATCGACTCTGCAAAACTGCTATTTTTCGTAGTTATAATTTTTTTTATTTAACATCATTTAAGTAGCCTAACTGTCTAAAGACACCTCATATATATACATACACACACATATATATATAAATATATATATATATATATATATATATATATATATATAATATATACAAATGATTAATTATCACATCACCGTGATTCACATAAATCATTCGAGCTACAAATGTCCTTTATATCTAATTAGCTCTACCTTCGGAATTTATATTTTCATATATATAAACTGAAGGGGATTTTTTTAGTTGATTACAATTTCGTCCTCTCCGTGGGATCGAACCACCGTCCAGCGGACAGGGTTTTCTTGATAGCTGGTTTATTCACAATTCAGGTGTTTAATTGTAAACAGCTGACCTTAGTGTGTATTTGGATGTGTTTTATTACTTGGGATGTAACTCTAAATTGGGTGTGACACCCCACAAACACACACACACAACACACATATTATATTAATATATATATTATATATATATTATATATATATAATAATTATAATATATTATATATATGTGTGTGTGTGTGTATATATATATATATATATATATATATATATATATATTATATATATATATATATATATATATATATGTATATATATATATATATATATATATATATATATATATATATATATATATATATATATATCATATGTATAAATATATATATATATATATATATATATATATATATATATATATATATGTATATATATAGCTATATATATATATATATGTATATATATATATATATATATATATATATGTATATCTTCCTGCATAATTTCCGCAAGCGAATAAGCCGAAGTACCAACAGCTCTCTAAGAATCAGAGAAAAAAAACTCGCATTCTCTATTTTTCCTCTTTTCCCCCAAAATGTGAAATATGCTCGCACGACTGACGGGTGTCGAAGGCTCCATTTATCCCAAACAAAAGTGTCTCCGCGGCGTGTCTGTCTTGCTGCCATACAAACTGGGTCATTTCCCCTTTTGGGAATACAAATTCCGAATGGGAAAGACAAACCAGGGTGAAGAAATAAAGAAGCGGCAGCTTATTTGTTAGATCTCTAGGGTCGGGATGTGTCATTACGTCATACGCTTCTTCGAACGAGAGATCAGTCGGCCATTCTGATACTTCGTTGAGAAATTGTTTTTTTCTTCTTAAATTTTGTTAATGTTTTGCTTTTGGCTGATTTTTTAGCACTTGTTTTCCAATGTCATGACATCGTCAAAAATTATGTTCATGAAGAAAAGAAAGTTGTCACCTTCTAGCTTTTGGAATTGTTTTATTTTCTAATATTTTGCCTTTCATATATTTGCTTTCTTCTGTTTATTTATCTGATTTCTTTAGTTGTTTCTTTGATTGTTTCTTCATTTATTTATTTTCTTAGATACGCTTGTCACTACAAAGCCTGAAGATCCAAGTACAAAGAAATTTGAAGAAATTGTGATATCCGGTACCGGGAAACGAACCCAGGTCCCATAATCACAAGGAGGTCACGTTGCCGACCTGACCACGAGAAGGATGAAAAGTCGGCTTCCTCTCATGCATACATATACCTGTCATTTTCAGATATACTTATTTGAGCTGAAAAAGACCCATCCTCACCATTGTAGCCAATTGGGCAATCATTTTAATTGCTTTTCTAAGCTGAGATTTATGTAGAATCTACTGGTCACTTTATTACCAGATAAACATGCAATTGTTATAGCCACAATGCCCTCTTAACTTTTTTAATACTTTGCTCATTTTTTGGATACGCTTGTCACCACAAAGCCTGAAGGTCCAAGTTCAAAGAAATTCGAAAAAATAAAAATGATTGCTTGCTTGGCTACAATGGTGAGGATGGGTCTATTCCAGCTCAAATAAGTATATCGGAAAATGACAGGTATATATATGTATATATATATATATATATATATATATATATATATATATATTATATATATATATATATATAATATTATATATATATATATATATATATATATATATATATATATATATATATATGAGAGGGAGCAGATTTTCCATCCTTCTCGTGGTCAGGTCGGCAACATATCCTCTTTGTGGTTATGGGACCTGGGTTCGTTTCCCTGGTAC
>NC_087205.1:29751497-29753997 GCF_015104395.2 Macrobrachium nipponense
ATACAAAGCAAAATGACAGAGCCCCAATACTGTAAATGGAAAAAATTTTATATATATATATATATATATATAGATATATATATATATATATTATATATATATAAAATCTGTTACAAATAGTAAGCAGCTATGACAGAACCAATGGGATACAGGCAGTTTGAGTGTTTAACGAGCGAACCCGTAGTTTGAAGTATGTTTGACACGATTTTGTATCCAGAGTTATCCTGTACAAGAAATGATGCTACAAAGTGCAAAACCCACACACACGCACACACACACACACACACACACACACACACACACACATATATATATATATATATATATATATATATATATATATATATGTATATATATATATATATATATATTCATATATGTATACATATATATATATATATATATATATATATATATATGTATATCATATATATATATATATGATATATATATATATATATATATATATATATATATATATATATATATTTATATAGGTCCGTGTGCGAACGAGGATACGCCATAAGAACTCACCACCAATCCCGCAATCTCCAGGGACATGTCCGTCCTTCAATATCCATTAATAGAAACAGCAGATAATCGGCGAACCAACGCAGAGGGGAGAATGTGAGAGATCAGATTATTCTTGTTTGCTGCGGAAGAGATAAGAGACAAAAAGTCCCTTCTATAAAAGCCTATACAAAGCATATTAATGAGATGAAAATTTCATAGACAAATCTCCGCACTATTGGAAATAGAAATTAAGTGGGAAGCTGTTGCTTGATTGCTCTTATTATGATGGATTGCGGGCGGGATTAGTTACGGACCCGCCATTGTCTCTTGTACTACGCTGTTAGTTTTGGTGTGAGCTATAGTATTGCTTCTGGGAGTCTAATGCTCTTAGTCACAGTCTAATGTTTTTTTTCTTTATATGGAAGATTGTCCCTTATACAAGGAGTTGTGGGCTGTCGTAACACTTTCATTAAAGTTTAAAAGTTTGCTAAGGCTTCAAGTAACGTTTAGTTGGACATGTTAATGCTGAAAGCTTAGGAATAATTACACACTGATCTCGTGGAGAATAAATCTACCTCCTACGCACCACATATTGCCTTAATAATAATAATAATAATAATAATAATAATAATAATAATAATAATAATAATAATAATAATAATAATAATAATAATAATAATAATAAAGAAAATTTATTTTTCTATTCTTAAGCAAGCTATACTTAAGTTGTGAAACCAGAGAATTTTAATGAAATACATTCCATGAGATTTAATAGACCAGAGATTAAAATTTTTACCTCTCCTGAAAAGGGTCTTCTGCAGAGATATAAGTGGCACTTTGAAACCTTAATTCACTTTGTCACATGATGCATTTCTTTTCTGATGCCCTATCTTCTAATTAGCGGAAGGTATTTAAGATCATGTAATTAATGAGAAAAACAGTACCATGCAATAGCAATAAGTAACAATGAAACTGTACACTAGCCAAATGATAGATAATTTAATACCAACTTCGACGAGAGAACAAAGCATAAAGCTTTTGAGAATGATCTATTTATTCTTTCTATTATAACACAAGATCCAACAGAATCCCTTCCCATGTATACCTAAGAGTCCACATAATGACATAACCTTTTAGACAAAGAGAGCCACCAGAGCCCTAGTCTTGCCTCTGTCTATATCAGCTTTAAGACAGACGAAGTTCGTTGTTAATGAAGTAGCCGAGTTACGAGTCGCTATGATTACGCGTGTGACTGGCTCTCATAGATTGGTCTTTGCCGAACGACAGACAGTCAGACAAACAGAGCAGGGCTGTGTACTATGGACTAGAATTTTTTCTCACGAGAATTTCGTTGCGAAGAGAATGTTATTGCATTCCTCATTTGTTCTCACCGTATTATAAAACGGTAAACAACCTGTCAGACAAACCACGCAATAACTACAAGCATTGCAAATATTCATGAGTAAACAAGCATCTATCAGATGCCGCAGCCACGCCACTAAAAAAAGCTATTTTATAAAGCAAATCCGATTGTCTTTCGTTCCCTTAATGAGAGGCGAAAAGGAACAAACAACAAAGAAATATAGATTCCTTACCAAAGTAGCATCAAGAAGATTAGCGAATCATTGGAGAGGGATAATCCTTTTGCTTTTTGGTACCCTATAATACTACTGTAAGATCATACAAGGAAACTGGCAGCGGGTCAAACACACTTATCAACATTCTTCTGTGTCCATTGATATAAGTGACGCAGATCACAGCATATAAAGCTAAAACTCATATTGTTTATAGTATTACGTTTCCTATACAAACACTGGTTATAATATAAACTCAGCTGCATCTCAAATTGTTTACAGTATTACGCTAACTATACAAAAACTGGTTATAATATAAACTAAGCTGAACCTCAAATTGTTTAGGGTATTTCGCTTCCTTTACTAACACTGTTTACAGTATAAACTAAGTTGCATCTCAAATTGTTTACAGT
>NC_087205.1:29758997-29786497 GCF_015104395.2 Macrobrachium nipponense
ACTCCTCTCTATCCGAATTGCCTATAAAAAGACAAGAGAACATATCGATAAGCAAAGATCATAAATCAAATCAAAAAGGTCATATGAAATAAAACATCTTTGAAATAAATATTCAAAATACAGAAAAGCCATGCCTTTGGCCAAAAATAAGTATGTTTACCCATTCAACACAGTACTCACAACACTTCTCTCAAAAGTACTTTTGTAGAAGCCATCTTGGCTTCTGCTGCCTCTGTAAGGATCTCTCACCTTGGTAATCCTACATTCTCATTATGTAGGGACGAAGCTCACACACACGTACGAACTCACACACATTGTTCACGCCCCAGGAAACAGCTTGTAACCAGTTTCATAAGGCACCTCTATATCAAGCGCCCAAAAAGAAACATCAGCATTCCCTAAGCTTGTCACTTCGAGCACTGTCTCCAAGGAGAAGCTAAAATGATGACCTCTACATTCTAAGAAAGTCACAGCATCTCACATCAGAACGGTATTTTATATATTATTAATACATCCCTCTTTTTATGTAACAGTTGCTCGGCCACCCCGGAATGCTAGCACCTGCCTAGCCATAGCTCACATAAAACAGCTTACACATGTAAAACACAATGGCTGGCTCAAAAAAAAACATAATAAAAAAATAACTGCACGCCTTAGGCAGTACAATGTCTATCACACATTATCTTGAACAGCCTGTATCCGAGCTATAATAACAGTTGACTGTAGAAATATTTCTCATCTTAAATTTTCGATTCTCCCGTGTATGTGATTGGTCTGCAGCTGCACAGACTCATGAAACATGCCGTAGAAAGGCAAAACGTCTCCCAGTGGAAGACAACTGACGACTTCTGTAGCCCAAAAGCGCCGTAAAACCCCGTAGACTCATAGAAACTCTCACATGTGGGGAAATATCAGCAACATACATCTCTGTAGTAGTTGAAGGACGTATTGCTGGCGAAGGGGAACGATGTTAATGGTGTTTGAGAATGTTAGTCATGTCATCGGTCAATTAAAAAAGAATTAACCCTAGACATGCATCTGTCAAATAATGACCTCAAAATTCTAAGAAATACTAACTGAACATTTTCCCATTAATCATCACTAATATGACCACTGAACTAATTTCTAACTAAAACTTGTGAAGTAACTTCATAAGATCACTAAATCATAAATCACTATTATAACCCCGTAAAGAAAATATTAAATTCTCCAATCTAATTCTCCAAGAATATATAAAAAAAGCTTACCAACATCATACATACATTAGCACACACCACCCCAAAAACTCTTTGGACTACTGTCATCACATTTTAAACTCGCCATTTTCTCAAGTACAAAAAAAAAAAAAAAAAAAAATTAGCCCAAGAAAATAGGAGTAACAAGACCAGCCCCAAATTATCACCAAAAATGTTCTCTTAAGCTCTGATATTTCAGTAGCCCACAAAATCAGTAAGGACCCTTTTACTGCTTATATAATTAACCTCCATGAAATATAATGCCAAGCACCCTTCCATCTAACTCACATACCCCGACAAATCATATCTCCTGTCTAAAATAGAAATGCTATTTAAGCTTAACCCTAATTATGACAAATATCGTAGGAAAAGATAAAAAAGGAAAAAAATAACAACAACAATAATAAGTGAACTTTTTCCATTACAGTATACACATAATATATATAATATATATAATCAAACGTTTCCATCATAGATGTAGTGTGTACCGTTATGGAATTTGCTATCGCAATATGTCTCATCAGTCAGAAACGACTGGAAAGCAACCCCTACATGATACATCTCCGTGGAATGCCATAGTCAACATCTCCAAGAATAGTGCAAATCTCTGAGTAATCAACACCAAAGGAAAAAAGTCAGCAACCGGACTCATCACAGCATTATCAGCAAAAATCCACCTGTGAACACCTCAGGTGCTCGTACTGCACAATAGATTTGTCCAGTCAGACTTGCAACACGAGAAAACATTATTCTCCAAATATTTTATATTAACACCATTATTCTCCAAATATTTTATACTAATAGCATATTCCCCAAAAAGCCCCAAAAATTCTATACTGACACCATACAAGCACATTTCACAAACTTATCTCCAGGATATCACCAAGGTGCCCAAAAAACATTGTCTTCAAAGACATAACTCCCCCATGATATTACCCAAGTATATAAAACAAATTATCACCTATTCGGGATATAAACCACAGTAAACCACAATTCCACAATTATATGTTGCCAAAATAACGACTGATGAATATAAAAATACAATACCCCCATAAAGCCACAATGCAGTAGTGTCACTCGCCCCCATTAGTCACAACACCAAAAGAACCACAGTACCCCCTTTTGGCTCGTAAAACCACAAAAATTCACTCCAAAAATCATAACCACAAAAAAAAAGTCACGTCCAAAGATTAATGCCACCCATATATCACCATATTAATAATAATACCACCAAGGCAATAAAAATATTCCCCTCTATTTCACCAATAACCACACATCACCATATTCCCTTCTATTTCACCAATAACCACATATGGAATAAAAGTATCCAAAAAAATCGTTATATCCCCAAACAGGGTAATCAGAAAAGGAAAGTCTGTCCCCGAAAAATGCACTCAAAGCATCTAGCTGATACACTCGAAAATATTGCCACATATCTCCTCTCACAAGGGTTCCCATTTGTACCAAAATGACTGCAAAAATAATTGAACTAAACATAGCTCTTATCACCATAGGCCTAAACTCTGGACTATCTCCAACAAAACAAAATATCTCATGACCAAAATATTATATCTCCAATTCTCCTCTAAAATAACCTCGAAAAGCCTCTCTAAGGAGCTCAATGTTACAGTAAAAACTATAAACTCTCTGTGTTTAGCAAATTGCTGAAAAGGGCAAAACCTTGGCAAAAAATTGCCCAGGAAATTCTAGAAAAAATCATTAGTGTGCCATAACTCATCACAACAAAACTACAAATCCAAAGTGTCTAAGCAAAGTATTCGCATATTTACTATGGCACTGGCCACCAGAAACTTAATCAAGTTTCCTATCTCTGGCAAAGTTGCCACAAACATAATTGTGTAAGAGGCCAACAGTTTCCAGAACACAAATATCCAGAAAAAAAATGTAGTGCCATCATGTAGACATTCAAATATGCAAAAATTCTCCCCTAAATCTCTTGCAGCATCAAACGGCTGAAATCACAAATGCATTCCCAAACAATGATTCCAAGTCGCGAACTGAGATATTAAAAAAATCCACACAAACTGTTCGGAGAGAAAAATATATTCAAATTCGCCCATGATAAAAAAAACTTATGTCATCGATGGCTAACATCTAAAAAGGGAAAAGAAAAATTAATGGCACTGTTGACTGTTCCTGTGACACCTGTAACATCTGTGAATCACGCAGACTTCACGCAATTGTCTGCTGAACCCATAAAAAAAAGGAAAACTCTAGGGTTATCACAGAAAACAGAAAACCAAAGAAAAACCCGGCAAAAGAACACCGATAGGTTCTCAATATGACTTTTACCATAGTCTTGAAATGGGCATTAACACAATATTCTCCAATAAGACACCATTAAATTTGTGGTTAGTACCTCCCATATTCACAAACAT
The DNA here is from genome assembly GCF_015104395.2 of Macrobrachium nipponense. Lineage (NCBI taxonomy): Eukaryota > Metazoa > Arthropoda > Malacostraca > Decapoda > Palaemonidae > Macrobrachium > Macrobrachium nipponense. The sequence goes on from NC_087205.1 coordinate 29,762,632, forward strand.
CACCACCTATAGTATTCATTACAAGCACCAATGTTAGTCTCAATATCACCAATATCACCACCCATAAATCATTGTCACATTCACCAAAATTATTACCACCTTGAACTCTAATAGAAACCCCGTAAATATCTCCAGTAATAATTCTATGTAATAATGCCCCGTTAATATCTCCGTAAAATATCTCCAGTATCTCCAGTATGGGCTTTAATATTGCTTTAACCCATAACTCCAGTATCATCACCATAATTATCACTGAACACATCACCAATCATCACCATTAACATCACCAGGCACATCACCAAGCACATCCCCATTAAAAATATCCTCCATATCCCCAGTTATAACCATGTCCTCTACCACCGCATAAAGATATTCTCCAAAGCGTAAAGAAAAATTGCACCATATTCATTTTCATTTCCTCTTTACTCAAAAGACAGAACAAAAATCGTTCTAAAAGAAACCCTACGGGCATATCACATCATCTCACGTGGCTATCAGCAGATGTGACATTGAACTATGTCGTCAAGGACTCAAGAGAATGGCAATGAACTTTCTTTTCAAGGCCAAACTCACCCCCCTAACCCTGGCACAAAGGAAAAAAAAATCACCCTCCTGTTGCCTCTACCCCATGGATTGCACTTAATTGGTTGCTCAGCAAAAAAATGCGCTGAGTACGTATGCATGAGATAAACTGTCTTCAACAACCTCGAGAACTAAGTTGCATGCATGAAAACCTTCATATGCATACATATGTATTAAAAAAAGGACGAATGCATCACCTCTAAACATGTGCTAAGAAAAAGAACTCCTCATGTTCTGCTCCTATGGGAATATATGGTAATTTGAACTGCCTATTCAACTCCAAAAATGATTCATGCACAAAGTTAGAAAGAGAGAAAAAAAACACAAGGGCCTAAATAAAATGTAACACTCACGTCGTCAATGAGTGAACATCAGATCACCGACTTGCACATGTAAAAACACGCTAATACACACATACTTGTGTGTGTAAGAACGACCCGATACTCGAACAGGAAAGCACTCTGGCAAACGTGCACTTACAAGGCCCACTGAGTAACAGACTCCCTTGAGGCATCTCACGACAGACAAAATGTTTGACGCTAATTGAATTTCTTCTCTCAGTACCAGAACGACTTCTCTCTAATTCTTATCACCTATTAATTGAAATCCTAACACATTTTCACAACCAGACTCTCTGAAAAGAGCCTCTTTAAGCTGCCATTAATCTCACAAAAGGCGTAGCACGGTTCAAACGCGCTGCCACCAAACTTTAACCATAGATTCATATTATCGGTTCTTCTATTTTAAAAGGTAGCAATGGATCGTGTGTCTAACACTGGCAGCATCCAACATCCATTTCCTATCAATCCAACACCAACACCGCCCCCACCTCTCTCTCTCTCCCTCTCTCTCTCTCTCTCCATTCCCAACATCTCTCTCTCTCTCTCTCCCTTCTCTCTCTCTCTCTCTCCACAACACACGCCCCCCCCCCCCCCTACATTACCTAAGGCCATTAAATCAGACTCATGAACTACAAAAATAGATTTATTAAGACCAAAGTACTACCTAAATGAACTCAGATTCTTAACAAAATGATTAGTGAATGATTGAACTCAGATAGCCCACTCCATATTTCTACTCCAATAATCCAACATTATCTTAGTCATAAAACTGGGCAAGTCATAACAGTCTAGAACACCATGGAACATTAATCAAGTTCCCATTTCAATTAAGTAACCATTTTCAATTCCCCTCTATCAGAATTGCCTATAAAAAGACAAGCGAACGTATCGATAAGCAAAGATCATAAATCAAATCAAAAAGGTCATATGAAATAGAACATCTTTGAAATAAATATTCAAAATACAGACAAGCCACGCCTTTGGCCAAAAATAAGTATGCTTACCCATTCAACACAATATTCACAACAGTTTTCTCAAAAGTACTTTTGCAGAAGCCATCTTGGCTTCTGCCACCTCTGTAAGGATATCTCACCTTGGTAATCCTACATTCTCATTATGTAGGGACGAAGCTCACACACGTACAAACTCACACACATTGTTCACGCCCAAGGAAATTGCTTGTTACCAGTTTCATAAGGCACCTCTGTATCAAGCGCCCATAGCAACAGGACATCACGCCACCCAAAAAGAACATCAGCATTCCCTAAGCTTGTCACTTCGAGCACTGTCTCCAAGGAGAAGCTAAAACGATGACCCCTACATTTTAAGAAAGTCACAGCATCTAGCATTACAACGGTATTTTACATATTATTAATATTAACATTCCTCTTTTTATGTTATATATTTTCTCTCTACATTATGGACAGTTGGTGTTTGAGAGTTTGTTTTTATCATTCAATGTTATTTATGTCTCTTTGCTCTTTTACAGACTGATGATGTACAGAAGTTTCATGTGAGAAATGTTTCATTGATAATAAACTTGATTCCTTTTGCTGTTTGTATCATGGACACCTTCTAAAGCTCCTAAAATATACATATATATATATATATATATATATATATATATATATATATATATATATATATATATAATATATATATAAAGAACGTTGGTGGACGGGCCATCCTTATTGTCTGAGATAAGAGACAGAATTTCAAGTATTATTATTATTTTTTTCTCTCTCTCTCTCTCTCTATCACAGTCCTCCAATTCGACTGGGTGGTATTTATAGTGTGGGGTTCCGGGTTGCATCCTGCCTCCTTAGGAGTCCATCACTTTTCTTACTATGTGTGCCGTTTCTAGGATCACACTCCTCTGCATGAGTCCTGGAGCTACTTCAGCCTCTAGTTTTTCTAGATTCCTTTTCAAGGATCTTGGGATCGTGCCTAGTGCTCCTATGATTATGGGTACAATTTCCACTGGCATATCCCATATCCTTCTTATTTCTATTTCCAGATCTTGATACATATTCATTTTTTCCCTCTCTTCTCTTCAACTCTGGTGTCCCATGGTATTGCGACCTCAATGAGTGATACTTTCTTCTTGACTTTATCAATCAACGCCACGTCTGGTCTATTTGCACGTATCACCCTATCTGTTCTGATACCATAGTCCCAGAGGATCTTTGCCTGATCGTTTTCTATCACTCCTTCAGGTTGGTGCTCATACCACTTATTACTGCAAGGTAGCTGATGTTTCTTGCACAGGATCCAGTGGATGGCTTTTGCCACTGAATCATGCCTCTTTTTGTACTGGTTCTATGTAAGTGCCGGGCATTCGCTTGCTATGTGGTTTATGGTTTCATTTTTCGTATTGCACTTCCTACATATGGGAGAGATGTTATTTCCGTCTATTGTTCTTTGAATATATCTGGTTCTTAGGGCCTGATCTTGTGCTGCTGTTATCATTCCTTCAGTTTCCTTCTTTAGCTCTCCCCTCTGTACCCATTACCATGTGTCATCGCTGGCTAGTTCTTTAGTCTGTCTCATGTATTGTCCGTGCATTGGTTTGTTGTGCCAATCCTCTGTTCTGTTTGTCTTTCTCCTGTCTCTGTATATTTCTGGGTCTTCGTCTACTCTGATTAGTCCTTCTTCCCATGCACTCTTTAGCCACTCGTCTTCACTGGTTTTCAGATATTGCCCCAGTGCTCTGTTCTCGATGTTGACGCAGTCCTCTATACTTAGTAGCCCTCTCCCTCCTTCCTTTCGTGTTATGTATAGTCTGTCCGTATTTGCTCTTGGGTGTAGTGCTTTGTGTATTGTCATATGTTTCCTGGTTTTCTGATCTATGCTGCAGAGTTCTGCTTTCGTCCAGTCCACTATTCCAACGCTGTATCTAATTACTGGCACCGCCCATGTGTTTATGGCTTTTATCATATTTCCGGCGTTGAGTTTTGACTTGAGTATCGCCTTGAGTCTCTGCATATATTCTTTCCAGATTGTGTCCTTCATCTCTTGGTGTTTTATATCCCCTCCTTCCATTATTCCAAGGTATTTGTATCCAGTCTCATCCATGTGTTTGAAGTTGCTCCCATCTGGTAGCTTTATCCCTTCAGTTCTCGTTACTTTGCCTTTTTTGTATGTTGACTAAGGCGCATTTTTCTATTCCAAACTCCATCCTGATGTCCCCAGATACAATCCTTACAGTCTGGATTAGGGTATCTATTTCCTTGATGCTCTTACCATACAGCTTGATGTCGTCCATGAACATAAGATGGTTGATTCTGTTGCCTCTTTTCTTGAGTTGGTACCCAGCATCCATCTTCTGTAGTACTTTTGTCATGGGAATCATGGCTACTACGAAGAGTAGTGGGGACAGTGAGTCGCCCTGGAAGATTCTTCTCCTGATATTAACCTCTGCTAGTCTTATTCCACAGCTTGTAACTATTATTATTATTATTATTATTATTATTATTATTATTATTATTATTATTATTATTATTATTATTATTATTATTATTATTATTACAAAACTTATTCAGCGAATGAAACCTATTCATATGGAGCAAGCCCACTGGGGACATCAACCTGAAACTCAACCTTCCAAAGAACATAGCATTCATTAGGAAGAAGCAAGAGCAAGTAAATAGAAGAACAGAAAGAAAGGATACCACTTATTAAAAAAAAGAAAAATAAAGAAATAAACGGTTCAATAGCTCAAAATGCATTAACCGTGACAGGAGAGCATACTAGCTAGATAATGGTCGGGTTTTCCTTTCACTTGCTTGAACAAGCAAATAATTAAACTCAAGTTTACTTTCGCGAGGAAAATTACACCTTCGAAGCAGACATCCAGGGGAAAGGTAAAGTTCTTATTTCGGCCGTCATTAGCCCGTAACAAATGGCCCCTGGGCGCTCATAAAGGCGCCCTTATAAATTCTAAATTAATTAAGAGGGCATTTGTAAAATAAGCACTGGGTGTTATTTATTCTGTATTTCCAGTGCGCCTGTAATCAACTCAGGTATCTCGCGAGGTCCATTCCCGCCTCTGCTTAATTAAAATGAAGATTAATAGATTCGCCGATGGAAAAAGATGGAGGTATGGAGGTCGGGAATTCAATTTCGGCTCTCTCTGCTTTATTGGAGTTTTAGTGGGTATTTGCGTTCCCATTACTCTTCTTCTTCTTCTTCTTCTTCTTCTTCTTCTTCTTCTTCTTCTTCTCCTGTTTAATTGCGACGCCAGATAACTTACAATCATCCGGTCATTCGTGATGGTTAAGGATTCTCTGTCTTGAGGATGTGTTTGAGTGAATCTTCTGCTTTCGTTTATTCGTGCTTTTAATGAATGGCTAAACCTCTTGTTTATTTTGTTATTAAAATGCATTGGTTTATTTATATGTTGATATGAATTGTGAATGTACTTATAAGTTTAAAGTTTCCGTGTGTCTACAGTCTACACTAACTTCTGCTTTGAATGAAACGCGAATCCATCACTTTATTATTGTTATGATATTTTGCCTTTTTAGGGAATTTGACTGGTTAGTGTATCTTCCTCAGGCTAAGAATGGTTTTCTAAGTCAGATGGCTTATTTATATATATATATATATATATATATATATATATATATATATATATATATATATATATATATATATGTGTGTGTGTGTGTGTGTGTGTGTGTGTTGTGTGTGTGTGCGTGTGTGTGTTTGTATATATATATATATATATATATATATATATATATATATATATATATATATATATATATATATATGATTAGACAGGGGCGGCCCCACAGAAATAATCCTTTGCCCCATTGGGTTAGAACCATTCATCATTCTCTTTTGTTAAAGAATAAATGCAAAATTTCACAGTTTTCTAACTCTCTCTCTCTCTCTCTCTACTGCATCTTACCTTTCATCAAGAACGCTGCCATTTTTATTCGCATGTTATATACGTATGTATCTCTCTCTCTCCTCTCTCTCTCTCTCTCTCTCTCTCTCGGCGCGAAAGTTTCGCCTTCGTCAGCAGCTGTCCCAATCATACCAATTTATGCGTCTCAATACCCGATATTCACTCCGCACTATTTTTTTTCTCCCCCTCTCATCTATGTCAGCGTCATTACCTACTTTTTTATCCCTTCTCTTCTTCTACTCTCCTCCTCCTCTTCCTCCTCCTCCTCCTCCTCCTCACTCCAATTACTCGAAGTCTCATTACCACATGAAAGCGTCCCGGATCATTCATTTTTATTTTGGAAACCCGGCGATCTCTATGCTAGCTCGCTCGCCTGGGTGGATGGGGGCTGGGTTGGGTGTCCCCCCCTCCTCTCTCTCTCTCTCTCTCTCTCTCTCTCTCTCTCTTCTCTCTGCTGGGTGGGGGAAGGTAAGGCGGTTCCGGTTAGTTCTTTGCGCCTTGCAATTACATGCAAAAGAGTAGACGGGAGGGAACTGCGGTGGAAAGGAAGGGAATGGGGTGGAAAGGAATGGGCGAGAAGAGAAAAGGAAGATTTGGTGAAGAGGCGTGGAGATGTTTACGAGAGAGGCGGAGGCAAGGCTCCGATGATTGATAAATCTCCTGTGGGAGAATGACAGACAGGGTCTGAGCCTAGATTGGGGGAGAGGAATTTCATAAGAGTCTAGAGTCTCTCTCTCTCTCTCTCTCTCTCTCTCTCTCTCTCTCTCTCTCTTCATCTCTTAAATCTTCTCAGTCCGTCTCGTCCGTTCCTTCTATTCGTATTCTCAATAATTCCCAGTCGGTGATCTTCATCTTCTAGGAGACTCCAGGAGATCAGTACCAATTTTTCAACTCGTAATTGCTGATGCTGGTAAGTGCGAAGCCAGATAACTTACTATCAATCAATTACTGACGTAATGAAGTTCAAATCGACATCTTTTGCTGAGATGTACGTCTCTTATTTAGACAGACATACAAAGAGACAGATGAGAAAGACGAGCATAAGGTCGCATGGAGGTAACAGACAGACAAAAAGTCAGTAATAACAACAGATTGACAGGCTGGCAGACGGATGTAAGGAGACAGAAATAGATAGATTGATAAATTGGTGTACAAAGAGGAATAGGAGAGAGATAGAGAGAGAGAGAGAGATTCAGTTATACAGACAGTCTATTTTGAATCTAATATAGTCTCAACTCATTTTATTACAGGCAGATTCCTATACTTGATCGAGCAATACTTTTATAAAACATTAAGTAAAGATAAAAACACATACACATCGTCAACATATACAATTAGTCAGACAGACTATGTCATGAGTTACATACACCTAAACGAAACATTATACATTCCTGTGTTTAATCATTTCCTGAGCTAAAGTTCCCATGAAGACGAATTGTCAAGCCACTTCATGACGCAAGTCTGTGTAGCATCAGTTCATCACATAAATGGAATTAGCAAATCCTTTTACCTACTTTAAAGCTGAATGCTTCAACAGAGAGGTAATTTCGCAATTGCATTCCGGATCATGCAATGCATAAAAAAATGCTACATGAGCCACGACCATTGCGTATATTTAATTTCGAAATGTAACCCTTCCCCACCCTCCACCCCCACCTTTGAGCTATCATGAAGTGCCAGCCATGAATTTAATCAGAGAGAGAGAGAGAATGTTGCCAGCTAATAAAATATCAATTCATCTTCCCCTCGTCCGCTTTCAGAGTGAGAGGGATCACTATCGTTGACACTATCCGTGTTTTCCCCTGTTTAATTACAATTTCACTATTCAGCTCGTTTTTTCAATACGATACAAATTGACAGATGTCCTTATATTTTATTTATTTAGGTTCAATTGTCAAATGATATTCTACTATGATAATGACAGGCGTCATTGTATTTTCTCTTTGTGTTCATTATTCATCCGCTTTTTTTATTTTGATAAGTTTAGCAAGTTTCATCATGTTTTTATTTTAGATTAATTTTTATTTATTTTTTCTATGAACGTCAATAGTTACAGGTACCATTAGGCACTGAACATTCTATACGATCAATATAGACAGGTGTCCTTTTGTCTAGATTTATCATACATTTCGATTTTCACTATAATGATTATTAACAGGTGTCATATTTTATTTTCACACTCGTTATTCATCAAAGAAGTAAACTCATAAAAGATGTTTTATAGTATGAATGTGTTGTAATGAAGACAAAAGCTTGGTAGTCTTAAGCAGCTGTTGTCTTGATACTACTAAGGTACTGATAATAATAATAACAGTGCATTAAATTTTTATATGAAATTATAGTATCAAATTGGGATATAGTTTAGTAGGATTGTTTATCTGAAGGGAGGACCCAATTTTCATAGATTTTTACGCTCAGCTGACCGGATATAGCCATTTGAAACTGGGCTGGATGAAACACACTGAATACCGCCTGTATGTTGCTGATTTCTCTCTCTCTCTCTCTCTGTCTATATATATATATATATATATATATATATATATATATATATATATAATATATATACATATACATATATATATATATATATATATATATATATATATATATATATATATATATATATATACACACACACACACCCAGCACACACACACACACACACATACATATATATATATATATATATATATATATATATATATATATATATATATATATATTAATATATATATAAATGTGTGTGTGTGCTTAAAAAATCACAGTAAATGCACGTGACTTCATAATAGAGGCGAATACCACAGGAAAAATAATAGGCAGACATTCGAACCGAGAGCTTTCGTCCTTTAAAGAGACACAAATGAGATACAGTTGAAAAGAAAGTTACAAGGTAAACAAAAAATCAAGGATACTAGATGGTTAATTGTCAAAAAGGTAAAAATCAGAGAGATAATCCAGGATAATCGGAGATCACGCGGTCACAAACTAAAAGGTCTTATCCAGAAGAAAAACGGAAACTTGGCCATACAAAGTCCAAAAACATTTATACAACTGAATATATTAACTTTGTTGCTTATACTTATCTACAAATTTTTTGTAGTATGAAGGCATCGAGTTTAAACAAACCAAGACTTAAATTTAGAACACTTCCATTATTTGATTTGATGAAACAAGATTCACGTTCCTTCTTGGATTTTACCTTTATTTATATATTCATCACGTCCAAATTTTCGTGATTCAGTTATAGATACATACAAACAATACACATATGTATATATATATCTTATATATATAATATATATATATATATATATATATATGGCTATATACAACGTATATATACATACAAATAATATGTATGTATATGTGGGTGTGTGTAAAACGGAGTTGTTCGGCCAATCACTTCATGAAATCGGAAGGTGGCTATTACATTTAGTTTACTGAGCACCTAGACGCCAGAACTGCTGTTATAAATTGCCTGGATATGCACGCGCTTCATGCAAGAAGAGGCTGGATATTCGAGAAAGATTTGTTTTGTATTTAGGTACATTGACAAGAGTTTTGAAGTGATCTTCTTACATGGGGAAGGAGGGAGAAGTTCATTAAGTTAAAAGGATTTTTATTCTGGAAGACTTCTTTTGAAGGGGGAAGAGTGAGATACAGAAATGTTTCAGTATGAGTCAGAGCACATTCGCGATTGAGGTGAACGGCTGCGTTAATCTTAACTCGTACTTGTATCACTACAACCACTAGTTATTATGTTCAATGGTTTATCATTGAGATAAAGAAATAGAAACTCACGCAGTACTAATTCAAGACGTGCAAGTTTGTATGAATTCAGGCAGACATCTAAAGAGGCACAAGCATATATGAATTCATGCAGACTTATAATAAGTATCTTGACGTAGACTCATACGACTGGCGTCACTGTAACGTGAGGGGCCTCAAACGAAGCAGCCCCAAAAATAGACTTAGACTCCACAACAAAGAAAATGGAAGAGGAAGAAGAAGCGACTTCAAAAGCGACGCCAAGCAAAATGCAACTAAAGAGAGGTCGGTCGAAGTTTTCCTTCGAGGCATTTTCGCTGGGGAGATCGCAAGCAATACCAGCCTTTGCGCCTCTCGTCTTTAACTACCAGAATTCCTTACGAGAACCTCGCCATCCTCTTCTTCCTCTTCTTCTTCTTTTTCTCCTTCTTCCCTTTCTTATTTTCAGTATCTGTGGCATCACGATTCTGAATATAATTTCCTCCCCACAACTTTTTGGTCTAATTTCATCGCGAATAAAACCTGCTCTAAATATTCATGAAAACGAGTGGGGTCTTTGTAACTGGCTTGTGGGAAATCTTAATCAGTTTTTTATACCGGAGGCTGGAAAGTTGAAAGAGTTGGCAGAAGAGAAAATCTGAGCCGAGTGAAACGGAAAATGATCGATATTTACGCCTCCCATTCTGGGTTTTTCTCACCGAATTGTTTCTTTTTGGTCCTTTATTTTTATGAAGAGTATTTGTAGTAGGTGAACTTTGATTTGATAGTAGCAATTTAAGTTTTATTTATTTAGTGATTTTGAGTTGTAAGCAGAATATGAGTTAAAAATAAGAACTGGTAAATGAAATAAAGGAATTGTGTTATAATTGAAGTGCAAGTGAGACAGTGAATCTTAGATAATGATAAATAATATCAAGCTTGATTAGCATTCTTACATTACAATCGACGCACTAATTCATATTGATTAGTAAAAAATGGAAATAAATGACAAAAACCATATCCCTTGATTACTGAGAGTCCACTACAATAAAATATATTATGGTTACACTGAAAACTTCTTTACTCATTCAAAGAGAGAATTACACAGGCTAACGTTCCTTAACACAAAATATTTAATTTCATTTTTTTTTATCTTTTTTATCAAATATCGGCTACATTGTCCTTATGATTTAGTAATCCTTTTGTCTGATTTAACAGCAAGTTTTAATTTTCTTTATTTCCTATAAAAAATTAATTTTTTTTATATATAAGAAATGATTCTCCTAAATGACGATTTACTTTTCAGCGTTATCTTGATTGGCATAAATTAGATGATAATTTACTCTGGTAATTATTCTAGTTATTAGTTGAGGTGCGTCTTTTCTAGAGCAAAACATCCCCGCAATCACTTTTTAAAAGACAAAAATATGAGTTTACATTTGGATTTTTTAAGGGCGTGTAAAAACCAACGCTTTTGTGGACAGTGAAATATCATAAAGTTAACGGGTAGATTCTTGGATGAGCCGTTAGTTCTGCGGCCGCTGATTGGCTGGGAGCTGCCTACCTCCCGGTGCCAGCCAATCAGCGGCCGCCAAACAAACGTCTCGTAAGAAGAGCTCATCCAAGAATCTTCCTTAAGTGAACCAGCTATATATTTTTATAATCAATCTACATTTCCAATGAAATACTGGATAGCAAAAAATGAAAACAGTAAAATGACCTCAACACAAGCACTCGTCCAGAATGTTTTACCCGTTTTTTCATTTGTTTATTTCTAATTAGAGGACGTTTCGGAAACAGAGTGACAGTTTTACTCAAAAGATAACAGGAAGTCAAAGGGCTGAAGGTACGAGAGCAAAGGACTAAAGGAAATTAAATTGCAGTGTGCAACAGCTGTGAAAGCGATGAAAGAAAGTTTTAGATTATAATTTCTTTGGCATGTGTCTCTCTCTCTCTCTCTCTCTCTCTCTCTCTCTCTCTCTCTCTCTCTCTCTCTCTCTCTCTTTCAGATTTCGGGGGTTTGCTCAAAGTCTCGTTATCGTTTTTGGCATATGTTGTATGTTGTTCCAATTCTATTCTCTCTCTCTCTCTCTCTCTCTCTCTCTCTCTCTCTCTCTCTGCTTAGATTTAGAGATTTACTCCCAGTTTTAATATTGCTTTAGCATAAGTTGTATTTATTCTCTCTCTCTCTCTCTCTCTCTCTCTCTCTCTCTCTCTCTCTCTCTCTCCTCTCAGAATTCGAGGTTTGCTTTTGGTCTTACCAATGATTTTATATGAATTTTTTATTTTGTTCGATCTCTCTTACCGCAGCGTAAAAACAACTTGTACTCGGCAGAAAATAAACAGCTGATTATTCCTTTGCAACTGTCAGATACTTGTTCAAAATTTCTCAATGAGGAGAAAGAGAGAGAGAGTCACATTCCTAAATCCTTGTAGTGCTTTCCTTGAGCAGTAACTAAGCCAAGTATCTTACAATTTATACAACAAAACTAGCACTGTTAAGGTTTTTATATACATTTCACTAAGAAAGTAATTACTGGACGATATTGTAACAGAAAATCACCCGACCAGAATGGGAGAAAATAGCCCTCACTCGCAGTAATTAGCCTGTCATAAGAACAATCACATTTCAACAACACTTGATGGAGAGGGGATTTCTTATTGGTATCGTATTAATTCTAGTACCGGATTTTCTCCGATGGTTTTCGGAAAAAAAAACATTGTGCTTCTTACATTTTGCTCGAGTTACAAGTTGACATGTTTTTGACAGTCGTAATTTATTTTGAGGGAGAGTGGTTCCTGGTTGCAGTTGTTCTGAGTTGATTTTGTGTTGAGTATAAAATTTCATGATCATTAAGTCATAGTCTTCTGTTGAGTGTAATAATTCATGGCAATCAAGTCATGGTCTTCTGTTGTTCATAATAAATCATGATTATGAAATCAAAGTTTTGTGTTAAGCATAATAATTCATGATAATCGAGTCATGGTCTTATTTTGAATGGGATAATTCATGGTAACAATATCATGGTCTTGCTTTTAGTATAATAATTCCTTAACAAAAATGTGCCTCCTAAATAGAACAGCAGAAGCATGAAACCTTCATTACGACAACCCCAACGTAGTTACACATTCAATTCATGAAGACTCTTCAGAAAGTCGTCTAGATATGCCACTGAAATATATCCTGATAGTCGTGTGTGAGTATATTTATGATAATAATAATAATAATAATAATCAATAATAATAATAATAATAATAATAATAATAATAATATAATAATAATAATAATAATAATAATAACAGTTCCTCCGTGGAGCCGAGGAACGCAGAATTAAAAAAAAAAGTAACAATGTGTTGGAGATGTTATTGTAACCATGCAAATCCTGGTGATTCTCAGAATTCATATCCTGTTGTATTTTGAAATATTTTTCCGGCCGCCCAAAGGATGGAATCCCCAAGGCAGCGTTGCCACATATTCTTTGTTGTTGAAGGTTTTGTGGATTCTGCTACAACTCATATTTTTGTGCTTGCTTTTGTCGTAGGAAATATAAATGCTTAGAAAGGGGAAAAAGAACTGCCTCACAAAAATACATTCTTTGTAAATTGTTTATTTGTTGACGGGTTATGCCTGTACGCGAGGGGGTGTTATTATACATTTTGCATGTGCGTGTGTGCTTGTGTATGCTTTCACAATTTGTATTCTTTCAAAATTCTCCGCTTGCTTTTGTAAATAACAGGACTAGGGATGCTTACAAAGGGAGAGCGCATTTTTTACAACTGCGTATTTTTATGCTTTTGTATGTGTGAATTCCCGCCTGTATTTTGGCAAGCGTGTTATTTTAGTGGTCATATTTGTTTGTGCTTGATAATAGAAATATAAAGCCACTAAAACGTAAAGAGAAGTTTATATATGCACGCTTATTTTAAGATATGAAATTATAAGTGTCTGTCTGTACATTTGTATATAGAATTTGCCCTCCAGTAAGTAGATATAAATGACTGAAGAAAGATGGAGCCGGTAAATTTTACTTAACGAATGGAGCCTGTCTGATCCATGTCCTTGGAGGGTTTTTACAAAGAAGGTGATGGCTGGTAGAGCAGACTTCGTCAGTATTTTATTCACCTAATTTTGCTATGTTAAAAATATATTATCTTGTTAAAAATACTCGTAGTATGGCCAAAGAGAGTATTATAAATTTCAAGATGATCTGCTAGAATACTTTTATCCCTAGATATATATTTTCATGTATTTACCGGAATAAAAACATGGCAAGTTTGATACTTTAACCTCAGTTGGATATGCATTCAAGGACAAACGATTATCGATAGTCATCGATAGATAGTTTAGTTCAGTTCAGTTCATTTCATCTCTATTTCATATCTGAGATACTCAGGTAGAAAAAATTACACTGAAACAAAGTGCAGTCGATTCGGAAATTAAACATATTTACATAAAACACTCATGATTAATTAAACTGGCAGACACATCTTCACAACGCACAATAAAAACAAAACAACAACAGGATTTCACATAAAATTTCCATGACATTCCAATTACATTACCTTCCAAAAATGGATAGATAAAGATAGGTCGATAGATAGATAGATAGATAGATAGACATAAAATAGGATAGGTAGATAGATAGACAGACTGATATCGCAAACATTCCCTCTTAAAATAAAGAGGAACAAGAACAATACCTAAAATGGAAACAAAGGAGGAGCCCACATCTCTTCTGTGGAATTCTTCTGAGGGAAAGAAGTAAACAAAACAACATCCTTCAATTGGATTAGGGTTAGAAAATGTCCGTCTGTTTTCTAAGCAAACAGAGGCATAAAGTGGACGGTTTATGGGGCTCACCCTTTTTAGAAAGCGTTTCTCACATCAGGGAAATAGAACTTTTAAACCTTCTTGGAAGCAATTCGAGGTTCAGGTTATCAGACAGATGCTCTGACTGAAATAATTCTTGTATTGGAAAGCTTTTCTAGAAGGAACCAAGACATAGTGGGAAAAGATATTAAAAGGCTTTGAAGTACTGTAAGTAATATTTTCCAAATGGTTTTTCTAATGTGCAGCATTAGATCTTTAGAATAATGTCCGGACAAGTGAATTATTGTTTACGTAGTATTTAGGGCAAGGTGGCAACATGAATTAAGTCTAAATGGCCAAACGGTTCCGTATGTGAAAGGAAGGAGCAGAATGTTTTTGAGAAAGTTAGATCATGTGGAGAGAATGGAATATAATTGGTTAATGAAAAAAAAGCGTGCAATTCAGAAGTGTTGGAAACAAGGTAGAGAGGAGGAAATAACAAGTAATGGATACATGATGTGAAAGAGGTATTAAAAGGAAGTGCCTCAACCTTCAGGAATAAGGAAAGTATATTTAGGGTCTATGGGAATTATTAAATGTGCCTCTAGGATACAGGGTTTCAACGTGCTGCTGACAAGCCTTATGTGTAAGAGTTTGAAGAGACTGATGCTGTGGAATTTCATGCCCAAGGGTTTAACCTTCGAAAACAGATTGATATTAGGACATATATAAGTATTTACATTATATAAATATATATATATTTATATATATATATTATATATTTATATATATATATATATATAATATATGTGTGGTGTGTGTTGTGTGTGTGTGTGTGTGTGTGAGTGCTATTATGTAAATGTTAAACATATAATATATATATAATATATAATTATATATATATATATATATATATAATATATATATATATATATATATACATATATATTTATACTGTGTGTGTGTTTGTGTACATTTATACATATACACTAAAAAATAAAGAAAAGTATATGTTTTGATATTACAACAACAACAAAAAAAAGATTTCGTAGACCAGCATTATGTGGCCTCTTTTTTCCTATTTGTGGAAGGAAATGTTCGATGGGAAACCTTTTCTGGGGATTTTGGTCTCAGCTGCACAGAAATTCGACTTCAATAGGGCGAGATGAGATGAAATTTAGAGAAAAAAGGCTCTCTCTCTCTCTCTCTATCTCTCTCTCTCTCTCTCTCTCTCTCTCTAAGTTTGATCTTCGTCTTCATGTTCTTCGTTTTCTTCTTCAATATTTTCATGCAAATATTTAGAGAAAACATTTGTATATACATCCGAAAATTTATATTTGTGAAGGAAGTAGTGCACACGTTAAATTTAATTGATTTTACGGAGGTTGCCCACTGAAACTTTTACATATATCTCTATCTGCCTGGCTATGTACACACACACACACACACACAACACACACACACACACACACACACACACATATATATATTATATATATATATATATACTATATATATATATATATATATATATATACTATATTACTACGAAGGGACACCTTCCCTAGCCAACTCGCCTTCCCAGATTTACAGAAGGAAGTAAAGTAAAATATAACTTTTATGCGTGCAAGTTAAATTAGCATAAAATTTAATTTGTTTTAATCTTTTCAAAGAGGCCCAATCATTTTTTCATCATACGGACGTCTGACATGACGGCTAGGGAAAAATATTTGCCCCTTCTTAATCTCTTAATTACAGCCCCCTGGACGCTCTATCAATATCTCCTTTGGACCCGTGACAACTCTGAAAACCTCTGTTCCAGGAAACGAAGCCGCTTGGAGACAAATCTGTGCTGAAGGGGTGTAAGAATACTATCACTGTATGTCCTGCGTGTCGTCAAAGGTAACTAAAAGGACAGCTGCTGCCTTGCTGTCTTACTTTTTAGTTAAAGGCCAGACCCACTGCCAGTAATTGTGGAAACTGCTGCCTTACAGTCGTACTTCTCAGTAAAAGGCTAGGACCACTGCCATTAACTGTGGTTGATGACATCTAGGGCATGCGGTCGTAAAAACTCCTTTGCCAAACAACAAACCTGATGATGCCTTTGCCAAACAACATGCCTGATGATGCCTTTGACAGAAGGCAGTGCAGAATGCGCATCAGGCAACCGACCCTTTAATGTAGGGGTAACGGTAGGAAAGAAGAAAAAGAGAAGAGCCTTGCCATCCGGCTAACCAGTTTCAAAGACGCACTCATAGAAAACGGAATATCAAGGACCGAGTGACTCTAGTCCCATCTGGAAAGAGATCGTAATGCTAACCATAGGTCAGAAAAGGGCCAACGTGAGTCAGAGACATTTTGGCTACAGAGACTGAAGCATCTTTCCCTTTGACTCCCCGATACTTCAGGACTCTTCTCTTGAGGACGTGCCTTCTCCATTCCTATCGACAGCAAATACAACACTCTATCAAGTTAAAGTGTCCTAGATCAGAGGTTCCTTCATCAGCCACGATGTTATTCTTTCACTAATTTTTCTTGTCATTTTCAGAGTTAAAATTCCCATATTAGACCTGACTTCAATTATTCCAGAGCATTTATTTAATTCGTAAGTGTATCTCGTGTCGCGAATCGAGATACCTTGGCCCCTTCCGCGCTCCTTCCCGAGTTTTTCCTTGATTACGCTGCTTCCTTCCGTCCCGTAACATCGTGCATTTTTTATTATATTCGGAAACGCTGGCTGTGGATCATTCCTTTGAATGTACTCTGCATACCGTGGTCCCAAACCTGCACATTAAATCCACAGTGCAACTGCAGTGAATTCTCCCTGACACTATTCGGTTATCTCTGTGTCCCACGTAATTTAGTTATTTATTTCCCATTTTTCTGATGTTTGTTTTGTGTAGATATATGTGATTTTGAAGTGAACCTAATTGTTTACCTACACTATCTCATTCCTTTCTTTTTATGTTTTACCTGAACCCTGAGAAATAGTCAGATACGATACGAACGAAACCTTATGGTAAGTGAATTATTTGCTTAGTAGAAGCATAAAGGTAATTTTGTGCTCCTCAAAATTCAAGCTTCTTCTAAGGTAAAAACCTGTATATGTATATATATATATATATATATATATATATATATATATATATATATATATATATACATGTATATATATATACATACATACATATATACTCATTCATTTACCTAACATGTAGGTGTGAAGAGTGTCAATTCAACATGTTATGCAAACAAAGGGCATGTAATTTTCATCCAACTGCTCAATGAGTAATGATAGTTATTAGTTTCGACAAAGAGACTTTGATGAAGGACCTGTTCATCTGCATTGGCATCGGAGATAATCATTGATTTCATTCGGGTTCTTTGAACGAAATGTCAAGGTAACAGAATAACTGGTTCTCACGGTTTTACCTCATTCAATTTACGTATTGTAAGTGATTTCACTTCCATGGTTTTTCATCTTTTTCATTTGTTTTTTTTTATTATTATTTAATTATTGTTATTATTATTATTATTATTATTATTATTATTATTATTATTATTATTATTATTATTATTATATTATAGAAGTAGTTTTTTACTTATTACATGCATGCATAAATTTGTCAGTATATACCGAAATACAACTTCGCCCAGACTACTTCCTTTCCGAAATCTCTGGCTTTTCGAGAGATAGAGAGAGAGAGAGAGAGAGAGAGAGAGAGAGAGAGAGAGACCTCTAGCAAAACAGAAAATGAAAGCCTTGAAAGAAGGGACTGAAAGGAGCTCGAGGAGAGAGAAAGAGCAAAGAAGAGGAGGAGAAGAGGAGCAGAAGATGGAAAACCTTGAAGAAGAAGAGAGAGAGAAATACCTCTAAGCGAAACAGAAAATAAAACCTTTCAAGAAACAGAGAGAGAGAGAGAGAGAGAAGAGAGAGAGAGAGAGAGAGAGAGAGCAATGCTTCCAGCATAAGAGAAAATGAAGCCTTGAAGAAGCCTTACAGAGAGAGAGAGAGAGAGAGAGAGAGAGAGAGAGAGAGAGAGAGGTGGGGCTGGGGGGTTGGTGTGGGAAATGCCTCTTCAATGACAGAAAATGAAGCCTTGAAGAAAACTGATAGCAACACAAAGAGAGAGCTGTCCACTGCTAAAACAAACTCGCTTACCCCTCCCCCCCTAGAAAAAAAATAAGAAAAAATTTGGCGGCGTTTGCTTTTACCAAGGATTCCTTGACTGCTTTATATCCTTTCGGTTCTTCTCTGCCTGGAATCGTTCGCTTTCTCTGTTGTCAGTGGGGAGGATAGAGAGTCTGCCCAACCCTTTCTTTTTATCTTCCTTTCTCTCGTATCACAAGTGAGCTCTTCTCAATCCTTGAACATTGGATCAGGTGTAAATTATGCTTTCGAACTGCCATTAGGAAGGGAATGGATTTTTTAAGGGAAAATTCTGCGGAGTCAGGGATTGTAAGCGAGGTCGTAAGGGGTTCTCTCGGTTTTCTTTTAAGAAGAAGTAGCAGTAATTCGTCAGGTATTTTTGTTTATCTTCTGATGAATTCAGGGGATTTCTGTAAAACTAAACTAAGATGGCATACAGATGTGTGTATATATATATTATTACTATATATAATATACTATTATATATATCTATATATTATAATATACCTATATGTATATATATATATATATATATATCATATATGGAAATATATATACCATATATATATATATATATATATATATATATAATATATATAATTATAAATATATATATATTATATTAATAGATAGGTATATATATATATATCTATATATAAATATTAATAATGATATATATATATATAATATATAACTATATATATATATTATATATATCATATCTATATCTCTATAATATATATTATATATAATTATAAATATATATATACATATATATATATATATATATATATATATATATATGTGTGTGTGTGTGTGTGTGTTAAAGTCAGCAAAAATCAATATACATAGATAAGTAAACATAGGTAGGCATAAGCTATAGAATACCCATTTTCATGCATCTATAGTCAAAACCGAAAACTAGACCGCCTGAAATCTGAAACAAAGATATTCTTTGGCCAAGAATAAATATAACATCACAAAAAATAATTCTAGATTACCACCCGTATGCACTCTTGGTTTAGCATTACTTAAATACCCTGAAATCTGAATTCATCGGAAGATGAACAAATAAACGCGTAACTAACAGTAGGGAGCAAATACCTGACGAAATACTGCTACTCCTTTTGTGAAACAAATCCAGTGGAACCCCATATGCACTCACTTGCAATCCTGTCTCCGCGGAATTCTCCCTTAAAAAATCCCTTCCCTTCCTAATGGCAGTTCGAAAGCATAATTTACACCTGACTCAATGTTCAGGGATTGAAAAGCGCTCGCTTGTGACACGAGAGAAAGGAAGGCAAAAAGAAAGGGTTGGACAGACTCTCTATCCTTTCCCCTGACAATAGAGAAAGCGAGAGATTCCAGGGAGAGCAGAACCGAAAGGATACAAAGCACCAGAGGAATCCTTGATAAAAGCGAACGCTGCCAAAGTGCGTCTTTTATCTTATTTTTTATTTCTTTTATTTTATTTTATTTTTTAGATGTGGACAGTTCTTCCTCTTTGCGTTGCTATCAGTCCTCTTCAAGGTATCGTTTTCTGTTACGCTGGAGGTATTTCTCTCTCTCTCTCTCTCTCTCTCTCTCTCTCTCTCTCTCTCTCTCTCTCTCTCTCTCCCACTTGTTCTGTGTCTCTCTTTCTCTCTCTCCCTGTCAGAGGTTTCGCAAAGCTTTGTGCATATATATATATATATATATATATATATATATATATATATATATATATATATATATATATATATATATATATATATATATATATATATATATATATATATATATATATATATATATAGATATATAAATATATACTTCTATCCTTAGAAGACGGAGCTGCAGCTCTAGGTACATCTCATCAAGGGAACAACCATAGGAAAATACATCTTACTCCCATGCACTGCATATTTAATAAAAATACCGCGCACCATTTAAAAATTAAATGAACGTCAGCATGTAGAAAATTAAAAGAAATTATGAATATCTTAAGAAAGGAAAACATACTAAGCGCTATAATTATGTACAGTAAATTACATCAAAAATAAAATAAAAATATTATATGTGTATGTAAATGTAAAGAAAATTTTAGAATTAGAAATGAATATAATATACAAGAATCTAAACAGACTAAAAGATATGGTGGCTAAGCATAAGACTACAGTACTAGGATCTTTGACACGTTTAGATTCGATCACTTTTACCCAGTTGTTCAATAAGACCATCAATAGTTTCCTACAACAGATTATTGATAGGCACAACAGGAAGTTAAAAAGTTTGGGTGTTGTTACTCCTGTCTTTAACCAAAATGCACATTCAGTTTTTAACCTTTCAAATTGCGTTTTTTCTAAAAGGGGAAGAATCTTTACTTTCTTTAAAACCGAAATACCAACAGTTTTTCATCCCATTAGAGTTACTATTCCATAAGATTAAAGCCCTTCCTTTTTGCTTTAACACTGTCAACCTAAGATCGCATTTTTCATCATCAGCCCTCAGCACCTTTAACAGTTTGCGAACTAAATAGACCCCTTTCTTCAAGAAAGATGACCTCACCATCTTAAAGAACTTAGCCAGTGAGGAAGATTTCATCATTACACGACCAGATAAAGGTAACGACACGTTGTTCTCAACAAACAGGAGTATATCAATAAAATGGAAAGAATATTACACGACCGAACGAAATTCGAAAAAATAGGTTCTCCAGACCTTTATAATATCATCAAAACAGAGGATGAGATAAACAGATTCTCTCTTCTGTGAATACAGCAAATTATAAATTAGCTAAATACCTTGTTCCAATATTAGAGCCCTTAAGCAGAGATTCTTACTCAATAAAAAACTCTGCTAGATTTAAAGATGATATTATAAAAGAGGAATATGACTTATACATTGTTATCCTGAATGTGGAATCTATATTCGCAAACGTCCCAGTAGGAGAGACCATCGAGATCATTTTAAATAGGTTGCTTTCCAGTGAGGATGTTTTATTTCATAATTTTAACAGGACGTTATTTAGGCAATTTTTACAATTGGCCGTGCTGGACAGGACATTTATTTTTAATAACATTGTATATAGACAGGTGGAGGGGAGGGCAATGGTTCCCCGGTGTTCGCCAATATTTTTATGAGTTCTCTGGAAGAGCAGGCGCTAGATAGTTGCCCTCTTTCTTTCTACCCCTTGTTTTATAAACGTTACGTCGATGACACGTTTGGTCTTTTCAAGCGTGATTTTATTGCCGACTCCTTTTTACACTATGTTAACACCCAACACCCGAACATTAAGTTTACCCTGGAGAAGGACTCTAATAATAAAATACCGTTCCTGGATGTTCTTGGCTCTAGAAATAAACAAGGTTTTTATACAGTGATTTATTAAAAAGATACTTTTACAGGTTTGGGTACGAATTTCTATAACTTCTGTCATTTTACTTTAAATTAAACTCCATTTCTACTCTCCTCCACAGAGCCTTTACACACTCGTCCAGTTGGATGACCTTCCATGAAGAGGTCGTAACCCTGGCTGACTACTTTAGTAACAACTGTTTTCCTCAAAGGCTCTTCCTCAGAGCCTCAAAGAAGTTCTTAGATAAGAAGATGGAAATGCCCACTGCTATCCATACTATGCAATAATTGAAAACGTTTGCAACGTTCCCTTACTTATATGATGACAATTTTAGGAAAAATGTCTAAATTTACTTAAAAGACAATTACCTGCCTTGGTTCTAAAATTGATCCCAAAAATCCTTGCACCGTCAAGTCCTTTTTCAAGCTCAAGGACAAAGTTAGTCCGTTGTTTACATCAAACGTTGTTTATAAGTATACTTGCCCCAAGTGTAACCAGGGGACTTACGTTGGATGTACCAAACGACTGCTAAGGATACGCATAGACACCCATAGAGAAGTTAGTTTTATAATCGGAAGCAGGTTGTTCAAACCAGAACAATCCAACATAAGGAACCATTCCAAATTATGCAAAACATCATCCATAAACAACAAAAATTTTCAAATAATAGGACAAACCCAGAACAAACAGTGACTTAACAACCTTAGAGTCCATAATGATAAAATTAAGTGCCCATCATTAAACACCCAAACATCATCTACTCAACTGCTCACTGCTTGATGGCCCCATTTGTCTTGTCGTTACCATGTTGTTCGTGTGTGACTTGTTGTTTTTTTTATCTTATATATTTAGGTCTTTTTGCGTTTTTTTCCTCTCTCATTGTTTCAACGGCTTCCTTTTAGCTCCCGTCTGGGAAGGTCCTTCTTTTCGTGTCAGTGGTGTATTTATATATTTTTTAAATGAGTTAACATTTAAAACAAGATAATACTGTAGTGATTTGAGTTATACGTTATGATAAATGATTTTATGAATAATTATTAAGAGTCCACTCGCTGTACTTCCGCCTTGAAGATGCAGCAATGTAGTTGTGAACCGTCGGCATTAGCAATAAACCTTCCATTGCATCGAATGCCTTTCCCCGGACGCCTACAGCTATGATTTCGAGAGCTGCAGCTGCAAGCTTGGTATATATATATATCTATATCTATATATAATATATATCTTATATATATATATATATTAATCTAATATACTATACATATGTATGTGGGGTGTGTGTGTGTGAGTGCGTGTGTGTGTGTGCGCGCGTGTGTATCATTATTTATTTATACACACATTCAAGAGATATTACATGGAAGAAAAAAAAATACAATTTGCGAACGAGAAGAAGTTCCAACATTGGGAAAAATCATACGGAAGCGTTAACCAAAGAAATGTAATCTTTTTTTCCTTATCTGAAATTATTAAAAGATAAAGCGATTACCTGTGTGAATATCCTGAGAGAGACGAATTACGCCGCTTTATCCGTGAGCGAAAATCATCTGTAATCCCCACCTTATACATCATTATAATGCATCGTTCATCTTCATATATTTTGATTACGAAGAGAGGAAAAAAAATATAAAGCTGAAAAGAATGGCTCCGCTAAGGCATATTTTTGGCTTAATTCTCTCGCTCCCACCTCTTTTATTCTTTTTTTACTTATTAGTTTTAATTTTTCCGTTCCATTATTTTCCCTGTCTTTATTTTAGCTTTTTATTGTTCGTTACGTTCGTTTTATACCTTTAATTTTTCATTTTTATTCATTTTTCTCCTTTTCTAATAGTTTTATTTTTATTCTCTTTTGATTTGATTTATTTTTATTTTTCCTTTCCTTTATTGTTTTTTTATTTTTCGTTGGACGAAGTGTCTTTTTTATGCATATATTTATATAGTTTGCATTATTTTCTTACGCAATTTATTTTACATTTATGAAAAGATAAAT
>NC_087205.1:29791497-29801497 GCF_015104395.2 Macrobrachium nipponense
TCTTTGTCAATGTTCATAACTTCAGCTATCATACGAGGACTGAGTCGGCGGTTTTATCGAATAATCTGACTGATTTTCTCTACATTTTCTTCGGTTCTCGAATTGCAAGGTCTTGCAGGGCGTTCATCATCTTTGACGATCTCGCGTCCCTCGATGAATCTTTTGTGGAACTCAAACACTCGCCGACGTCAATAACCTCGTCGTTGCGACGCCAGCAAGAACTAATTAATCAAGTATTCAAACTCAAACACTCGCGCACGAGACAGGAGGCCGTCATTCCCATAAACTTTACTAAGCATTGAAAACATTCTGTTACTGATTTGTGCAAATGCATTATAAATTTCAAATTGACACGTTGTTCAGCTATCAATTAACTACAGAAAACAACCGAACAAAATTGCGACTCACAATCAATTGAACTTCATAGTGTGTTGTTGCTTGTCATACAGGCTCAGACATGTTCAAAGTCACCACGCATCCAGTTATGACCGGTTCTGGCTGCTTTCTTTACTATACTCTGTATTTTTCCATCTGTCCATCTGCCTGTGGTGTTTTCGCATGGTAACACTGCGTCCCGGGCTTTAAATAGTTACGCTATGTGTAAGTTCTAGGTAAATACAAGGATATCTGGGTTTACATTTGCAACTAAAGTATTTTAATAATTTGCTGTATGCGAATTACACCGTTAATATTCGAAATACATATTATTTAAAGCCCGGGACGCAGTGTTACCATGCGCAAACACCACAGGCGGATGGACAGATGGAAAAAAACAGAGTATAGGTAGAATCAGTCTCTCGTTATTTAATAGACATACCTAATATATATATATATATATATATATATATATATATATATATATATATATATGTGTGTGTGTGTTTGTGTGTGTGTGTGTGTGTGTGTGTGTATGTAGTGTGTGTGCGCGCACGCGCGAGTGATTGTATGTGTTTACAAATAAACAATTGTAGATAAAGTCAAGCAAACGAATACTTTCATGTGTGTCAGGGCGCTTTTCATTCGGGCGAATTTGGGGGTTAGTAAATATATCATTTGGGCAACTATTCATCTAATCGTTTGGGCAACAACATCTCAAAATCCTGCAAATTGGTACCAATCAGAGTAAGGAAAAATAGGCAGAAGTATTTTAAGACAATCATGTTTTCACGTGGCGATAATTCCGTTATCGGTTGGCTGATAGCACAGTAGTTAGCGGGTTCATAACTGACAGTAGTGATCAGTTCTCAAGTCAGTGGCTCGAAAAGTGCAGATTCACACCGAGAGGCATTATTTAGTTATTCATGACTCGGGCCTTGGAAGGAATTACCTCAGAAACAAACCGACGAAAAAGGTGATTGATATTCTCTGGATTTTCTTTTCGTATATGATTGATTATCTGGATTTTCATTTCGTTATATGATTGATTCTCTGGATTTTCTTTCCGTATTGGATTGATTCTCTAGATTTTCATTCCATATATGATTGATTCTCTAGATTTTATCTCCGTATATGATTGATTCTCTGGATTTTCTTTTCGCATAAACGCCATATTGAAGAATGGTGATATTCCGTGGCGGTGCAGAAGACTATGTTTAAAGCTAAAATTAGAACAGACCTGAAGAAAGTGGAAAAAACGCTCATAAAAGCTATGACGGAGTACAATTATTCCAGTGATACTAAGAAATTGGAAGCTCAGCAACTTCGAGTGGAGGTTTAAGAGAAGCGCGGATGCAGACATAACGTTATGGTTAGGTCTTCAAAAATTGTAAGAAAAGTACTCGGTAATTGCAATGGTAGTATAGGGAGCGTAGGAGGAAATTCCCATCCCTGCATAAGACTCGGCTTGAAGTTCATGCATATCTTTCGGAATATGAAGTAACGACGAACAAGAAGGAAAATTTTCTACTCGCCACTGGTGAAGAAAAGGGATTTGTTAATTTTACCACGAATACTTTTGTTGACGGAACTTTAAATGCTATCCGAAATTCTTTTATCAACTATACACAATTCATGGATATAAGAATGGGAACTGCGTCTCATTTATCTATGTACTTCTGCCGCATAAACAAGAGTATTATGCGGACTTATGGCAGAAGATTGTAGAAATGTGCAAGGGAAGAAGCTTGCCTTTCGATCCTACAAATTCATTCGGACTTCGAACAGCAATGATAAATGTCATAAGATGTCTCTTCCCCTGAAACCGATGTAATACATTGCCAATTTTATTAGGGACAGGCATGGCGGCGGCATATTCAAGAAATGCATACTAACTGCAGAATACAAAAATAAAGAACGTGATAGTTTTGGTCTTTCTTTTCTGCAACCAGACGAGGTACCAGACTGCTTCGTTGACGATGTGATGTGTGATGACCCGACGGCAGAAGCTGCCTCCAGTTTGCAGATTCTTGTAAACAAAAATGTTTCTGAAGAGGCCAAGTTCCCACCGTCGCCGCGTCGCTGTGGGCTGCCACGCCATCTCAAGACAGAAGAAGAACAAATAACAGAGCTGAGTCATTTCAGTCGCATTTCAATGCCTAATTGTACTCACGGCATCCCTCAGCTTTTGTATTCGTCGAATGTTAACGAAGATACAAAGTGTCACATACATCAAGGTCAGAGGATTCAATGAAATAGCCTCATTTCGAAAAAAGATAAAGAAAAGAATGCCTACTTAATGGAGAACTTCAACAAGTACCAGACTATAAAGATATCTCGTTCTCAATTCATTCACACCGTAGGCTGCAAATTGACAACTGTAACAGATATGTAATATATATATTTTTTTTTATGTTTATAAATATATTTACAATTTTTAAGTTAATGAATAAAATTATATTCTGTCCTTATATTTGTAACTATATTAACACTTTAAATTAATAAATATGGTATTAAAAGTTTTACTGCAAGTAGTATTACTTAATTCCTATGTTTAAAGTTTGTGCAATGTACCTTGGGATTTCATGTGTCTCATAATGAACATAATTTCTGTATACAATATGATTAATGTTTTTGAAAAAAAAATAAATCTTAAAGGAACTAGAGGGTTACGTCGGGATCAAGACGTGGCTTCCACCCAAATGAAATAATTAGTGTCAGAATGGGACATAACTTGGCGCCCAAATGAAAGCAAAGCAGCCGCCCAAATGATATGCGCCCGTCTGTCTTCGCTTGTTCGTATTTCGGTCGCTTGCGTGTTAATGTCGGACTGGGCGTCGAAATATATTTATTCGTATGTTGTAAGTTAATTATCTACCAGATGTCTCCTGGGCCTTGTTCCAGCCTCTTGGGGGTAATCTCTTTTCCTAGTTGCCGCATTCTCTTTATATTTGTATAATTCTACGAGTTTTTATTTTATTTTAATTTTTATAGATATCGGAACCCTCGGTCTAATGATGGCGATGATATTATATAATGATAAAGGGCTGCAAATAAGTTATCATTTACTAAATATTGGCACCTAGGGTTTAGAGATTAAATAGTTTTTTGTATGAAAAAATAAAAAAAAATGTATAGATACTTTCCATTTAAAAAGGGAAGACTTTTAACAATCGTCCTTTTTGTACGGATGGACTTTTGTTCATTTATGAAAGCAAATTTGTTACGTGTTATGACAGGTGTTCTCTAAATACCGGTGTATATTTCTAATATTTTTTTCTTCGGTTCCTCTAATAACAATAATTTCTTAAGCTATCATTTCTCGTCCTTTCTATTGAAAAAGTAACCAGTGATATCCCGTGTTCATATTTACAGTACAATGATGGTGTCACTTTCATTTAAGATTCACTTTCCTTCTACAGCTTACTTAAAATCGTCTTAAGTAAAAGTACCATTTGTCTCGCCTCATCCTTGAATATAAGACACACTTCCGCACACCATTTTTATCTTTATTTTAATTTTATTTTATATCTCGTGCTTATACGCACAAAGGAAAACGGATGTTTTACGATGAGTCTTGGTACATAATCCAGAGAGAGAGAGAGAAGGAGACAGAGAGTTCAGATTCCGAGCACGTCAGGGTCCCCTACTACCACCACCGAAGTAATAGAAAGTAAACATTTGAGGAACAGGCTACTTTGGGTCTTTATTTTTTTATTTTATTCCTTTATTTTTTTTCTCTCGAGAACAACCTAGGTGAAAACATTATTTCCCGAGGCTTCGTGACCTCATTTGCAATGAGCAATGCATCTCGCATGTAGATGTTTATTGGGGAGGGAAAAGTTTGAGAGTAATCTCTGGAAACTACTTTCCGGTGCTTTTTTTTGGTGGGGGGGGGGGGGGGGGGGGCGAGGGGGAAAGAGTGGGTGGAGGTAGGGGTGGAGGAAAAAGGTAGTTGGGTGAGTGGAGAACTTCTTTCACTCTTGTCTCTTGTTTATATAAAAATAATTATAACTACATATACATATATATGTGCAATACACCCATGTGCAAATAAGTATATAAATAAGTATAAATGGGGAACTTCTCTCACGCTTTTCTCTTGTTTCTATATATAGGTTAAACTAACGGTATAATAATATTACATATATATGTGCAATACACCCATGTGCAAATGCGTACTCAATATATATATATGTATATATATATATGTATGTATATACAATGAAGGTAGGGGAAGCACACCAACAGGTCAAGGAACTCATATTTATTAAGTTGCAACGTTTCGAAGCCAACCAGCAGGCCTCATTTTCAAGCTAAAAAGTAACAATATCTAATTAGTACAATAAAATTAAGCTACAATATTAAAATACACAATGTAAAGTACAATAAAACAATCACAGTTAAAAACACAAATAAGGACCAACCGTTGAGTGTGAAGACAGAGGAAGGACTAACAAAAAACGTAAACAGTTCACGAGAGGTAAAGAGGTGTAGACGTGGCATGGGTGTTTCAGTGAGGGGACCAGTTTTTAATAAACAAAGATTCATTAATTGTTAAAACCTTGTGATTGGAAGCTCTGCCCAAAACCTGAAAGTCCTTGTACTGGATAGAATACCTACATTTATCGGTATGATCCCTTATGTTGGAAAATTCGGGATTCGAAAGCTTAGTGCCAGTTCTATAACTGATAGCTCTATGACTGTCGATTCGGACCCTAAGTAACCTATGTGTCGATCCAATATAGGTTCCTCGATTACATCGAGGACAAGTAAACTTGTAAATGACACATGAGGTCATCAATGGATCCAAACGGTCCTTGAAGCTGAAAAGGCTACCGATATTCAGTGGGTTTGTAGGTATAATTTTGATTTTCATGGCAGGGAGATGACCAGACATTAAAGCGTGGAGTTCCTTATAAAAGGTTGTATTGTGAATAAAAGGAAGGCTGGCATAGAACGGTAATTTAGGAACGTGAGGAGTAGGATGACGTGGAACAAAAATATTATTTAAAAAATTTTGGAGAATATGCTTAAAGAACAACTGGGTGGGAAAGCAGTTGCTGTTAAAATATTTTTGCAAGAACGTGACTTCATTGTGAAAAGATTGCCAACTGGAAGACAAAGCAAAGGCTCGGTGAAGCATGGTTAATAAGGCAGTTATCTTAAAATCAAGAGAACAAAAACTATAAAAATTTGTACCAAGACCAGTGAATGTCTTTTTTCTAAAACCGGAAGTTGAGAAGCCCCCCCCCCCCCATGAGAGGAGCGTGTAATTAAAACAATATCTAAAAAAGGCAACTGATTGTTGGTTTCGTGTTCAATGGTGAATTTGATGTTAGGGTGAAATGAGTTGATGAAAGTTAAAAACCTCTCGGCGTCAAACCGACTTCTAAAGAGTGCAAACGTATCGTCAACATACGGTTTATAAAATAGTGGATGGTAACTAAGGGGACAAGAATCAAGCATTTGCTCTTCCAGCGAGCACATGAAGATACCGGCAAAGAAGTGTCCAAGAGGAGAGCCCATAGCCATACCATCAATTTGCGAGTAAGAACAACCATTAAAAGCAAAAACGGTGTCCCGCACCGCCAGATCTAAAAGTTTCCTAAAATCATTCTTACAGAACCCATTAAAATTAAATTATATAAGAAATCCTTGTATAACACTCATTTCTATTCCGAGTCCATTGTTACTCTTCTCAATATGGAGATTTCTTGTAAACAAAATACTATTAACAAGCTGTCCACTGCTAATCATACTCTCTATGAAAGTGTTATTAACAAACTATCTAACCTCGACCGTTACATTTTCACTTACCTGTTTAATAAATGTAAAAATTCCTTTGTTTTCCATGTTCAAGAGGTTCACGAGAGAAAACTACGTAAAATAGGTGTTTCTGTTCCTAAATTTAAGCAAGACAATAAAACTGTGTTAAATTTCTCCAACTACTCCCTATCGAAACGAGAGGAATTCCTCCTTTCTCTTGGTTTGGATTTTGCTTTGTCATGTTACAGACCCTCATTTGTACAGTTTTTTGGAAGTCTAGAGTTTCTGTTTTCGAGATTGATCAACCTTGATCTCAACCTTGATGTCCCTAACTTTCGATCAAAACTTCAAGGGCTAGCACATAAAACTTATACTAAACTGTCTACATATTGGGCTCCTTTTTTTAAAAAGGAAGACATGAATATTCTCAAATCGCTTGCAAAAAATAAGGACATTATTATTACCCGTCCAGACAAGGGTAAGGGAGTTGTTATTCTCAACAAGGATGATTATATTTCTAAGGTGTAAACAATTTTAAATGATAATTCTAAGTTCCTGAAGTTAGGAACTCCTGAGTTTTCAACACTGTTTAAAATAGAAGATCGTATTAACCGATTTCTGAAAAGCTTAAAAGACCGTGGCATTATTACTGAAAATACCTATCAGTCCCTATACAGCTCGGGGTCATCGTATGGTTTAATGTACGGCCTTCCGAAGGCCCACACAAAGATATGGTCCTATCCGTCCTATCTTAGCGTCTTATAATAACGCCAATTACAAACTGGCAAAATATCTAGTTCCCATGCTTGCCCCCTTAGCTGAAAATTCTTATAATCTAAAGAATTCATACGAGTTCAAAAATTCCATTCTTGCTCAGGACTCGGACCTTATTATGGTAAGCTATGACGTAAAGTCATTATTTACAAATGTACCTGTACAACAGACCATTGATATTATTTTAAGTAAGCTTTTTCCTACGGATGAGTCTCTTTTTAATGGGTTCTGTAAGAATGATTTTAGGAAACTTTTAGATCTGGCGGTGCGGGACACCGTTTTTGTTTTTAATGGTTGTTCTTACTCGCAAATTGATGGTATGGCTATGGGCTCTCCTCTTGGACACTTCTTTGCCGGTATCTTCATGTGCTCGCTGGAAGAGCAAATGCTTGATTCTTGTCCCCTTAGTTACCATCCACTATTTTATAAACAGTATGTTGACGACAAGTTTGCACTCTTTAGAAGTCGGTTTGACGCCGAGAGGTTTTTAACTTTCATCAACTCATTTCACCCTAACATCAAATTCACCATTGAACACGAAACAACAATCAGTTGCCTTTTTTTAGATATTTTAATTACACGCTCCTCTCATGCTTCTCAACTTCCGTTTTTTAGAAAAAAGACATTCACTGGTCTTGGTACAAATTTTTATAGTTTTTGTTCTCTTGATTTTAAGATAAATGCCTTACTAACCATGCTTCACCGAGCCTTTGCTTTGTCTTCTAGTTGGCAATCTTTTCACAATGAAGTCACGTTCTTGCAAAAATATTTTAACAGCAACTGCTTTCCCACCCAGTTGTTCTTTAAGCATATCTCCAAATTTTTTAATAATATTTTTGTTCCACGTCATCCTACTCCTCACGTTCCTAAATTACCGTTCTATGCCAGCCTTCCTTTTATTCACAATACAACCTTTTATAAGGAACTCCACGCTTTAATGTCTGGTCATCTCCCTGCCATAAAAATCAATATTATACCTACAAACCCACTGAATATCGGTAGCCTTTTCAGCTTCAAGGACCGTTGGATCCATTGATGACCTCATGTGTCATTTACAAGTTTACTTGTCCTCGATGTAATCGAGGAACCTATATGGATCGACACATAGGTTACTTAAGGTCCGAATCGACAGTCATAGAGCTATCAGCTATAGAACTGGCACTAAGCTTTAGAATCCCGAATTTTTGCCAACATAGGGATCATACCGATAAATGTAGGTATTCTATCCAGTACAAGGACTTTCAGGTTTTTGGGCGAAGAGCCTCCAATCACAAGGTTTTAACAATTTTAATGAATCTTTGTTTATTAAAAAACTGGTCCCCTCACTGAACACCCATGCCACGTCTACACCTCTTTACCTCTCGTGAACTGTTTACGTTTTTTGTTAGTCCTTCCTCTGTCTTCACACCCAACGGTTGGTCCTTATTTGTGTTTTTAACTGTGATTGTTTTATTGCACTTTACATTGTGTATTTTAATATTGTAGCTTAATTTTATTGTACTAATTAGATATTGTTACTTTTTAGCTTGAAAATGAGGCCTGCTGGTTGGCTTCGAACCAACGTTGCAACTCAGTAAATATGAGTTCCTTGACCTGTTTAATATATATATATATATAATATATATATATATATATATATATATATATATATATATATATGTGTGTGTGTGTGTGTTTGTGTGTGTGTGTATATATATATACATACATACATATATATATAATATATATATATATATATATATATATATATATATATATATATATATATATATATATATATATATATGTCTTCTACTTTAGAATCAAAACTTTGATCTAAATATATATATATATATATATATATATATATATATATATATATATATATATATATATACATATATATATATCATATATATATATATATATATATATATATATATCAGTCTTCTATTTTAGAATCATATCTTTGATCTAAAAATCCCATTTGCAGTAATGCAGATATATATATATATATATATATATATATATATAATATATATATCGTATATATAATATATATATCAGTCTTCTATTTTAAATCAAAACATTGATGTAAAAAGGTTCCATGCATTAATGCATATATATATATATATATATATATATATATATATATATATATATATATATATATATATATAGATATATATATACAGTTTGGGTAAAAATGATTGACGCATCCTATAGATCCTACTGCATGCACGCAATACCTCGGAATACTTATTCACTACGATGCTGTGGTGTGCTTGATTGATGTTTTTAAGGGTTCTAATACTTGGTGTGACCCCCACGCTTCTCTTTAACTGCTTGAAGTCGTCCTGGAACACTCTTGGCTAAGTTTTCAAGGATGGTTTCGGGAAAGTTCTCCCAAATGTCTCTGACCTCTCTCTCTAGTTTCTCGAGACTGGAGGTGTCGCGGTCCCTTAATTGTGCTTTCATGATACCCCACAAATTCTCAATGGGATTGAGATCGGGCTATTGCCAGGCCAGTCACCAAGAAAAGGGATTTTACAGAATTTAAGGAGATCTGTGACTGTTTTTGCCCTATGACAAGGAGCACCGTCCTGCATGAACACCTTTGTATTACATTTGACCATTGACAGTACCAAATATTCCATTAACAGCTCAGAGTAAGTTATACTGGTTCAGCTCAAGAGTAGTTGTACTGGTTCATAGTAACATTTCTGGGCAGTGTTACCAACGCCCCTTTGTCGTGGTATGAAAAGCAACCCCAGAACATCAAAGAATCAGGGTGCTTCATGATCGTATTCACGTACTTCTCCCAGTAAGGGTCACTACTACGGGATCGGTAAACTTTCTTTGAAGGGCCTGAGGAGACACACTGAATGTGACTTCGTCACTATAAAGGATCCTTTTAAAGTGCTGGAGGGTTAAATTCTTCAACATATGCTTAGCATATGAAAGGCGATTCCTAATGTGACGCCTCGTCAGGAGTGGTTTTTTCTTGGCAGCAAGACAACGGTAACCTAAGCCGTCCTTTATGTACTTTCTTAGGGTTCTGGCACAGATATGACTGAAGATTTTCCTGTTTTGCTCCTTCAGC
>NC_087205.1:29808997-29813997 GCF_015104395.2 Macrobrachium nipponense
CAGTAAAAATCTCCAATGTTTAACAGCCAAACCCCTTTACTGCGCATACAACTAATCACAATGAGACTTAATGTCAAACTCCCATTTACGTAAATAACAACTCCCGACAAACTACATCTCCCGACAAAAAAGAAATGCTATTTAAGCTCAATCCCCAATTACATCTCTCGTAGGAAAAAGAAGAAAAATAAAAATAAAGATAACCACAAATAAGCTTCCCCATCACAAAACACATAATATATGTATAATATACATAACAAGAAATGCTCCATGTAAAGTTATGGAATTTGCCAGAAAGCAAACTCTTACCCATGTGCTTTCGTGAAATGCTATTGTCAACATTTCCAGATATTGCTAAAATTCTGATCAATCGTCATCAGAGGAAAAGTCAGCACACGGCTCATCACATAGCTTGTCAGCAGAAAAATCGCCTGTGGATGTATGCTCTAACAGCAGCATAAAAATTGTCTAGTCAGACACATAAGTTTGGAAACTCATGACTCTATAGAAAAAGGTCTAACTGACACATTTCACAGAATTAACTCCAGGATCTGACTAATGTGTTCAAAAAATTTGTCTCAAAGACTTATTCTCTCACATGACTTTGCCCAATTATATGTCTCCAAAAATAACACACTTGTGAACATAAAAAATGCACACATCTCCATAGGACTACAATGCAGTAATGTCCCTCACCTCTAAATAGTCACGAAACCAAAGAGAAAGAACCACAGAAATCTCCTCTTGGCTCGAAAAGACAAACTCCATAACCACAAAAAAAAAGGGTCACCCAAACAAGATTAATTCCAACTCCATATATTTCACCATATTAATAATAACACCACTCCGGTTATAAAAATATTTCCTCCATTTGGTTAATAACCACTCCCCATATATTTCTCTCTTATTTCTCCAATAGCCACATGTTAATAAAAAAAGACACCACTTCAGGAATACTGAATAATCACCTCTATTTCGGCAAATACAAAATATTTACCTCTATTTCCCCAATAACTCTATGTGGAATAAAATAAGGCTCCAAAAAATATATCTCCAAAAAGGAATATAAAAAAAAATGAAGTCCTACCTCCAAAAAAAATTTGCACTCAAGGCATCTAACTCACGCACTCACAAATATTGCCCCATAATCTCCAAAAATGTGTCTCCATTTGCAACAAAGATGGTTGCAAAATAATTGAACTAAACATAGCTCATACCACTATTGGCAAATATCAAAATGGCCAAAAATATATCTCCAATATATTATATCTCAAATTATAACTCCAAAATAATATATCTCAATTATCTCTCCAAAATAATATATCTCCAAATGATACATCTCAATTCTCCAGGGAATAACTCAATGTTATGGTAAAAAACTATAAAACTCTCTCCATTTAGCATAACTGCTAAAAGAAGGCAAAAACTCGGGAAATAAAATCTGTCTAGAAAATTCTAGAAAAAATCACCAATGTGCCACAACTCCTAATAATAAAAACTCCAAATACACAGTGCCTAAGCAAAGACTTCTCCATATGTACTACGACATAGGCCACTAGAAAACTAACCCAAGTTTCCTATCTCTCACAAAGTCGTCACAAATACAACTAATGTATTGTGCAAGAAAACTCACAATTATGGAACACAATTTCCAGAGAAAAAATGTAGTGCCATTACGTATGCATTCAAAACATGCAAGAAATTCTCCCGTGTATTTCTCTGCAGCATCAAATAGCTGAAACACAAACACGTTCCCGAACAATGACTCTAAGCCACGAACTGAGATATTCACACCAACTGGAGAGAAAAAATAAATTCAAATTCACCAATGATGAAAAAACTTGTGTCAGCAATGGCTAACTTCCAAAAAAGGAGAAAAGAAAAATCAACGGCACTGTTAACTATCTCTCGTAACTCACTAGATGTCAAGCAATTATCTACTGAACTCATAAAAAAAAGGAAAAAAAACTAAAATAATGTGTTGTTAGTTCCTCCCAAATTCAAAAAAGATCTCACCCCCCTTGATATACCATTACAACACCCACGTATTAGTATATATATATATATATATATATATATATATATATATATATATATATATATATATATATATATATATATATATATATATAAAACTCAGTATCAGAAATATCACTATCACAAAATCACCAAAATTTGCTATCATCAAAATCACCAGTAGCAGTACAAAAAAATATCACCAATGCTAATGCTTGTCCATTCTCCAAAATTCAGCACAAAATTCAGCAAAAGTTCAGCAAGATTCAACACAATTCACCAAGATTCAGTCAGATTCATCAAAATTCAGCAAAACTCATCCTCGCGAATCACTGAAATATTCTCCAAAGTTACAAAAACTCAACAAATAATTAAGACAAGACTTCTCCCATTAATTCATCATAATAATTCTCCACGAATAATTATCTGTAATAATTATAAAATAATCTCCCATGAAATATCTCAAATCTCTCGTAAAACAAGGTCTCCCGTAATGATAATTATACTTAAGCAACCCTCCCGTGACACATCTCAAGTATAATAATTATCAATAATAATAATAACTCTCCATAGCAATAATTCTCTTGCAAAGATCTCAAGTAAGGGTGAAATTCAAATAGCATACAACAGTAATGCTGAATCTTATGACACACAATTTCTCCAGATGCAACACCATTGCCACACAACACAGATACAACACCAATCATCGGCATTTCAAAGTAATTTCTCCAACACAATAAAAAAATAATAATAATCTGTGTCTCCCCTTTATATTTGTCTTCGAAAGCACAAGGAAAACATACACCCATACAATGCATTTCAATTCTCTTTTATCTTTATTCACTAGAAAGAAAATCTCTACGGGCATTTCACTTCATCAACTAATCAATCAGCTGATATCTTAGCATTGGAAATTCATTGTCAAGGGCAAACCCATCCCCCAACACCCCGACACAAAGAAAAAAAAAGGAGTTCACTCCCAATGAGAAAAAAAAAAGTTTCTCCCCCCCGTTAGAACAACCCCTCAGTCAAGCGGCAGAACACTCCCCCGAGGCATACACTAGTCCCCATCTCCCTTGAACAGTGTCTGAGGACCCCCCTGAGGTATACACTAGTACCCATCTCCCTGCACTATCTCTCGAGGGAGGCCAGTGGTACCCTCGCAATACCCTCCCTCGAGGCAGGCCATACTCCCCTTGCAATGCGCCTCTCTGCGCGGTAAGCAGAAATCTGCTGAGCCCGTGAAATTCAGTGGCCGCTCTTGTCTCCAAGCCAAACATGCTTATCTAACCACAGTTCACATGCAAAAAACACATCTCTATACACTCTTATGTGTTTTAAACAAAGACGAATACGTCTATTATAAACAGGCGCCAATAAAGAAAACACGTCACTTCTGCTACTATGGGCAAAGACAAGAAAAATTTTTGACCTCTTGAACCAATCCCATTACACTGAATTATTTAAAAAAAACATACATAACACTCTTTAACACTCACCATTCCATAATGGGAACAAAAAGAACTTGGAATTCGCGTAGAATACGTAAATCTCGTCGGCACAATGCAAACGCGATCGGCGAGAAGGCACCTGGCAACTCTCACTCACAAACCAGACTGAGTTGCTCTCACGCCCCGGCGAATCTCGGTACGGGCAAATTTGATGACTCTAATAGAAATCCTTCCCACTCCCTTCACAGTTAACGGATAGATATTTCTCATTTTTTCTCACTAAGTAAACCTGAAAACTAACAAATCCCTTCCATATTTAATCTAATTTTTCCACAATCCCACAAAGGCTTTTGTCGTAAAACGTTCGAAAACTATCGCTAAGCATAACCCATAACCCCTTTATCTTCTAACTGGTCACTATCTCTTCATTGGCGTTCCTAGGCATAAAAAAAAAACACTTTTATACCACTTTTTTAACCGCTAGCCACCAAATCCTGTAATGGGGAGATTCCCGCATTATTCATTAGGTAAGCGTGTAGCTCGAACGTCAGGCAAACCAATACACACAGCCTCTCTCTCTCTCTCTCTCTCTCTCTCTCGGCAACTCCTCTCTCTCTCTAAGCAATCTCTCTCTCTCTCTCTCTCTAGCACCGACACCTCTCTCTCTCTCTCCACCTCTTTCTCTCCATTCTAACAGGTAATGAAAATGAGAGAGTCACATCATCAAAATAAACATTTATTAACAGTGAATAAATAACTAATCAATTCCATTAAAACCCCAACAGTAAAATGTCTGACTGTATGCAGTCACCAAAAAGTCTACACCCCTCTAGGAACTCTCTGTCCCTCCATTGCCAGTTCTGCCAGAACCGTCTGTTTCAAAGACACAGAACACATCCCGGTAAGTACACACACAAGTTTAACAATCATAGGTTAAATATTGGATATTAACACAAGAATGTCAAATAGGTAACAAGCCAGTCTTCGGCAAAAACACTTCAACACTCACCCAAGCAACCGGACCATTTCACTCACTATTCCAAAAAACACTTAGGCACCGCCATCGTGGCTCTGCCTTCCTCCCAAAGACGCCTCTATCAAAATCCCCCATAGACTTGTGTATGTTACACTTTTAACAGAAAGAGGCGCACACGCACATACGAACACACAGTTCGTTAACGCCTCACGATTAATGGCCGCAACCAGTTTCACAAAGGCACTTTGAGAAGAGTTCATGAACTTAGTACATTGACTTGTCTAACTAAGCAGTTTTACCTCACGCCACCCATAGAAACTCATTCATCAGCTTTCTCGGGTCGTCGCCTCTACTCTGTTCTTCACATTCCATAGGACAAAGGGAACACATTGGCAATATATTATTAATCAAAAACCCTAGGCCTAATATATATATATATATATATATATATAATATATATATATATATATATATATATATATATACAAAATACACATTCATGCAGTATTCAAATTATGTACGCTTATCCATACACGTACCGTGCACAGAATAAAAGG
>NC_087205.1:29818997-29841497 GCF_015104395.2 Macrobrachium nipponense
ATAAGAGAAGCGTCCCTTTTATTCTCCTTTCATTTGAATCTTCCTCGGAGCTTTCTTTGGGGCTCAATAGCCATTATTCGCAAGTGATCCTGTGGTATGGGTGTAAGAATGCTACCGCCGTAGGTCCTGTGTGTCTTACATTTTAGTCAAAGGCTACGCCCACTGCCAATAACTGTGGTTGATGACGGAAAGGGCATGCGGTCGTGAAATCCCACTTTGGCAAACGATAAACCATGCTTGATGATGCATTTAATAGAGGGCAGTGGAGAAGGCGCATCAGGCAACCGACCCCTTAATGTAGGGATAACGGTGGGAAGAATAAGAAAAGAATAGCCATTATTCGTGAATTATTCTAGTCTTCATTATTCATTCTGTTGTTTCGTATTCATGATGTATAAACTCAAAAAACCACGATTTACTCTGGTATGTGAAAAAGATGCAATTCATTTAAAATCGATTTTCGATCAATTATGCTTGTTGAATATTCTCGACTTATATTATTTAAAAAAGTGGCGAAAAATTGGTATAGACTCGTATAGAAAATATACCTATAAATGTATAATTGTACATACAGGTATGTGTACAATAAATCCATGTATATGCTTATGTGTATGTATGTATTCATGTTTGTATGTATAAATTAACCTGAGCAAACGACTTCTAGAGAGACTGACCTGTATATAAAGAAATGAATAAATAAATAAAATATATATATATATATATATATATATATTATATATATATATATATATATATTGTTACGTACGTTTATAGATCTCTTCGTCTACCCAGTAATTAATTAATTAGTTTTGATTTGGCAAACGGCAGCCATTTCCTCCAAATATCAGCTGATTTTTAGTAAACGCGGGAAACCAAAACCCGCCAGCCAGAGGTAGGGAGTTCCTAAGTTGGGGGAAAATAGACACTTGTAAGCTTTAGGGATGTATCTCGAAGGGAAGGATGTAGGCAGACTGGTACTTCTTAGGCCTATATCTTAAGCTCTTTTTCCTGTGAACCCTCTGCTGGCTGTATGTTCTGTTTCCAGGATTTACCCTGCTCGTGGGGGGGTTAAGCTGACTCCCAACACCCAGGCAAAACACCTGCGATCTGCCCCAGTCGACTGCAGTCCGTGACCTCGGACGGATGTCCAACCACACGCCTTCCATTTAGGCCTATCCATGGGGTTACTGGCGCGCCAAGGGACCCAGACCTAAGACAAAGCCGGGCGCCACATTTTCTACAAAGGTCCACACTGAACATTGCATCCAGGTACGTCTTGTGAAACAGCATATTGCCAGTCCCTTACATCCTATTATCTATTTGATCCCCATTTTCCCAATTCAAACTTCCATTCCAAAAAGAATTCATCCCTTTGTTTCCTCTCACTGCCTCATGGCTGCATGCTTCCCCCTGTGTGATCGTCCCAGACAAATGAAGTCATTGCATACCTCAGTGAAACATTAAAGTTCCTTTTCCCCAGTGTTAGGGAACTAATTAATCGAAATCAGTCAAGAAATCCTTTTTTCTTTTATCTTGTCTAATCTGGGATTCTTTTCCAGATTCCCTGAGTCAAGTGCCAAGTCTATCTGCCCGCAAGTGTTGTATTACCGCAAAATTATGAAACCAGCTTTTATGAATCACATTTTAGCCAGCTATCCATTTGTGAGAGATATATGGGTCCCAACGTGGGGACACGCTGCATTTATTTTTCTCCAGGCCAGTACGAGCCTCTTGTAAATAAATAGCTGTAAAGTAATTACCTGAGCTTTCAGCCTACCTTTTGGTTCATTCAATAGGTAAAAATGACGACTGCTTGCCAGCATCGAATCTGGGCTTGCTTAAAGAAAAGCTTGTAAATCACGTTAGCCCTTGTAAAACAAATGTAAATGTTTTTCAAAGCGCAAAAAACAAAGCACACTTGCAGGGAAAGACACACACTGGCTCACGGTAAGGTATACCATTCTTTTAATATGATTATTCTATAACAAATGTTAGCTCAAGGTACGTTTAAGTATTTTTATTACGAAGTGTTTTAAATAAGTCTTAAGTGAGAAATATTATTATATTGTAACGGCCAGAGCGCCGAGCGAATTCTGTTATTTTGTAAATTGCATTGTCTTCGCCTGACGAGACAGAACACGTGTGTATAGATGCCATAAAGTACCAGATCAAACTAGGAAGTGCTTTGCCAGGGTTTATTGTTGTGCTAGAAAGCCTAGCTAGTTAGGAATATTCTACTAATAGTTACGGCAAAAGAAGTGTACAATTCTTTTGTATGTGATAGGTTAGGGGAATTCATTTTAACTTAGTTTCATTCCAAGTGTTGGTAACCGCTCTCTCAGGCCAGCTTCTCAACTTCGCGCACGCGCACTCTCATGCCTGCCAGCCAACCTTCATTTCTCACAAAGCGGCAGCCATGTTTTTATCCCTTTAAGCATTATCTAAATGATTTAAGCAAAGTAACGTAAGTCTTGAAGTTTTAACATAAATAATATCAATCTCGGTACTAGTATCTATCGTTCCGCCAGAGAAATTAACGTAATTCGTTTTGAATAAGAAATTAGAATTTCGTGTTGTAAATCGTTTTCGCTTTTACAGAAATCAGCTGTTTGAACGACACGCTATAGCCCGCTCTGCCCAACCCGCTCACACGTTTCACCTAGCATCGCTCACTCGCTCGCTGAGCGAAAGTTTCATCCCACTTCGGACTTAACGTAACCTTTTTCCATTTACAAATGTTTGCTAACATTTCAGCTTAAAATCCTTACCGTCATTTCGCTTGTCACAAGGACCTAGTAATCTTACGTAAAGTTAACGTAAATCTTCAAGT
This sequence comes from Macrobrachium nipponense, assembly GCF_015104395.2. Lineage (NCBI taxonomy): Eukaryota > Metazoa > Arthropoda > Malacostraca > Decapoda > Palaemonidae > Macrobrachium > Macrobrachium nipponense. The sequence continues at coordinate 29,821,828 of NC_087205.1, forward strand.
AGAATAAATACAAGAATTGTTAACGTAAAACGCGTCTTTGAGAAATTCATATTGAAACGCAAATCATTTCATAAGCGCAAGCCGCTACCAGTAACGTAAAAATCGTTCACATTATCATTTTCATAAAACGTTATCCAAAGCAATTCTTTCATTACACGTAAACGTAAGTAAATCATTTAACGCAAGTTGCGTCATATTAAACTAACATTATTAGTTCAATTCAATACAAGGGAGTTTTTCATATATCATTTTTTCACCCTCTCCGAGAGAGAGAGAGAGGAGAGAGAGGAGAGAGAGAGAGAGAGAGAGAACCCATTATTCACGAAGCCAAGAGTACTACGTTCATTACTTATAGCATGCAGAATTAACATTATTTTAGTCTCTTGTGTCTTTTATTTACACTGAGCGTGATACATACGCGCCTGTGTCCATTGCAGTTTGCAAGCATTTATTTATTTCATTTACCGAGTACTTCAGCGAGGGACTGAGCATTTCTAAAATTACCATTACCTGTCGTTGCCCGAGTGGTCTTTTCATTTTCTTTTATCACAAAAGACTTGCGTATACCGCAAGCATAATTCGCACAGTGTGCCACGCAAATTCATTACTTCCAGACAAGGAAGCCTACCAGTCTAGGACTGGCCACCACCAGTGCACGTCAGGTCTTACCATTTTACAGTGCCACTAATTCTTGACACTGTCCAATTACACTCTGCCACGAACAGAGCACCATTTCACTTCAGTATATTTAAGTATACTGCATATAGTGTCCAGGACACACCAGCACGATACCAGTGCTCCAAAAGGAACGCCTCCTCATAAGTGCCATTGCACCTGTACAGGCCGTACAGGTAGCCATTCTACCTGCGTGTCCGTCCTTACGGAACGCCCAATTCATTAGTGTGTCCGTGTACAAGGGTCAGTGATCCTTCGGAACACTCAACAAGGGAACGCCTCCCCAAAGTGCCGCAATACCAGCCCTAAGTGCTGTCAAACCTGCGTGTCCGTCCTTACGGAACGCCCAATCCATTATTGTATCCGCTATCCCGGATCACCCAATCAAGGGAACGCCTCCCGAAGTGCCGCAACCAGCCCTAAGTGCTGTCAAACCTGCGTGTCCATCCTACGGAACGCCCATTCATTAGAGTATCCACCATTTCGGATCACTCAACCAAAAGGAACGCCTCCTGAAGCGCCTTGCACCTGTATTGGACCTACAGGTAGCCCATTCCAGCATCTCCCAAGTTTGGAACGCCCTTAAGTGTGACGTACGCCGCACACTATTTTGATTTTCTGCCTCCTCAGAAGGTGCCATTCCAGAAGTGCCACCAACTTACGGGACACATCCCAAGTGCCACAGAGCACCCAGTCTTTTAAGACTTTCATTACCACGTCGCAGAACCCATTTCCAAGTGAATGCCACTTTCCACAGTAGGCACTCCCATTCCATTTAGTACCCTTCCTGGCCATTATTTTCATTTTCATCCGAGCCTCTACTACAGCCCAAGGGAAATGTCTTCCCCTGCTTCCCACGACTTCTTTGCCATAGAGCTAGAGAAGCTCGGAGCCCTCATAACTGTAGGCAAGGAGGCCGGTTACACTGGACCAGCACTTGACCAGTGGATAAAGGCGCAGCAGGATGCCGCACGCCTGCAAGAAAAGGAAGCCAGAGAAGCAGAGAGAAAGGAAAGAGAAGAAGAGAGAAAGCATGAGCTGGCTCTCAGAGATGACGAAATCTCTCGGCAAGCTTCCAAGCCCCAGACCATGAGCTGGACTCCCGGTAAGAGGTGGTTGCGGAGGTTCTGCACCACTTGTTGTGTGCGTGGGCATGCTGTGGATTCAGACCAGTGCCCAAGTCGATCCCTACCTTGGGATGAGAGCTTCCAAGGTGAACTTCTCCAAGGCTACCATGTAGCCCTGCCTGATGAACAGTCTCCTACGGCCTATCAGTGGGTACAAGTCATGGCCAACACCGAAGCCCAGGTCTCCCTCATTGCAAGAAAGGCATTGCCTAGGGGTGCCAAAATCCAGACGGACAAAGAAATTCAGTTTGAATGGATTGACGGTAACCTCTATTCTGTTCCTTCGGTCCTTCTGAATGTGGAAATGCCCTTTCTGGACCAGGAGACCAGGGAAACCACATTGTGCCGCCTGGGCGTAGTTGATCAATTTCATGATGTTTATCAGGTGATATTGGGCCAAGATCTACTAAAGCCGTATCTCCCCTGGACGCAGCTCCCACGACCAGATGCACCGAATCCCTGCAGCATGCCTCATAATCAAACCTCAATTTTAGGTTCAGAGGCTATTGCCTCCGATGTCCCCGACATCCTTTCTATTTGTGAACCTGGCCCTGACCAGTGCCAGAGCCCGAAGTTCCTTCCGCATCATCTCAGCCTCTTACCATTTCACTGCCTACCTCCTCCCTTTTGGAAGAGGTAAGCCCACCATTTAACCCCGGACTTGTTTCCGAGGGTGATTCAACAGAGGATTCCTTAACCTCCCTATGTCAAATCACTGCCAGAGAGGACTCATCACCTGTGCCAGAGCACACTGCCAGCCTTGGTGACTCCACAGATTCGCAACCTGTGGGGCCATCTCGCCCTTACCGCGTCCAGTGCCACGGAAGAGGTTCTGGAACAAGTTCTGCCGAGACTGTGGCTGCAAGGGTCACATGTCTGCCAACTATGGAGGGTGCGCAAATTTTAATATTCCCGCTATCGCAATGGCGGTTACCAATCCTTCCTTACTAGGACCCCCGGCTAAGGGCCCTATAACAGTCGCACCCCTCCAAAGCCATTACCAGCCAAGCCACGTCAGAGCCTACAACGACTCTGGCGCTCAAATCTCCCTGATACGGGAAGACCGAATCCCCCGAGGGGCTAATATTGACAGACGTCACTTAATCACCATTGAAGGTATCAACCATATCAAGCTGATCCTTCCTACCGTCCAATTGAGGGTCACCAGACCTAGTTTCTCCAAAGTTTGTACCCTTGCCGTTGCAAGCTACATCCCAGGAGGTTACGACCTCCTCCTAGGGCAAGACATGAAGTCTCCCTCACAGTTCAAAAAGCCTAGGGATCCTAACCCCACGTCAAATCACTCCAAAGCAAGGAGTCACCAAAATTCTACTTCCTCCAGGAAGTACATCCACCAACAGTCTCCCCCGTTACCAAGGAGGGAGATTGATCATTCACAGTTCCGTTGCAAAACCTGCAACGTAATAGGGCACCCCACGAATTGGCCTAGGTGCCCTAGCCGACTACCCGCAGCGGACAATGTCCAGTTTCCACAAGGCTTAGCCTTCAACATGAGACAGGAGCCTCTGTCTCCCATTTCCAAGGGCACGCTGAGAGGTATTGCACCTCCGGTACCCGTCACAGGTCCAGTCGACCTCAACTCTCTGCCAGTGCCACTTGGCAGCACTGGGCAGTGCCAAGCTCCGTCCAGCCTGGACGTAGAGCCACCACAGAACTTGACTTCTGCGCCTGGCCCCGAGCTAGTGCCGGCGCCTAACCTTATCAAGGATCCTCCTACCGGAGATCCTCCAACAGGCATGGAGCTTACCGCAGCCCATGGCCAATCCCAAGTCCATGAGTCTTCTTCACCCTCACCACTGTCGTCCGAGGATGAACCTCCGGCAGACCTCACATTCTCGCCTCCTCTGGAAACCCAGGAACTGCCCGACCAGGAGTCAGCCTGGAGTCTCACCCTTACGACGGCTGTTGCAGCAGCCGAAGTGAGGGCCTCCCCTGCAGTAGTTTCCACCTCTACAACGGTTGCAGCAGATACCGAAGTAGGGTGTTCTCCTGCAATCCCTCAGGCTACCACTGCCTCTGCTCCTGACGGCGTTTCTGGCCTTACCCCAGAGTCGGTGCCTCCGTCTACTCCTAGGACTGGTATAGCCAGGTCCTGGAGGAATAAGAAGAAGAAGAAGAAGAAGGGACATCAGTAACACACTAACCAAAGAGCCACATGCTCTCCTTGACACCTGTGCCTGAGGTACAGTGTCACATTCATTTGCAGAATGATCCTGGTACCAACCCAGAGAAGGTAGCCAGCCTGATCTCTGCCAGTAAAACTAACCCTCTAACCCCTAGAAATTGTGATACTAACACTCATGTAAATGTCATAATTACCTCATTACATTTCCATCCTGGTAATGCACTAACCACTCATCATCCTCACGCATCATTACCTCACCTCATGAATTTTAACAATTCCGTCGCTGAACTGCTGCTGTGCGTACAACACTCTGGAATGATTGCGTCTCGAATTAACTGTAATGAGTAGGTTAGGCTAATGATTTAGTACCAGGGCATTAGGTTAGTAGCAGTAGAATTTTCAAGTAACTTATCTAGGGTAGAGTAGACTGTCGTCACAGACAACCCGTAGTTTATACTTAGGCTAGACTACATTACTACATTAAGTTAGTACACTTAGCATCTCCGCCATAAGTAAGTTTAGGTAGGCCACTGTAGTTAGCTGTATCGCTGCTCTAAAACTTCAAAGTTAGAGTAGGGAGAACTGGGTAGTCGAGACGATCAACTTATTTAAGCCAAGACCTTCACGCCCGAAAGGGAGTGAATGCCTTCTTAACAGGGGGAGCTGTTACGTTTATAGATCTCTTCATCTACCCGGTAATTAATTAATTAGTTTGATTTGGCAAACGGCAGCCATTTCCTCCAAATATCAGCTGATTTTTAGTAAACGCGGGAAACCAAAACCCGCCAGCCAGAGGTGGGGAGTTCCTAAGTTGGGGGAAAATAGACTCTTGTCAGCTTTAGGGACGTATCTCGAAGGGAAGGATGTAGGCAGACTGGTACTTCTTAGGCCTATATCTTAAGCTCTGTGAACCCTCTGCTGGCTGTATGTTCTGTTTCCAGGATTTGCCCTGCTCGTGGGGGGGTTAAGCTGACTCCCAACACCCAGGCAAAACACATGCGATCTGCCCCAGTCGACTGCAGTCCGTGACCTCGGACGGATGTCCGACCACACGCCTTCCATTTAGGCCTATCCATGGGGTTACTGGCGCACCAAGGGACCCAGACCTAAGACAAAGCCGGGCGCCACATTTTCTACAAAAGGTCCACACTGAACATTGCAATCCAGGTACGTCTTGTGAAACAGCATATTGCCAGTCCCTTACATCCTATTATCTATTTGATCCCCATTTTCCCAATTCAAACTTCCATTCCAAAAAAGAATTCATCCCTTGTTTCCTCTCACTGCCTCATGGCCGCATGCTTCGCCTTGTGTGATCGTCCCAGACAAATGAAGTCATTGCATACCTCAGTGAAACATTAAAGTTCCTTTTCCCCAGTGTTAGAGAACTAATTAATCGAAATCAGACAAGAAATCCTTTTTTCTTTTATCTTGTCTAATCTGGGATTCTCTTCCAGATTCCCTGAGTCATGTGCCAAGTCTATCTGCCCGCAAGTGTGCATTACCGCAAAATTATGAAACCAGCTTTTATGAATCACAATTTTAGCCAGCTATCCATTTGTGAGAGATATATGGTCTCAACGTGGGGACACACTGCATTTACTTTTCTCCAGGCCAGTACGAGCCCCTTGTAAATAAATAGCTGTAAAGTATTTGGCTGAGTTTCTGGTGACCTGTTCCTCTTGAGTAAATTATCACTATAAATCTGTTTTACGGTAAGTTCAAGTAAATTCACCCTGTTCTCCCTTAACTTTTCCTGTTTACGTATCGGAGCCTCTCTCAAGGCAGGCTCATACCTAAAAAAAATATATTATATTATATATATATATATATATATATATATATATATATATATATATATATATATATATATATATATATGAATATATATTTATATATGTGTGTGTGTGTATGTGTTTACAATAAATTCATGTGCATGTGTGTTTGTATGAACCTGAGCAATGTTTAAACGGCTACCAGAAAAGAAATAAAAACTTATAAGAATTTAAGTGTACATGTGTGTATACGATAAATCCATGTGTATGTATGTATGTATGTATGCATGTCTGTATTTGTGTATGTATGTATTTATGTATGTATGTAGTCTGTATGCACGTAAGTATGTATGTATGTACGTACGAATCTGAACAACTTCTCTAAAAAAAACTACAAACGGTATCCAGAGAGAGATTCCAGGAACCCAGATAGTATCATTCTATGGGCAAAGTTGAAATAAATTATATGTAAAAAAATAAAAGGTAGAATAGAAAAAAATACAGAATTTTTAAAATTATATTTTAGTTAACGACATCCACTTCTCCCGTTTGGTATCCTTTTGAACTCTGGCGTCAAGGTAAATTGGGTTATTCTCTCTCTCTCTCCCTCTCTCTCTCTCTCACTCTCTCTCTCTCTCTCTCTCTCTCTGTTTGACTAGATTTTTGTCTCTCGCTGCTAAAGTGGAGACTTCTCTGTGAGGATTTTATGAACTTGTCGAGGAAACCAAATTTTTTTATGAAAGTTTTTCCTAAGCCTTTGATTTTCCTAGCCTAGTTATGGTTTACGATATGATTGTGAGTTTATTGTAAGCTAAGTACGTGAATTATCTTTAATGCGCATATATATATATATATATATATATATATATATATATATATATATATATATATATATATATATATATTATATATATATATATATATATATATATATATATATATATATATATATATATATATATATAATATATATACATATATATATGATATATATATACATATATATATATATATATATATATATATATATATATATATATATATATATATATATATATATACATATATATATATATATATATATATATATATATATATATATATATATATATATATATATATATATATATATAATATATATCTATATATATATATATATATATATATATATATATATATATATATATATATATATATATATATATATATATATATGCTTCTGCATCATGTGACAATAGGCACAGTTAAGGCCACGGAGAAACAAAAGGAGGATGTAGAAAATCTTTCCTCTTATTTTGAATCTTTCTCACTGTACAATGTATGCATATACTATGTGTGTTTTCTTAGTCTCTAATTCAACCAAACATCATACTTTTCTAACGGAATTCCCTATAGGCTCATATGAAATTACCGGGTAATTCTGAATAGAAAAATATACGCATCATGTCAAGTATTTATGGTCAAATTTCGAGAACTTCCCACAAATTGGCTATAAAAGATAGAATTTAAGAATTATTTTCACCATTTCTGAAATGTAGTGGAAAACTGGAGTACAACATAACGATTAAAAAAAATCTTTAAAGGAAAAGAGAGAGAGAGAGAGAGAGAGAGAGAGGGAGAGAGAGAGAGAGAGAGAAATGATCCTACTTAATCATAAAGTTTATACTTTCAGAAAAATGAGATTTGTTTAGAGATAACTGGAAAATTAAATATATATATATATATAATATATATATATATATATATATATATATATAAAATAGTATATATATATATTATATATAATTATATATATATATATATGTATATATATATATATATATATATAATATATAATATATATATAATGGTTTATATTTATATATTATTATATATATATAATAATTAATATATATAATATATATATATATATGATATATATATATATATATATATTATATATATATATATATATGTGATGATATATATAAATATATATATATGTGTGTGTGTGTATATATACTATATATATATATATATTATATAATATATATATATATATATATATATATATACATGCACATAGTATATTATATATATATATATATATATATATATATATATATATATCTATATATATATATATATGTGTGTGTATATATATCTATGCGTGTGTGTGTGTGTAATTTTCCAGCTATTTCAACAAATCTTATTATTTGAAAGTATAAACTTTATGATTAAGTATCATCGTATCTCGCTCTCTCTCTCTCTCTCTCTCTCTCTCTTCTCTCTCTCTCTCTCCTTGAAGAAGTTTTCTTTAAATCGAAATGAGTTGTTTACTGTACTCCTGTGCACACACATACACACTCATATATATATATATATATATATATATATATTATATATATATATATATATATATATATATATTGATAAATCTAGCCTCTTCTTGCCTAAACAACAGTTAAACGCATCTGACTTAATCGAAAGGAAGGCCTTATGAGGTCTAGTTTATGAACAGAAATTTACGGCTTAGGGCCGAGAATAGATTTCAATGGAAAGTGTAAGGAAAACTCTAAGGATCAATTTTGTAGGGGGTATATGTACAAGTTAATTACTAGACGTGCTAGGAGTCTCAAGGTCCAACTTATTAGTGAAAGAACAGTTGCTTGTAGCACTGAGATTCAGTGGCCGTAGGACTTGGAGCACGAACATGGACGTATGCCCAGAGCTTAGGATAAAAAAGAGCCACTTCTCACAGTAGGGATGAAGACGATAGGATACCTGAAACAGGGCATTTCTCTATAAATGCGGTGAAACCGCCAAATTCTTCCGACTTGTTTAATATAAATTTTCCGTCCTCAGAATTCACTCAGAAAGTCATTGCATTGAATGGGAGGGTGTGAAACACGGACACCGACATACGTTATTTCCCTTAGTGAATTCTCTTAGCAACTGCCAATCCTGGGAGGTCATTCAAGCAGTGAGTAGTAGTAAATCACATTCAAGGGAACCACAGAACTTTAATTGGAATAGTTTAATAAAAGAGGGGGAGCACGGCAGTGGGGTGGTGATAACCAGGGGTAGCTATGAACCAAAAAGAAAAAAAATGAGAAAAAAGAGGAAAAGTGACTGCCAACTACACCCATATTTAACCATCTTTGTTCGTTGGTCTCCGCTGCTTCATAAAATGGCGCCGAAGAAGGAAGGGAAATTCATTCTAAGGCCGTCAGGTAATGGTCCATAATGCAGCCCCGTGAGACACGGGGGCAGGGGACAGGGGGGGGGCCAGCCCCGTAGATACGAGGAGCTCCGAACTATAATTAAAGGTTAGGTTTGGGGATCGTTTGAGAGAGGGTTCCTCTCGCTGTCCTCTCTTATTAGCTTTGGTTTGCTCTCCGGCTTAATTCTCGGCTTTTGGGAGCTTACACCGCCCGTTGCTGTAAAGTACGGACAGTCAGCAGGACAAACGAAGAGAGAAATGCGCGAGAGAGAAAGAAAGAGAAGCTTCTGTGATTTTTCAGCTGTTAATTTTACTTTCCTGAGCGGCAAAATGGGGGAAATATACAATAATATATATATATATATATATATATATATATATATATATATATATATATATATATATATATATATATCGCATGCGTGTGTGTGTGTGTGCATAATTCATGCTTTTGACAAAAATAAGATTTGTTGAGAAAGACAAACAGACAGACAGAGAGATTCTATAGAGAATGTATGTATGTCATGTATCTAGAATTATTATCCTTTCAGTCGCTAATCACTGAATCATATCTATTCGCAAAATGAATCGAAAGCGTCTTTCTATTTTGACCCCTTAATAAAAAAGGTGAAAAAATCAATAATCATTGAAGAAGTGACGTCCCCAATAAAGACCACAAAAGAGAATGGAGCTTTCTCTCTCTCTCTCTCTCTCTCTCTCTCTCTCTCTCTCTACTCTCTCCCTGATGGTTAATGTAAAAAGGAGAAAGGAAATCCATAATTTCTTAAGTACTTTGGGCCATTTGCTGAGGCCCATAAGGCGGAAACTTCCACCATTTAGAGATATGAATGGTTACCGGGAAATGAGGTCTCTTTCACAAACGTCAGAGATATATTGAGAAACACAGAGAGAGAGAGAGAGAGAGAGAGAGAATTCTTAGAATAGAATAGGAAAATCTACGTGGCGAGTGAAATAAATAGTTACCTAATTAAAATTGTCAGATAACATCAGTTTCTTTTCATGTAAATATATATATATTATAATATATATATATAATATATATATAATATATATATATAACTATATCTATATATATTATATATATATATATATATATATATATATATATATATTATATATATATATTTATATATATTTACGTGAAAAGAAACTGATGTTATCTGACAATTTTAATTAGATAACTATTTCACTCGCCACGTAGATTTTCCTACTCTCTCTCTCTGTGTGTGAAAGAGACCTGGTATATATATATATATTATATATATATATATATATATATATATATATATATATAGAGAGAGAGAGCGAGAGAGAGAGAGAGAGAGAGAGGGAGAGAGAGAGAGAGAGAAGCTTTTTGCGTGGTAAAGACCAGGGACCTGGGTGTGCCTTTTTTGAAAAGAGGTTAAATCATTCAGGAAATGCAAAAGATAATCTGAATTCCATCATCAATTTACTAATGGTATACAGAATTACGGAAACCTAAAGATTCTAGGGAGTCAAATTACTCAAAACATGTAAATAATGGACATGTCATAGAATGGGAAATGATAAAGCAATAAAAGATGCTAAAAGATATGGAAGGTGAGGTTAGAAAATGTCTAATGATAGAATAGCTATAGTTACTGTAACTGTATTTATAGTAATACGTTTATTATTATTATTATTATTATTATTATTATTATTATTATTATTATTATTATTTTAGTAGTAATATCAGTAGTAGCATTATTAATAATAGGTAATAGTTTTTAAACATATTTAGATCTTCATTGGTGATAAAGGTGACCATATTAGAATCATTAATATTGTTATTATTTTCATTGATTTGGTTATCACTGTCATCCTGTTCGACTGGGTGATTTTATAGTGTGGGGTTCCGGGTTGCATTCTGCCTCCTTAGGAGTCGATAGCATCACTGTTATCATTATGTGCACTCTTTATAGTAACATAACTTTTCTGCATGAGTCCTGGAACTACTTCGTCATTTATTTTTTCCAAGTACTTTATCAGGGATCGTTGGATCGTGCCTAGTGTTCCTATGATTATGGGAACAATTTCCACTTGCATATCCCCTATCCTTCTTATTTCTATTTTCAGGACTTGATACTTATTTTTTCTCTTTCTCTTTCATCTATTCTGGTGTCCCATGATATTGCGACATCAATGAGTGGAACTTTCTTCTTGATTTTGTCAATCAACGTCACGTCTGGTCTATTGGCACGTATCTCCTTTCTGGTCTGATACCATAGTCCCAGAGTATCTTTGCTTGATCGTTTTCTATAACTCCCTCAGGTTGGTGTTCATACCAATTATTACTGCAAGCTAGCTGGTGGTTTTTGCACAGGTTCGAGTTTATGGCTTTTGCTACTGAATCATGCCTCTTTTTGTACTGGTTCTGTGACAGTGCCGGACATTCGCTTGCTATTTGGTTTATGGTCTCGTTTTTCGTATTGCACTTCCTGCATAGGGGAGAGATGTTATTTCCTTCTATTGTTCTTTGAATATATCTGGTTCTTAGAGCCTGATCTTGTGTCGCTGTTAGCATTCCTTCTGTTCTTTTGTTTCCTTCCTGAGCTCTCCCCTCTATAGCCATTGCCATGTTTCATCGCTAGCTAGTTCTTTAGTCTGTGTCGTGGACTGTCCGTGCATTGGTTTGTAGTGCCATTCCTCCGTTCTGTTATTCATTTTCCTGTCTTTGCATATATTTGGGACTTCGTCTACTATTATCATTCCTTCTTCCCATGCACTCCTCAGCCACTCGTATTCACTGGTTTTCAGATATTGCCCAGTGCTCTGCTCTCGATCTTGACTCATTCTTCTATGCTTAGTAGCCCTCTCACTCCTTCCTATCGTGTTATGTAGTCTGTCAGTGTTTGCTCTTGGGTGTAGCGTTTTGCGTATTATTATGTGTTTCCCAGTTTTCTGGTCTACGCTGCGGAGTTCAGCTTTCGTCCACTCCGCTATTATTATTATTATTATTATTATTATTATTATTATTATTATTATTTTTTTTTTTTTTTTTTTTTTTTTTTTTTTTTTTTTTTTTTTTTTTTTTTTTTTTGCTCTATCACAGTCCTCCAATTCGGACTGGGTGGTAATTATAGTGTGGGGTTCCGGGTTGCATCCTGCCTCCTTAGGAGTCCCATCACTTTTCTTACTATGTGTGCCGTTTTTCTAGGATCACACTCTTTCTGCATGAGACCTGGAGCACTTCAGCCTCTAGCTTTCTAGATTCCTTTTCAGGGATCTTGGATCGTGCCTAGTGCTCCTATGATTATGGGTAACGATTTCCACTGGCATATCCATATCCTTCTTATTCTATTTTTCAGATCTTGATACTTATCCATTTTTTCCCTCTCTTTCTCTTCAACTCTGGTGTCCCATGGTATTGCGACATCAATGAGTGATACTTTCTTTCTTGACTTTGTCAATCAACGTCACGTCTGGTCTATTTGCACGTATCACCCTATCTGTTCTGATACCATAGTCCCAGAGGATCTTTGCCTGATCGTTTTCTATCACTCCCTCAGGTTGGTGCTCGTACCACTTATTACTGCAAGGTAGCTGATGTTTCTTGCACAGGCTCCAGTGGAGGGCGGTGCAAGAAACATCAGCTACCTTGCAGTAATAAGTGGTACGAGCACCAACCTGAGGGAGTGATAGAAAACGATCAGGCAAAGATCCTCTGGGACTATGGTATCAGAACGGATAGGGTGATACGTGCAAATAGACCAGACGTGACGTTGATTGACAAAGTCAAGAAGAAAGTATCACTCATTGATGTCGCAATACCATGGGACACCAGAGTTGAAGAGAAAGAGAGGGAAAAATGGATAAGTATCAGATCTGAAAATAGTAAATAAGAAGGATATGGGATATGCCAGTGGAAATCGTACCATAATCATAGGAGCAGTTCTTAAATCACTCACTCTATCTCTTTATCACCGTCGATATTGTCATCATCATATTATTATTATTATTATTTTTTTTTATTATTAGCATGAAAGCATCCATACATTAAGCATTTAAACAGAACCCCAGTTGTACGGAAGCTAACATGAGAAACGCCATCTCTTGGGAAATTAACCAACTATTCCTAACAAGGTCTCAGGATCAGTTATACGCGGAGGTTGTACGTCATCTCACCCCGTGTTAGTTATGTCCCGTCTAGCCGTATTTCTGTTTCAAGGGCAACCCTGGGTTCGTAATCAGACTCGCTGTTTTAATTACCCACATATCTCGCAGGAAATTTAACGTTGCCTGTGACGACAAGGTCACCCGTAAATAAACTGGTAAGCCTTGAGACCAGACTGTTTATGTAAGCTAAAAAAACAAATCATCTAAGAATGACAAAAAACAGGTTTCAATTATGGATATATTAATAGAATTATTTATGTAAGGATATTATATTCGTGTGCCGTAATCAGTGTAAAATATATAGAACTGTATAATCCGACAAAAATTCACATAGGAATGAATATCTATTAAAATTATTGATATGGGAATTATTTTCTTGTGCCATATTCAGTTTGTTTTTTTTACGATACCCATTTAAAACCTATGGAACTGTATAACAGGAAAAACATAAACTAGGAATAAGCAATAAAATTATTAGTATAGGAAAATTATGTTCTTGTGTCATAAGATACACATTTTAACGAATAAAATTGCTTAATCCGTAATTACGTTATGTAGCACAATTCCATTTGTACATTCATTTTGTTATTTAGATTATATTTTTATGGGGTAATCAGTTTCGTGCTTAATGCAGCCCTTTTAACGTATAGAATTGTATAATCCGAAATTATGCTATTTGACAAGACTATGTTCTATTGAAGAAGACATTTTTTTTACTGTTAAATTAGTCATATTTAATCTTTGTAAAGATAAAGTTGGTAATTCTCTCACATCCTATATTCCTCATGAGTGCAATTCCAGACATGATTTGTTGAGCCATCAGAAACATATTACTGAAACAGTCAATATTTTTTCCTAATTCAAAGATGCATCTTAATTTAATTTTTAGATCCTTTTTTATAATATTGTTGGCCAATGAACATTTTCACATACATTCTCCATTAATCAAATTATTTCTCTTAAAGTTTATGCTAAAACTTAGAAAGTAAAAAAATTGCAAGAGATACCCTCCCTCATAGCAGGGGCATATCCATATTTCCTTGTGGTCTTGATGACGTCATCATTTGCAGAGTAACAAGGATTTCACTTCACCATCGAGGAAATTTTATATCTCGCTCGGTGACAGAAACAACGAGCACCCTAATGGAGGAACAAGATCTTGCATTTGTAAAACAAATCGAAGAAACGCTATTCAATTTGTTTTGGCAGTCTTTTGTGGCGGGGTGGCAATTTACGTTTTTACATCTTACTCTTCCCAATTATATATTTCTTATTTTTTATAACAAATACACACACACACACACACACACACACACACACACATATATATATATATATATATATATATATATATATATACACATATATATAAAGTCTTCGTGGGTGAGGCTGGCAGCGCCATGCTGTTTATCCATAGCTATGACAACTACAACCGTCTAATTACCAGGTACATAGTTTCTATCAAATATAAAGGTAGGAGCATCATAATCACCCTCAGGTGATCAGAGTGAATGATATGATCGCTTTCCAAGAGCCGATAACTTTTCCAGTTATATAAAAATGGCTTAGCGAAGATTAGAACAGTTTTGAAGTAAGTAAAAGAAAAACATAAAATTCAGAGTCATGAAAATAGCTTTGACCATGGATTACCGGAATCCCCTCTGATGCTGAGAATAAAACTAAGGCTTTTCTGGGATTATAGTTAAAATATGTAGCACTCTCTCTCTCTCTCTCTCTCTCTCTCTCTCTCTCTCTCTCTCTCTCTCTCTCTCTCTCTCTCATGTTCGCGTGAAAAGAAATTTGATGTTCGTTACGTAACTTGTTCACTTGTCATGTAGATTTTCACCTTTTAACAATTCTCTCTCTCTCTCTCTCTCTCTCTCTCTCTCTCTCACACACACAAAGCCTCTGGAATTCCTTGCGTAATCCTCAAAGTCTCTCTCTCTATCTTTCAACACTTTCATAACCTACATAGGTTTTTTATACTATAAAAAAAAAGAAAATAAAGAATTCTCGTGTGACAGAACAGGAATCTTCCAGCGACAGAGCTGCCAATAAGGCACTAACCTGAAAAGGAGAATAGGAAGGAAGGTGGCGGGAGATGTGTTCAACTTATTTCTCATTCAAATGTTTCGTGAATATCTTCCTTATTATCTATTCTTATTCAGGAATATCAGAATAGGTAATAAACGAAAGTGAAAGGTATAGTAGGATAGACTTGAATGTTACAGAACTGATAAAATAACTCAACTAATATATGAACGGTTAATTGAGAGAGAGAGAGAGAGAGAGAGAGAGAGAGAGAGCGAGAGAGAGAGAGAGAGATTGACTGAAAAGATAATTATCGCAGAAAATTTATTAGAAAAAATAACATGATTGAGTTTGCTTTCAAAAGACAGCTAGAGAGAGAGAGAGAGAGAGAAATTAACCAAATGAAAAAATAGAATTATCATTGTAACATGCAGTGAAATTATTATGTACAGTGCAATAATGAAATGTATTTTGTGTATGCTTTAGAGAGAGGAGAGAGAGAGAGAGAGAGAGAGAGAGAGAGAGAGAGAGAGAGGTGTAATATTAAGATATAAAGAAAAATGGAAAATAACAGCAAAAAATATAAAATCCCACACGCTACTTCCACCAAATAAAGATAAAAAAGTATAGAGAACATAAGTTCTTCTTTTACAAAAAAAAAAAAAAAAAAAAGATGCTTAAGCCTTTTTTTTTTCTCTCTGTCAAAAAAAAATTGAAGTTTTGCCTCGTTGAATCCAAGGGTACTGTCGGGAAAGTGAAAAGACAGCCTTCTTTCTTGGGGGGAATTTTATAGAAGCTCCAGACTTGCTCGTAACTTCACGTTACGTAAGATTTTTGCAAAGAGTGAGGGACCTATTTCTTCTTTCCACTAGGCTTGTCAATTTGCAGGGAAGTGGTGTGAAACATCAATGATGACAATGGTAACTCTTATATATGTATGCATAATATATATATATATATATATATATATATATATATATATATATATATATATATATATATATATAATATATACATATATATACATATATATATATATATATATATATATATATATATATATATATATATATATATATATATGTGTGTGTGTGTGTGTATGTATATATGTCTATATATATATATATATATATATATATACTATATATATTCTATAATATATATATATATATCATATATTATAAATATAATATATATATATATATATAATATATATATATATATATAAATATCTATATATATATATCATATATATATATATGTGTGTCCTAATATATATGTATATCTTATATATATAATATAATCTATATATCTATATAATGCATTTATATATATACATATATATAGATATAATTTTTATAACACGAAGATGAGATATGTCAATATCGTGCACAGGAGAAAAGAGAATAAAAGACTCTAGTAGCTCGACAATTTCGCCTTCCACCAGGCCTCTTCAAGAGCTTTATTTTAACTAAACAGAATGAGTACTACAAAAATTCATAAACACTTTCCCACTGGGAAAGAAATAAATTTAACAAAATTGTCAAAGTAAAAATTAGGTTGTTTAAATCATAAACAAATGGTCAGATAAGCAAATCAGACAGGTTAAACGAGAGAACCATTCAATGATTTGATGATTGGTCATTTAAACTTTTCTCTGAATATGTACTGTTGGGAAACAATATGAAGGAATAAAGCGTCCAATTTATATATGCCCTGAAAAACAACTTTTCGATCAGGGAAATAGGGGAATGTTTATTCTTAACAAAACAAATTTATTATAGAACAAACTCCAAAAATGAATATGATATGAGTAGTACTCTGGTTCTCCCATTCCACCCTTCATTCAGTGATATTGTTTATCCTTTGAGATTATTAAACTTTAAAGTAGTATTTTCTTACTCCAACACAGTAGGAAAGACAGTTATTTGCAACGGGCCCAAACAAGAAGAAGGCGTGGTTTACAAAATACCTTGTGAATATGGCAAATTCTACCTGGGACAAACAGGAAAATATATCGATATAAGAATTTCTCAACATCGATATTGTATAAGAACAAACAGTGCTGTGAATTTACATGTATAAAATTGTGGCTGTCCTATCCTTTGGAACAAAACAGAGACATTATTCAAAGAGATAGATATGATTGCAAGAAATTTGCTAGAAGCAGCTTGCATATGTTTTAGCAAACAAAACTTTAATATCAGTCAGGGCATATATAAATTGGACGCTTTATTCCTTCATATTGTTTCCCAACAGTACAAATTCAGAGAAAAGCTTAAATGACCAATCACCAAATCGTTGAATAGTTCTCTCCTTTAACCTGTTTGAATTGCTGATTTGACCATTTGTTTATGATTTAAACAACCTAATTTTTACTTTGACAATTTTGTTAAATTTATTTCTTTCCCAGTGGGAAAGTGTTTATGAATTTTTGTAGTACTCATTCTGTTTAGTTAAAATAAAGCTCTTGAAGAGGCCTGGTGGAAGGCGAAATTGTCGAGCTACTAGAGTCTTTTATTCTCTTCTCTCCTGTGGACGATATTGACATATACATACATATATATATACAATTGTATATATAGTGAAGCCTCTCTCTCTCTCTCTCTCTCTCTCTCTCTCTCTCTCTCTCTCTCTCTCTCTCTCTCTCTCTCTCAAAATCAGGAAGAGGGGTAATAGTCATAGGAAATTTAATATCCTTATGTTATATATATGTGTGTGTGTGTGTGTGTGTGTGTGTGGGCCTCTACATATCCTTCTTCTTCTTCTCCTTCTTCTTCTTCTTTTTCTTCTCAGCTTAATCCCTCGTCGGCATTGCTACTTCTAAGGAGCCTCGTTTAGCTAGTGTTTCTTCTATCTTGAACGGCTGAATCAATAATTTGTTTTGGTAGATGTTCAACGGACTGAAAAATATTAAACTGGTAAACCCAGCAAAGCCCAGTCATTAAATAAAGATGAACGAAATGATAACTGAGCAACAAATGCAAATATTTAAAAAAGAATTAGGAGAAAAATCCAAAGCAGCGAAAACTCTAAATCGAACAAAAAATTCCCATCAACCGAAAGTAATAAAGTGTGAATTGAAAGCCAATGGAAAGATCAATTGCAGAAATGAATTACTTTTATTGCATTAGGAGAAATCGCGCCAATGGGATAAACGATGAAAAACGCCCATCGAACGCAGGGAAATAACATTTTTTATGACCATTAACACACTTCCTGATTTTGAGAGAGAGAGAGAGAGAGAGAGAGAGAGAGAGAGAGAGAGAGAGAGAGAGAGAGAGGCTTAAATCTGAATAGATGAGAAACCATTTCATAGATTATTATTTTCATCTATGGTTAACTCAGCATGTTTTAGTTGTAATTGTGTGTATGTTTCATGTTTTTGAGTATGTGCCTATGGGAGAGACAGGCAGACAGACAAACAGAAAGGTAATATTTTTTTTTTTTTGTCTGAAATATTGCCATGTAAACTTAAATCATGCTGACTTATGTAAGTATATGTATGAGAGAGAGAGAGAGAGAGAGTCAGAATGAAAGAGAGAGAGAGAGAGAGAGAGAGAATAAGCTCACATAGACTGAGAGATTCAGAATGAGAGAGAGAGAGAGGGAGAGAGAGAATAAGGTCACGTAGACTGAGAGAGTCAGAATGAGAGAGAGAGAGAGAGAGAGAGAGAGAGAGAATGAATAAGGTAACATAGACTGAAAGAGTCAGAATGAAAGAGAGAGAGAGAGAGAGAGAGAGAGAGAGAGAGAGAGAGACTGCTCGAAGTCGTAGCTCTATAAGGCCATTAAAGTTAAGAGGAAAACGGGCGGAGTTGTAAAAACGCTTTTAGTTCCATATCAAATAGTTTGGATTGTGTAAAAAAGATTATATTTCCGGCGCAAGTGTGCTTTATGAGATTTCTATTCTTTTTATTGCCGTTTTCTGAACATAAAAATAAAGATAATTCATTTTCTTGGTTACTTTTTCTAAAAAATTACTTGATATCGATTGTTGTCAATGGGATTCTTATAAATTGGAATTTTCATTGTGTAAAGATTTATAAATTGTACTTTTTTAGTATAAATAATAGTATATATATGTAATATATATATATATCTATATATATATATATATATATATATATAGATTATTATATTTATATATATAACTATATATATATATATATATTATAATATAATATATAATATATATATATATATATGTGTGTGTGTGTGTGTGTGTGTATCCTATTTTCTAGAATCATGCTTATGTCATCATTTATCACTACGAGTCTAGATATCTAAAAGAATTCTAAGACAAGCTGAAAATAACATAATGGAATTTCCACACAAAAAAATATTAATAAAATAAATGGAATGTGAAACATTTTAATTTCGCACTTATGCTGGATAAAGAAAGGAAATGAGATGTCTGCATATAATAATCATATTTCTGAAATAGAATAAGGAAAAGGAGAGAATTCTCGGGATTATTTTTGTTCAGAGAAGGGTTTCTTTACTATTCAAAAAGACAAAGCTTACGTACAGCACAATAGATATATTGATAGATG
>NC_087205.1:29846497-29858997 GCF_015104395.2 Macrobrachium nipponense
TATCTTTTTGTCTTTAAATAGTCCTCTCTCTCTCTCTTCTCTCTCTCTCTCTCTCCTTCTCCTCTCTCTCTCTCTCTCTCGCTCTCTCCCGTTCGTTCTCTCTCTCTCTCTCATCCTCGTCTCATCTCCCCGCTCTCTTTTCTTTTAATTTTAAAGTCGTTTTAGTTTTATAAGGCTAGTTTTTTTAAGCACACAATTTTTTTTTTTTTATAATTACATAACTTTCATTTTTGTATTCATCTGTATATGTATTCAAATTGATAATTAAATTACTTTCATTTTTATTATTATTATTATTATTATTATTATTATTATTATTATTATTATTATTATTATTATTATTATTATTATTATTATTATCACTGACTGGTATTTCACTATGTATCCGCATAACTACTCTTACCATGAGAGAATTATTCCCTTGGAAAGATCTTGGCAAGAATGAAAATCATTCAGTGATACGCCCAGTGAAGGATTTTCTTTATGTGTGATATTCAAGATTCTTTTATGATACAGCTTCGTGAAGGATTTTACTGTCAAAGATCGTTTGAAATCATTCGGTGACCTTTTCTATGAAGGCTCTATGACAGAACGTTAAAATCGTTCAGCGACTCAGCCCCGTGAAGGCTTTCCTATGGATGATGAGGTATCATCCCGTGACTCAGCCCAGTGAAAGGATTTATTAATTGTGGTTCAAAGTCAACCTGTGACTCAACGAATCAGCTCCAAAAAGGACTTGTCATTGTTGGATCAAATCATGCAGTGACTCAGCTCCATAAAAAGAATTTTTATAGGTGACTCAAAATCTTGCAGTGACTCAACTCCATAAAAAGACTTACCATTGCAGTGACTCAGCTCCTTAAGAAGACTTGTTATAAGTGACTCAAAATCAAGCAGTGACTCACATCTATAAGAGATTTGTGATCGGTGGTTCAAAATAACTCAGTGATTCAACCTGACAAAATATTTGTTTTTGGTGGGTTAAATCATTCAGGGACTCGCCTCACAGTAAATTTGGTGAACAAGGTTATTTCTGTCGTGAGTGAAAGAATATCAAACAAATATTTGAAATCTTCACCTGACAGATATTCCTCTCATGAGTGATTTTGCACACTCGGGCAGGTTGCAGTCACAGATAGAAATAGTGTTAAAAGTAGAGAAAAAACAACAATAAAAAAGTATGAAAAACCATCGTCAATTAAACTTGCAACAGACCTTCAAGGTCCCTGAACAAGCGGCAGTACGTCACAATGTTTCGAAAGATCGTAGGACTGAATCATTCATTCATCAGTCCATTTATTCCTTTAGAGACTGGCTTATTAGGTCAGTCATCTCTTCATTTATCCATTAAGAGACGTTTTATTCAAACTTATTAATAATTTCTTTAAACTTTTTTTCAGCAATTTCCCAGACAAAAAAATATGGCTCAGACTAAAGAGGAGACTGTATATAATGCCACAGATTATTAATTGGTATAATCGCCTTAACCATTTTTCATCATTTTATGACGTAAAACGTAAACTTAGAAAATTAATTAATAAAAAAAGGTTAATTAAAGATCCCACCACCAAAAAATAACATCTCGAAATAAATGGAGCCCTTTTTTATAGGGATAATAAACAGAAGTTGTAATTGTCCGACACATAAATTATCTCAAAGTAAACATAATATTTCTCTCTAATCATTTGTCTTCCTCTTTTTTTTTTATCCCATCATTTATTAACATTGTGTCATGTCTTGGGATTAAGGCGGCGTTTCTTTACACCATTCTTTATTCGTCTTCTCTCTCTCTCTCTCTCTCTCTCTCTCTCTCTCTCTCTCTCTCTCTCTCTCTCTGGAACTTTATATGACTGGATTTTGAGAAAACGGAGATAATGATTATATCATTTTTTTTAAGCGTCATAATAAAAAATATTGGTTATAAGAGTTTCCTTGGCCCTTTTAATAGTCATATGTAAACAAAGCGAGAAAATAGAGATTTTGAAAAAAAATGTTTGTATTGTTATTTTTATCTTATTTTTATGCAGATTTTTTTCTTGTTAGCAAAAGACCATTTTCCCTTAAGAGGAGGCTGAATTAAAATGGCAATGCCATCAGGTTTTCAACAACATTTTAGGGATGAAGTAGATATCCCCATGACCTTATCTTCATTCAGGTTGGGTCAACTAATGAGAGGCTATCTACAGCCAATAGCCCTCAACTCTCTCTCTCTCTCTCTTTTAATATATATAATATATATAATATAATATAGATATTATCTATATCTATATATATATTGATGTATCTTATATAATAGATTATTATATATATTTATATATGGTATAATAAGATATGATAATATATTACTATTAGATTATATATATATGTGTGTGTGTGTGTTTTTTTTCAAGCTAAAAAAGTCCTTTAATATCTAATTCGCTGTACCTCGGAAAAATAATAGTTTCATATATGTTAGCCTTTATAACCTTTTAGCGTAAAGAGCTTCACTGTAAGTCTTGAATTCTTGGTTCCGGTGCGGTTCGCGCCTATGAGCCGACGAATTTCTTATCAACCGAATAACATATATGAAAATATGTTTAATTCCGAGGTAGAGTGAATTAGGTATTAAATGTCATTTGTAGCTTAATGGGTTTATTTGAATTATGGTGATGTGATAAGATTCATACGCATATGTAATATAATAATATATATCGATATATATATATATATATCTATATTATATATATATTATTTAATATAATATATATAAATAAATATATATATACATATATACATATATATAGTATATATGTATATTATATATATATATTGAATAGATATATATATATATAATATATGTATATATATATATATTATATATATATATATAATATATATATATATATTATATATATATATATATATAATTATAATATATATATTATATCTATATATGTGAGTGCGTGGGGCCTACTTGCCCGTGCGTCTGTGCCTTACATTAGTAGATTACTTATTCACTCGGCACTGACGAACCGAATTACTTGTACTTCGAAGAACCGGCCGTAAAATTCAGGGTCCCTCACCATATATGTTCGCGTCCCATCATCAGCTTACGCTAAGCGACATACAGAGAGAGAGAGAGGTTTCGAGAGAGATCGAGAGAGAGAGAGAGAATCGTTAATTACTTTCTCTTTAATTTCATTTTTCCATTTAGCAAATGGAATGAAAATTAATAGGATTACCCGAGGTTCTAACAGCTCTTTTTCGCCCCCCCCCCCCCCCCCTCCCCTCCCACTCATCCCCAACACCACTTCCCTACTCCTTTCACCTTTTACAGAGTCCAGGCACATAGAGCAGAATGGGTTTGCATTCGCTCTAATGGACGTAAGTGAATTAGGTTTCATTTGCTTATTCGACTTTTATATATCCGATGTATTTGATGAATTTGATATATTTTACGTCGTTCGGTTCTTTCATTCTAACTTGGGGAAAATAGACATTGTTAATTCCAGGTTGTTATTGGCCTGTGAAGAGGTTATAATGCTTCAAAAAACATACAGGCTTCCCATTATATGAAGAGTAATCTTCTGACGAGGTATATTGGAATATATTCATAATCCTTCGAATGCCAGTTCAGCTCCTACTGTCAGTAATTCCCTACAAATTTAATCTAATGGCTTTATGTATTTTAGATGACACGTTTTTGTGAATTCCTTCTTCAGTATTCGGAAAGTAATTATTTAGTATTTTTTATTACTTTTCATAAAGCATTTGTATTAAAAGAGTTTCATAATGAAAGGCTTTACATCACCGTATTGTCAAAATAGTAAGAGTTTGAATTGAATGAAGGAATTATGGTAACATAATTGCTAACTGATTACTGTGATTACGTAACAGAATGTCCTAATGCATGTAGAAAAATAATATTTTTAATAAGCTGAGAGGAGAATAGAGTTGTACAGCTTTTCTTCAAGAGATGTAATACATTCGAAATAATATAAATTTCTCTTCAGGTCTTGGTATCAATAGAGACTTGCGCCTTATTTAAACAGTAGCTATTTTTAATTGATCACAAAAACAGAATAACAAAAAAATTTTCTTATACCTTCTTCTTTATCTACTTCTTCTTCTTCTTCTTCTTCTTCTTCTTGCTTAGAATGCACCCAGGCACTCATCTGCATGTAATAATAATTAATAAGGATATCTTTTCTTGCGATGACCTCCAAGTTTATAAAACTTGAAGTAAAAATTTTCACCTTCTTCTCCGTCTCCTGCGTCTTTCTGTTCTTTTTCCTCTTCTTCTTCTTCCACTCCTTCTTCTTCTGATTCTTCTTTTTCCTTTTGCCCAAGATTTGTCCTATGCACTCTTCTGCGCGAAATGATACTAAAATATTATGGATATCTTTTCCTACTTATATAAAACTTCAAGCAAAATTTTTCCGCATGATTTCTTCTTCTTCTTCTTCTTCTTCTTCTTCTTCTTCTTTAAACAAAATGTTTATATCTTCCTTAATCCTAGTCTTCTTTTCCTTCTCCTTATTCTTCTTTTTTTTCTTCTTCTTCTTCTTCTTCTTTTTCTTCTTCTAGGCACTCTTAATCACCGCCGGGACACACCAGAAGCACCTGCGAACGCTGAACCCATAATCACTCGCGGAAAGTTCAAGGAAAATTTTATGAAGTCTTCTTAACAAATTTCTCCCTTAACAAATATATCCCTCACACCCACTACTACATCTCCCCCCCACCCCCCCCTCCCCTTCCCCTCCCCTCATATCACCCTCATCCCTCCAACGTCCCAACAACGCCAAGTCTTAACTTCGGAGAGTAATAAGAGGCAATTTGCAAGAAGTAATTCATCTTGGAGGATCGTGTTGTTCACAGGAGATGAAAGTTTAAAAAGTAATCCGTCAGAATTGCCAAAGTTAGAACATCTATCTTAGTCTTCTTTTTCTTTCACCTCCCCTTCAGGCAACCCCCGATAACCAACTCCCTCCCACCTACCCACACTCTCCACCCCACAACACGCTCCCCCCACCCCGCAACCTCCTAAAAAAATCTCAAACACATTGCCCTCAACGAACTCTATTTCCTTTCCGCATCGATAAAAAAATAGTTCATCTTCATTGTGAAAACATAATGGTCATCGTTTACTGCTGCAAGCTTCAAAATGCTCTTAACTAGCCCAGGCCGGAGGTAAAGAAACATCTGAAGTAAACAATGTGATGAGCACGGAAGCAAGAAAAGAATACCAAAGACGTCTGAATATTCCAAATGGATTAATGATCTTATTTTAATGATTGTTTGTCACAATTCTTTCACAATCATTATGATGAAAAAAAACACCAACGACATGATGGTGTAGAAATTTTCTGAAAGCCAAACGCTTCATTGTCCAACAGACTTTCTGTACTCATCATTCTCATCATCAATATCATCTTCATAACTTGAATTACTACCGTAACTGTCAACAACATTATTGGATGTTTGGGAAATAAAATTACCTGACATGATAATTTGGGAGCAAGGGTTGGGGGGCGGGGGAAGGAGGGGAATTATTAAGCAAACTACTGGGTTAGTCCATGACCTTTTAACATAATATGACAGCGATGAAGTAAATAAAAGTTCTTAGACATCTTGCGCGCATACACAATCTTTTTTTCTTATTAATTTAACTCTACGAATATAATCAAATTTGTATGCGTTATCTAAGAACATTTTCTTTAGAACATACCAACATTTATACATACATTTAAAGCTCGTTACAGTTTTTCTTAAATGTAATTTGTAAGACCTTACCAGCTTTACTCTTTTTTGTTAATTTTCTTGAGCTGTTGTTTCAGGAAAAGGTTGGCGACTAGGATCTCATGGGGAAGTGTTTGGAGGGTATGGGAAATCATCCGATGATGAGGTATTATGTTATGGTTTTCTATGTATGTATGTATAAATGTATGTGTATATATACACAAATACATACATACATATGACATTCCTATAATCCATTAGTTTCCTTGTCCAGACATTCATAGTTGATTGTTTTTGTTAATTATTTTGAATCCTGTAACACAAAACGAGTTTTAGATTAGTGGTAGGAAACACAACACTCAAGCTGATATTAGGTCAACGACTTAGTAGAAAAGTCGTAACAAGGACGAATGTTTTGTTCTTAGGTATTCTGCATTTAAAAAAAGAAAATGGCGCAGTTTTTGATAGTTCACATAAACGCATAAACACACATAAGTATGTATATATATACGTATATATATATAAATAAATATATATATATATATATATATATATATATATATATATATACGTATATATATACATACTTATGTATGTATGTGTTTATGTGAGCTATTAAAAACTGCGCCATTTTATTTTTTTAGATGCACAATACCTAAGAACAAAACATTCGTCCTTGTTATGGCTTCATATATATATATATATATATATATATATATATATATATATATATATATATATATATATATATATGAAGCCATATATGTCTGTGTGTGTGGACGTGTGTGTGTATGTTTACATGAATAATAAATAAAAACACAAGAACAGTCAAATGACCGAAACAAACACAAGACACGAAAGTAGAGCCAATGGGGATAATAAGGAAAAGATAATGATTGCCGGGTATTCTGCGATACGTCCTCGCACTCATTAAACGAGGAAAGGTGATTAATGAAGGACTTGAATGATGATGGTAGAATGTTATCCACTTAGCGTTATTAATTACGGCGTAATAAGGGGAGGCTTTGAATAGCATTACGCAACATCCTTGCGTCCGTTAAATCAGTCCTGAAGGGTTTTAGGTAATTTTCTTGGGCTGTTGTTTCAGGAAAAGGTTGGCGATTAGGATCTCATGGGAAGTGTTTGAGGGTATGGGTTAAATTATCCGATGATGAAGTCATTATGTTATGGTTTGTATGTAGTATGTATAAATGTATGTGCATATACACACATACATACATACATAGGTATATATATATTATATATATATAGATAATATATATATATTATATATATATTTTATATTAATTTTATACAAGTAAGAGTATAGCTGCTAACACACACAAACACATGTATATATATATATATATATATATATATATATATATATATAGATATATATATATATATATATATATATATATATATAGATATTATATATATATATATATATATATATATATATATATATTATATATATATATATATATATATATATTCATGTGTATGTGTGTGTTAGCAGCTATACTCTTACTTTTGTATAAATAATATATATATATATATAATATATATCTATATATATATATATATACATATCTTACTAGAATATATATATATATATATATAATTATATATATATATATATATATATGGTGTGTATATATAATATATTATATATATATATATAATATATATATATATATATACATATGTATGTACTGTATATGTGTATAGCACATACATGTATACATCTACATACAAATCCATAACATAATACTTCATCATCGGATAATTTCCTCATACCCTCCAAACACTTCCCCATGAGATCCTAATCGCCAACTTTTTCCTGAAACAACACCCCAAGAAAATTACCTAAAACCCTTCAGGACTGATTTAACGGACGCAAGGATGTTGCGTAATGCTATTCAAAGCCTCCCCTTATTACGCCGTAATTAATAACGCTAAGTGGATAACATTCTACCATCATCATTCAAGTCCTTCATTAATCACCTTTCCTCGTTTAATGAGTGCGAGGACGTATCGCAGAATACCCGGCAATCATTATCTTTCCTTATTATCCCCATTGGTTCTACTTTCGTGTCTTGTGGTTCGTTTGGGTCATTTGACTGTTCTTTGTGTTTTTATTTATTTATACATGTAAACATACACACACACTTCCACACACACACACACAGACATATATGGCTTTATATATACATATATATATATGAAGCCATAACAAGGACGAATGTTTTGTTCTTGGTAGGTTGTTGCATCTAAAAAAATAAAATGGCGCAGTTTTTGAATAGCTCACATAAACACATACATACATAAGTATGTATAGTAGTACTACGTATATATATATATATATATATATATATATTTTTTAATATATATATATCATATTATATATATATATATAATAACATACTTTTGTGTGGATATGTGTTTATGTGTTTATGTAAACTATCAAAAACTGCGCTATTTTCTTTTTTTAAATGCAGAATACCTAAGAACAAAACATTCGTCCTTGTTGTTACGACTTTTCTACTAAGTCGTCGTTGACCTAATATCAGCTTGAGTGTTGTGTTTCCTACCACTAATCTAAAACTCGTTTTGTGTTACAGGATTCAAAATAATTAACAAAAACAATCAACTATGAATGTCTGGACAAGGAAACTAATGGATTATAGGATGTCATTTTTATGTAAATGTACAATGTATTATCGGATGGGCTTTCCAACGGAAGATTATTTCTTTGTAAATGATCTCGCTAAACGTTCATAATATTCATCACGATTATTGTGTAATACATACCTGGTTTTCATTCTGGATGATATACCATTTTCAAAGCATTAAACACGCACATGTATATATATATATATATATATATATATATATAATATATATATATATATATATATATATATGTGTGTATATATAACATTCAGGAGTTCCAGGAAGACAACAGTCAAAGAAGCATACTTTATATATGTAAAACGCTTCATGTTGTTCCAACACATCAACAGTGTGCAAATATTAACAGATTTTTAAAAATAATAAAACACAAGAGTAAAGCACAAAAAATAAGCTAAAATTAAATTATTAAAAATTTTAAAATAGAAAAAAAACATGAGTAAATGAGAAAGGTCACCTATTCAAGGAAGGGAAAAGCTAAGTGACCACAACAGTTCGTCCATCCCCAGACAACACTTAGGCCAGAGAGAGAAAGAGAGAGAGAAAGAGAGAGAGAGAAAAACATTAGAGTTTAAGCCTTGAGAGAGGTCCTTGATAAACAAAGGCTCAAGGGTTGTTAAGTAGGCTGTTTGTTTAGTAGTGCCAATTATTGAAAAAGGTTTGTTTCTAATGCAAAATGCCAGTGGAAAAAAAAAACTTTGTCAATAATACGCACTACTTGAAGAAACAGCCTACTTAACAAACCTTGAGTCTTTGTTTATCAAGCACCTCTCTCAAGGCTTAAACTCTAATGTTTCTTTGTCTCCTCTCTCTCTCTATCCCTCTCTCTCTCTGGCCTAAGTGTTGTCTGGGGATGGACGAACTGTTGTGGTCACTTAGCTTTTTCCTTTCCTGGAATAGGTAACCTTCCTCATTTATTCATGTCTTTGTTCCTATTTCAAAGTTTTTAATTATTTAGTGTTAGCTGATTTTTTGTGATTTATAATATTAAAAAAATCTTTTATTATTTGCAGACTGATGATGTGTTGAAGCAACATGAAATGTCTCACATAAATAAAGCATGCCTCTTAGTCTGTTGTCTTCCTGGGACTCCTGAATGTTTTATCAGCGATCCTCCTGATACACACACACACACACACACACACACACACACACACACATATATATATATATATATATATATATATATATATATATAATATATTATATATATATATCTATAATGGATGTATATATGTTTCTCTGTACGTATATGTGTGTGTCCCAGTATAACTCTGAAATGCATTGAGCAATTTCAACGGAACTTGGTATACATATGACTTACCATCTAGAAAGGAATGCTGTTGGGGTAAGACATCAGTGGCACCAAGGCGTGGGTATGTAGGAAGGGGATGAAAGGTAAATATAACAAAAACGACATATATTAGTGTCTAATCTATAGTTTTCAAGGTCGCTGTGATGACTAGTGACACTCTCGATACCCTAAGTCCAAGTTCAGCCCCGATAGGAAGGGGGTGTATTGAGAAGGGGTGAAACATAAAATGTCGAAAATGTTGGTCAATGTAACTGAAGCAACTATCTTAAACAGGAAAGGGAGAGAGAGATGGAGAGAGAGAGTGAGAGGGAGAGGAAGTGAAAGAGTGAGTAGAGGGGGTGTTAGGAGGACAAAGAGGGAAGAAGAGAGTAAGAGAGCTTACCGGGTGTCATTCAGAGTTTTCCGAGACAGCGCCGATGTGTGTTCGTGGGTGTCTTTGTTTGTGTATTTGTATGAAAGTATTCATTGCAAATGATGCATTTATCGTGTTAGTCAAAAAAATGTAAACTATGTGATTAAGGTGTTGTAAAGTAAAGTAAAAATTATTATTATTATTATTATTATATTATTATTATTATTATTATTATTATTATTATTATTATTATTACGAGAATAAAAGGGGAAAAAATAATCCAATTGAAAGAGCAATAAAACATCAGGAGGAAACGACAGACAGAGAGAACACAGGAACGACAGCAAAAGCAATCTCCATACAAAATCAACATCATTCCAATAATTCATTTCCTCGACCCCGACGGAGTTTCTTGCAAGTCTTCTGAAAGGACCAAAACAAAAGGCAAAAATAAAAACCAAAACATTCTGACCTTAAAAGTCTCAGGAGAGGAGAACAATAGCTGTGCGTGATGGAACGTAATGAGGAGAAAATGAGAATGAAAAATGTATGAGCGAAGACAATATGAAGCGTCGAGAACGAACGAAAAGAAGGAGGAGGAGGAGAAGAGGAAGAAGAAAAGAAGTATGATTGTCTTGGAAAGTGGCGGCACTGCGAGAGCTTCGTTCGCTCGCAACCGAATTTTTATGTCTAATGAACTTTAGGTTTTCCCTCTTCATTATTATTTGTATTATTATTAATCATGTTTACACGATTCTTGATCATATAATCATTGTACTGATAATGATAATAACGAAATGAGATCTACGTGAAGTCATAGTAGTAATAGTACAAGTCTCTCTCTCTCTCTCTCTCTCTCTCTCTCTCTCTCTCTCTCTCTCTCTGTTTACCTATCTATCTAGCATCAAACTTCCCACCTCACTCTCCTTTAATCTCTTTCTCTCTCAATTACGTCTTGCTAACACTCCACCAACCTCTCTCTCTCTCTCTCTCTCTCTCTCTCTCTCTCTCTCTCTCTCTCTCTCTCTCTGTTTATCTATGTATTTAGCATCAAACTTCCCACCTCACTCTCATTTAATCTCTTTCTCTGTCAATTACGTCTTGCTAATGCTCCACCAACCTCTCTCTCTCTCTCTCTCTCCCTCTCTCTCTCTCAATAAGCCATTCTTTCACCGCCAATGCCAATGGCGATCATTCGCTGTGAAATGCAAATTCATCTTGGCCGTCTCGAAAGCAAATTTACATACCGGAGTTTCCGACAATTCGCCGTTATCCCCAGAGAAGAGAAAGAGCTCGAGAAGGAAGTCTTCATTATTCTGTTAGGGTATTTAGCTCTTCTTTCATTATTTAACTTCATTTCTCTCTTTCTTTATTTCATCGTATTCTTGTTTCTCTTTTATCTCTTTCCCAATGTTACATATTGACTTTCATCAATCGTTTCCACGTAATTGTTCACAGAGAAACTTTTGTCATTGCGTATATTTTGCATCTTTGCTTCTGTATTTTTCTTCTACCTAATGCAGTTCTTTTATCATCCTTCGTTTTCTTTCTGGTTGGATGAAACTGTTTACAAAGGCATAAGGGTGTTTTTTCTCTGTCTTTCGTTCTTTCTTTCTTTCGTTTCTGACTTTTACCATCAGTTTCATCATCAACTCCTTCGTTTCCGTGATTCTTGAAGGACCTCCATTTTCATTCATTTTCTATTTATGCCTTAGAAAACAAAGACCATTCTAACCTACAATATTGGAAATTTACCATTGTATCCGAATAATTCATAGTTTTGGTTAGATTTGTATGTATGTATGTATGTATGTATGCATGTATGATTGGTCTTTTACATATTAACAGGATTATGGACAAGGTGATCTGTGGATTCGTAAGAAACTGTATGTTTTAGCTTTACTTTATTCATATTTTTAATTTATTGACATTTTCTTTCTATATTTTGCTATGCATCAACCTTTAATCTACTCATTCACGTACATATTTTACCATCGTTTTTATTGAATTTTCATCATAAAGATACATCAGTGGCAAGAATTTGAAAAATAAGCCTGTATTTATTCTTTAAGTATACTTTAGACTTGGGAACCATTTCCACTTTTGTGAACAAAGAACAAATATGATCATAAGAGCTGAATGTAATTATAGTAATTAATTGAAAGTAACAGTTTAAAAATAAAAACAATATCAAAGACCATTATTTATGTCAATGAAATTATAAACCTATATCTTTCCATAATTAAAAATACATACGCATATAAACAAACACAAACGAAAAAACGAAGAAACACTAATAAGAATAAATAAAAAGATCCTAAAAAGATGATTAAAGGTGGCGGCAGATAGATTTGTCTAGAGAATTTGGGAGGTAGAACAACGGGCAAAGAAACTTTGTTAGATCCTTTGTCTTAT
>NC_087205.1:29863997-29876497 GCF_015104395.2 Macrobrachium nipponense
CAGAGGTGTTATTGTGCTCATGTGGTATGCTCAAGGTTAATATTAAAAGTTAAGTATGGCCGTTGGGTTTTAAAAAATGGATAAGTGCTTCTTTGCTGTTACTCCAAAACGATGTTTAAACAAGACTATATACTTTTAAACAGTAAACAGTGACTGAAGATTCACCGGGCTCTTAAAATTCGGCATTTTTTCTGCTTAATCAAATATTCCAATCAGCTTTTCTCTGCTTGATTTATGGAATTTACGCTATCAAGCCAATTACTGGGACACCTTCGGGAATTCAGTGCTCTAGACAGATAAAGAGGGAACTTGAAACCGACCCCTTACTGAAGTGAACGTACCTAATGTCTCATAATTTTCACCCCACATACGCCGGAAATGTCTAAAAGTTTTCATCGGAACAGGATTTTTACCCCACATCCGCCAGAAATGTTAAATTGACTTAGCAGCAGGTCACATAAACATCTTTGTAACCTTAATCTCAGCCAGTCACTTTATATTTCCTTCGGTGGTCTTCAGTTTATGGTTAATCTGCAATGCAAATTACCCTCGTGTCGGCTTCTAGGCTCGTTATAATTTGACGGCCTTGGGTTAACTCCTCTTCCGTCCTGCGAAGTTCATGGCTTGAAAATAATAGCTAAGAGTTTAATATATTTATTTAATTATGAATCACATGTAGCATGATTTTCTAATTTAGTATATTAAAAGACATCTGAGGCTTTGATATATTCATTTAAAGTTGTGCTATCAATATTTCTATAATATTTTTTTAATGATGGTCTAGGGATGAATTTAAGTTGATAGCGTAATAAAGGTAATAAAATTGAAGCATAGGCCTAAGTTTGTCAATGTTTTCCGCCTGGACCCATAATTTTGTCTGGGGCGTTTGGTTGTCCTTTATGAAGTCGAAGTTCCTGGGCACTGGAAAGCTGGGTAATGTCCAATATTTACACTGCTTTTCGTAAAATAAAGTTGAGCTAAAAAGCCACTATCTTGGCTTGAATTTGTTCTACTTTATGCAGTTTGTTCATTGAAATCATTAGCATTACTTTTTATCTATCTATTTGTACATGTTCGTTATTTACTTATTTTATGTTTTATAATAAATTTGGATTTACTAAGAAAGGAAAATAATTATATATATATATATATATATATATATATATATATATATATATATATATATATAGATAGATAGATAGATAGATAGATAGATAGATGATAGATATTACTGGATAAGGATAGGAGGCAGCCCACCAAAACATAGCCCTTAGCTTTAAACCAGAGAGTTTTAATGGGTCTTTTATACTTGAGACGTATCCTGTTTTAACAGAAGAATTATTTACATATATATATATATATATATATATATATATATATATATATATATATATATATATATATATATATATATCTATATATATATATATATATTAGAAGTTCTTGACACATATTCTTAAATGTCCCACAAACTCAGAAATGTTCCAGTAATTTCATCTGAACTTCGCCAGTTAACTTTTCAAACGAAGAATTAATTAATGCAAGGAAGTTATAGACGAGAGAAATTAGAAATTAGTGTCGATCACTAAGCCTAAGGAAAATCACCCCTAATGTGGTATCGGGGAAAATTAGGGTTCCTCTGGGAATTTAGGGGAATTGGGATTCCTTTCAGAAGACGGCAGGGAAATTATCCCTCAAAATGTTCTAAAAAAAATTTCTAAAAAGAATAATTATAGGCTGTCGCACATACCGTTATTTTTTAAAAATAAAATCGACATCTGTTACCGAAAACTAATGTTATTTAGAAGAAAAAATGAATATATGTTATCGACAAATAATGTTAATTAAAGAGAAATAATCAATATATACTGTTATCGATAAATACCGCTATTTGGACAAAAAATAATCAATATGTTATTGACAAATAACGTCATTTAAAGAAAAATAATCAGTATCTGTTATCGACAAATACCGTTATTTAGGAAAAATTATCACTATTTCTTATCGACAAATAATGTCATTTAAATAAAAATAGTCAAAATATGTTAAGGACAAATAACCTTAATTAGACAAAAATAATCAGTATCTGTTATCGACAAATAACCTTAAATTAGAAAAAGTAATCAATATATGTTATCGACAAATAAAATTAATTAGAAAAAATAATCAATATATGTCATCGACAAATAACTTTAATTAGAAAAAAAAAATCAAAATATGTTAAGGACAAATAACCTTAATTAGGAAAAAATAATCAATATCTGCTATCGACAAATAACCTTAATAAGAAAAAATAATCAATATCAGTTATCGACAAATAACCTTATTTAGAAAAAATAATCAATATTTGTTATCGACAAATAACCTTAAATTAGAAAAATGTAATCAGTTTCTGTTACCGACAAATAACCTTAATTAGAAAAAAATAATCAATATATGCTATCGACAAATAACCTTAATTAAAACCAAATAATCAGTATCTGTTATCGACAAATAACCTTAATAAAAAAAAAAGACAATCGATATCTGTTATCGATAAATAACCTTAACTATAAAAAACAATAATTATTAACTGTTATCAACAAACAACGTTATTTATTGAATACAATCAATGTCTGTTATCGACAAGCAACGTTATTTATGAAAAAATTATCAGTTTCTGTTATCGACATGTAACGTCAATTTAAACACATCTTCAACAAAAAGGTCAAGACAAAAATAGTATAATCTAACAAATAAAAGAAATGCTTCTCTGATATTTTTCTTTAAAATAATCTATCGAACTCACCTTTATTTAACTTACCTGTGAGTTAAAGAGAATTCAGTACTGTTAATAAATGTCTGTTCTGAAGATCCTTATTATTTTAGAAAAGATTATTTGCCAAGGCGATGAAAATGGTTTCATTATGAAGGGATTCATTTGTCAGTATAAGAATATTGTGATTATAATTCTAATAGCAGAAGTACCGAATTACTTATTATTCAGCTATTTTATTCGTCTACTCCTCTTCCTTAAACATCCTGAGTTTTAAAATACATTTCATTGTTTTGTGTATTTACTCCAAGCAAACTAACACTTTTCTTTTGTCTGTTTATTCTCTATGTCTATTCAATCTATCTGATATCCTAGAGTACTTTCAATGTTTTTTCAAACTTTTCATTTTTCCGTCTGCTTCGTTTATCAGTCCTTATTCACCATGAGCCAGAAAATTCTTCTTGTCATTTTTGAATGTTCTAAGTTGAATAAGAGGAGTCTTTTACTCAGTCATTAATTTTAGTACAATTCAAGTTGAAAAACAAGAATTCTTCGTGCCAGTCTTCATCTCGGTGGGAATCAAATTACTAAGTCTTTTTTTCTTCATTTATTGTTCATTATCCATTTCACCTCTTTGTTCTTCAAGAACCTGATGGTGATTTTCAAACGTGCATCGAATCTTTGAAGAGTAAAGCACAAAAATTCTTCTTCGACTTCTTCATCAATCATTGTCTCTGTGCAACAGCAGATCGAAAATTCCCCTCAAACTTTCCATTCGCGTCGAGTCAAATCACCAGATCCCAATTCGCCTTAATTGACGCAGGGCGCCTTCCATTGATCCCACCTCTCTCTCCTATTCCATCTCTCCTCGTCCACCTCTTTCGACGCCTTTTCCCTAATCGCTCCTTCCTTTCGTCATTCATTTCTACTCTGTTGCGCCTCTGCGTCACTCATATTTCTCCCTTTCATCTTTTTCCACTACCTTTTTTTTTATTCCGTTCGGAAATCCTAAATTCTTACCCTTTTCGTTTTCTCGTTTTGTAGATTTGCTTTAGTCTTCCCATCCTCTTCTCCGTTTTCTGTTTCTTTGTCATGGCCATTAAAACCATCGTTTTTGTTTGTTTTTGTCTGTTAATACATTTATATATATCCCGGTATTTATTTCATTCACGATTATTTATTTTTTTTTTCGGGGGCGGTACCCCGTAAGTTTATATTTTTTCATGTCTACTTGTACCGCTAGTTGTTTTGGTATATTTAACAAATATGCTGCCACCTAATGTACATTCATGCATGCACATACATAGGGAACACGTAGGCATTATATATATATATATATATATATATATATATATATATATATATATATATATATATATATATACATATATATATATATATATGTAACATGGGGGGATTTTCCCCCAGTTATTCATAAGGTAAGCGTGGACACGAAACGGAAGGCAGACCCACACACCCTATTACACACACAGGCTCTCTCTCTCTCTCTCTCCCGGCAATCACCCCCTCTCTCTCTCTCTCTCTCTCTCTCTCTCCACCTCTTTCTCTCCATTCCAACAGGTAATGAAAATGAGAGAGTTGCATCA
Organism: Macrobrachium nipponense; assembly: GCF_015104395.2. Taxonomy (NCBI): domain Eukaryota; kingdom Metazoa; phylum Arthropoda; class Malacostraca; order Decapoda; family Palaemonidae; genus Macrobrachium; species Macrobrachium nipponense. The sequence goes on from NC_087205.1 coordinate 29,868,360, forward strand.
TAACACTAACGTTTATTAACAAGAATAAATAAATCAATCAACCAAGTAATCCAGTCTTACAGACTAACCCAAAAAACGGTACAATGTCTAGTCACCAAAAAGTCTACGCCCCTTTGGAACTCTTTGTCCCCCGGTAATCCAGATCCGTCTGTTTCAAAGATACAGAACACATCCCGGTAAGTACACACACAAGTTTAAAGACAAAGTTAATAAAATGGAACATCTTACAAGATATCAAACAACCCATCCCTTTGGCTAAAGTAATTCAACTTGGCTAAAGTAATTCAACTCACCCATTGCAGCCGGAATATCTCACTCACTGATAAATAAAAACACTTTGGCATCTGCCATCGTGGCTTTGCCTTCCTCCCACGAATCTCTGTGCAAGTCTTCCCATAGACTTGGCTAGTGATACATTATGAATAGAAGAGGCGCACACGCACATACGAATGCACACTTCGACAACGCCTCATATTACAGGCTACAACCAGTTTCCCAAAGGCACTTTGAGAAGAGTTCATAAACTGTCGTGCATTGACTCGACGAACTAAGCATTTTTATCTCACGCCACCCCTAGAAACTCATTCATCAGCTACTCTCAGGTCGTCACCTCTGCACTGTTCTCCACATTCCATAGGTCACAGAGAACGCATGGATAATATATTATTAATCAAAAACCCTAGGCCTTACAGGTAGCTCGGCCTCGCACAAATGCTAGCTCCCGCCTAGCAAAATTGCTTATAACACAAAACACTGGCCGGCTTAAAATAAAATAAGTAAAACTGCACGTCTCTGGCATTATAAAATAGTCTTATCACGCTTTAATCTCCGAATAACACAAGACGCATTTTCTCTCATATTTTCTGCATTAGGATTCTTGAATATCCCTCTTCGCTTGTCTGCAAGTAGCTGCACCTGTAGCAGACTGTAGCAGCTGTAGGAAGACGGAATGCCTCCCTCATCGTAGAAGACTTCTCACGGCTTCTGTGGATCCCCAAAAAACACGCTGTAGAATTCTCTCGCGATCACCCACGTAGAAATTCTTGTAATCACCCTGGACAACATGGCAGCAACCTCTCTTCACGGCTGGTGGACGTCTTGCTGGTGTCGGGGAACGACTTTTGGCGTACGTTAGTATGTCAGTCAGGTCTTTGGTCAATCTAAGAAAATTAACCCAGATATACTACTTCTATCGAACAATGATCTCAAAAAGTCAGAAACACTAACTGAACGTCTCCCAATTAACTCCCTTAAATATGACTACCAAATCATAAGTCATTATCGCAACTCTCTAAGAAAAAAAAACATCAAGTTCTCCAACTCAATTCTCCAAACTCACACATCAGCACACACACAACTCAGAAATCACAGCAACTCCACGGAATTCTGCACTCACATTTCAAACTCGAATGTGCTCACAAGAAAAAAAAAAAAATCGCAATAAGCCCAAGGAAAAAAAAGAATCTCGTAACACCCAGACCCAAAAATGTTCTCTCAAACTCTGATATTTGAACAACCCACAAAATCAGTAAAAATCTCCAACTTTTAACAGCAAAAACCCCTTTACTGCTCAATAATTAATTACAATGAGACTTAATGTCAAACTCCCATTTACGTAAACAGCAACCCCAGAAAAATCACATCTCCCGGTAAAATCAAATCTCCTGTCCAAAAAAGAAATGTTACTTAAGCTCAATCCCCAAATTATATCTCTCACAGGAAAAGGAAGAAAAACAATAAAAAAAAAGAATAATCACAAGTAGATTTCCCCAATCACAAAATACATAATACATGTATAATATGCATAACTCCCGCGTTTCTCCCCAAGAAATGCTCCATGTAAAGTTATGGAATTTGCCAGAAAGCAAACTCTCACACATGCGCTTTCGTGAAATGCTATAGCCAACATTTCCAGATATTGCAAAAATTCTGATCTGTCACCATCAGAGGAAAAGAAACAGCACAGCGCTCATCACATCGCTTGTCAGCAGAAAAATCGCCTGCGGACGCATGCTCAAACAGCAGCACAAAAATTGTCTAGTCAGACACATAAGTTTGGAAACTCATGATTCTCTAGAAAAAAAGGTCTGACACATTTCACAGAATTAACTCCAGGATATGACTAATGTGTTCAAAAATTTGTCTCGAAGACTTATTCTCTCAACATGACTTTTCCCCAAATTATATTTCTCCAAGAATAACACACTTGTGAACATAAAAAATGCGCACACATCTCCAAATGACTCGTAATGCAGTAATGACACTCGCCTCTAAATAGTCACGAAACCAAAAAAGAGAACCCCAGAAATCTCCTCTTTGCTCAAAAAAACTCCATAACCACAAAAAAAAGGGTCACCCGCCCAAGATTAATTCCAACTCCATTATGAGACATCATATTAATAATAACACCACTCCGGTTATAAAAATATTTCCTCCATTTGGTTAAAAACCAACCCCCTTATTATTCTCTCTTATTTCTCTATTAGCCACATATCAGTAAAAAAAAGACACCACTCCAGGAATAGAGAACAATCACCTCTATTTCGGCAAATACAAAATATTTACCTCTATTTCCCCAATAACTCCATGTGGAACAAAACAAGGCTCCAAAAATATATCTCCAAAAAATGTGCACTCAAGGCAACTAACTCACATACTCACAAATATTGCCCCATAATCTCCAAATATGTGTCTCCATTTGCAACAAAGATGGCTGCAAAATAATTGAACTAAACATAGCTCATATCACATTATTGGCAAATATCAAAAATGGCCAAAAAATATACCTCCAATTATCTCTCCAAAATAATATATCTCAATTATAACTCCAATTCTACAGAGAATAGCTCAATGTTATAGTCAAAAACTATAAAAACTCTCTCCATTTAGCATAACTGCTAAAAAAAAAGGGGCAAAAACTCGGCAAATAAAACTGTCAGAAAATCTAGAATCACACCATGTGCCACAATCATTATAACAGAACTCCAAAATCACAGTGTCTTAGCCAAGACTTCTCCATATGCACTACGACATAGGCCACTAGAAAACTTAACCAAGTTTCTTATCTCTCACAAAGTTGTCACAAATACAACTAATGTATTGTGCAAGAAAACTCACAATTTCTGGAACACAAATATCCAGAGAAAAAATGTAGTGCCATTACGTATGCATCCAAAACGTGCAAGAAATTCTCCCATATATTACTCTATAGCATCAAATAGCTAAAACACCAACACATTCTCGAACAATGACTCTAAGTCATGAACTGAGATATTAAAAAATATTCACACCAACTGGAGAGAAAAAATAAATTCAAATTCAATTCACCCATGGTAAAAAAAAACTTGTGTCAGCGATGGCTAATTTCCAAAAAAAGGCGGAGAAAAGAAAAATCAACGGCACCATTAACATCTTCCCATAACTCAACTAGATTGTCAAGCAAGATTATCTGCTGAACTCATAAAAAAAAGGAAAAGAAAAAAAAACAAACTAAAATAATGTGTTGTTAGTTCCTCCCAAAATCAAAAAAGATTTCACCTCCCTTGACAGCATTAAAACACCCACGTATTAGTATATAAAAAATCAGTATCAGAAATATCATTATCACAAAATCACCAAAAAAAAATTGCTATCATCAAAATCATCAGTATCAGTACAAAAAATATCACCAATGTTAATGCTTGTCCATTCTCCAAAAATTCAGCACAAAATTCAGCAAAAGTTCAGCAAGATTCCACACAATTCACCAAGATTCAGTCAGATTCATCAAGATTCAGCAAAACTCATCCCCGTGAATCACTGAAAATATTCTCCAAAGTTACAAGAACTCAACAAATAATTAACACAAGACTTCTCCCATTAATTCATTGTAATAATTATCCATCCTGAACATAAATTATCTGCTGATAATTATTGACTAATCTCCCATGAAATATCTCAAATCTCTCGCAAAACAATTCTCCCGTAATGATAATTATACTTAAGCAAACCCCCCGTGACACATCTCAAGTATAATAATTATTAATAATAACAATAATAATAACTCTCCATAGCAATAATTCTCTTGCAAAGATCTCAAGTAAGGGTGAAATTCAAATAGCATACACTAGTATTGCTGAATCCTATGGTATACCACCATTTCCACACAACGCAGATACAACACCAATCATCGGCATTTCAAAGTAATTTCTCCAACACAATAAAAAAATAATCTGTGTATCCCCCTTATATTTGTGTCTTTCAAGGCACAAAGAAACATATAACACATCCCGTGCATGTTAACTACTTTTCCCCTCATTCACGGAAAAGAAAAATTCTCTTTTTATTTCCTTTTCTCTTCATCCAAGAGAGAAAAAAAAATCTCTTTCTAAAAAAAAGACTCTACGGGCATTTCACTTCATAACTTATCAATCAGCTGACATCTTAGCATCCAATGTCAAGGCCAGACCCATACCCCAACACAAAGAAAAAAAAAAGAAAAGAAAAAGGGGAGTTCACCCACACTGAGAGAAAAAAAAATTTCTCCCCCCCTTGAGAACAACCCCTCAGTCGAGCGGCAGAACAGCCCAAGGCATACCAGCAGTATCCCCCATCTCCCCTTGAACAGTGTCTGAGGACCCCTTCCCAAGGATATACACTAGTACCCACCCCTGCACTATCTCTCGAGGGAGGCCAGTAGTACCTTCCATGCGACTATCCCCCCGAGGGATGCCAGTATACCCTCGCAATGCAACGCGCCTCTCTGCAGAAATGTGCTGAGCCCGTAAAATTGTTGGCGCTCCATTGTCCACTAAGCCCAAATATGCTTTATCTAAGCAAGTTTTCACACGAAGTCATGCAAAAAACACATCTCTATACACTCTCATGTGTTTAAAACAAAGACGAATACGTCTATCATAAGCACGTGCAAATAAAGAAAACACGTCACTATGGGGCAAAGACAAGAAAAATTGTTGACCTCTTGAACCAATCCCATAACCCTGAAATATTTAAACAAAAACCCTCTCCCTTTGATAAACAATAGTTAACACTCACCACTCCATAATGGGAAGAAAAGGAACTTGAAATTCTTCGTAAAACGCGGTAGTGATATATGCATTAAACACAACACCCGCACGGTATCTCGGAATACACTCTCGTCATTGCACAAGCAAAAGTCACACTGGGTGCGCTCACTGCTTCTAGGCTGACTACCTGGGAAAAATGCTGATCCATAAAATCCTCCCTCCCTTTAGCACAGTTAAACAGACAGATATTTTCTCATTTTTTCTCACTAAGGTAACTGAAAACTCAACAGTTTTTAACGATTTTCCACAATCCCACCAAGCTTTGTCGTTCGAAAACTATCGCTAAGCCATAACCCCTTTTATTTTCTAACTGGCCGCCCATCTCTACATTGGCGTTCCTAGGCATAGAAAAGAAAGAACACTTTTATATCCCCTCTTAACCGTCTGCCACCACTGTAGCATGGGGGGATTTTCCCCCAGTTATTCATAAGGTAAGCGTGGACACGAAACGGAAGGCAGACCCACACACCCTATTACACACACAGGCTCTCTCTCTCTCTCTCTCTCCCGGCAATCACCCCCTCTCTCTCTCTCTCTCTCTCCACCTCTTTCTCTCCATTCCAACAGGTAATGAAAATGAGAGAGTTGCATCATAACACTAACGTTTATTAACAAGAATAAATAAATCAATCAACCAAGTAATCCAGTCTTACAGACTAACCCAAAAAACGGTACAATGTCTAGTCACCAAAAAGTCTACACCCCTCTGGGAACTCTTTGTTCCCCGGTAATCCAGATCCGTCTGTTTCAAAGATACAGAACACATCCCGGTAAGTACACACACAAGTTTAAAGACAAAGTTAATACGATATCAAACAACCCATCCCTTTGGCTAAAGTAATTCAACTTGGCTAAAGTAATTCAACTCACCCATTGCAGCCGGAATATCTCACTCACTGATAAATAAAAACACTTTGGCATCTGCCATCGTGGCTTTGCCTTCCTCCCACGAATCTCTGTGCAAGTCTTCCCATAGACTTGGCTAGTGATACATTATGAATAGAAGAGGCGCACACGCACATACGAATCTCACTTCGACAACGCCTCAATATTACTGGCTACAACCAGTTTCCCAAAGGCAACTTTGAGAAGAGTTCATAAACTGTCGTGCATTGGACTCGACGAACTAAGCATTTTTATCTCATGCCACCCCTAGAAACTCATTCATCAGCTACTCTCAGGTCGTCACCTCTGCACTGTTCTCCACATTCCATAGGTCACAGAGAACGCATGGATAATATATTATTAATCAAAAACCCTAGGCCTTACATATATATATATATATGTATTAAAATTAATATACTATATATATATATATATATATATATATATATATATTATTATCTTATATATATATAATATATATACGTGTGTGTTTTGCGTGTGTGTTTTGTGTATGTGCACTACTTATGTATATTTACACACACGTTATTTACCTGTACCTCTCGGACCAACCACTCACAGACTTCAAAGAATTCCTTCTTTCGTGCGCCAGTTAATTTTCCCTTGCCAATCATTGTTGTTTCCAGTAGCTTCTTTCACGCACCTTTCCTGGAAGCAAAGTCGCCTGCGCAAATATTTCGGAGGATCCAAAGGCCCCGCTAATATCGCAGAGGGAAGGGGAAGATCGGTGGGACGAGCGCCATTCCTCTCGTGATCGCTCAAGTGAATCAATTGCATCGCGCGTTATTTTCACCGTGGAATATCCTTTCCTCCTTTTCCGACTTAATTAGATGTGTTTCTTATGGCTGTAGATTGTTTAATTTCATACATCTTTAATACATTTTCCCTTGATGTGTTGTGCTCTTATGAGTTGCGGCGGCGTGTTGGGGGGCGGCGGCGCATACTTGTCCACTAGCTACATCTACGGAGTAATTGCTTATTGGGAAATATTATTCTTCTTTCCTAAATCAGCATTTTCAACATCGTTGCTGCATTTCCCGCGATGTATTGTGGTTGTTTTCGTGAATTTGTTCACCAACTACATCTGCGGAATAAGTGACTAAAGAAAACTCTTCTTCTTCTTCTGAACTCGTCGTAGGATAGAAGGGAATTCGGTTCTACCATTAGCAAAGTGTCACTCGCCGTTACAAAGCCACTCATCAGGGACCGTTTTCGGGGAACGATTGTCTCAGTCATGTCTAACGATCGCGAAGCAATCCTCCGTTCCTAATGAGGATCTTGGTTGAGCAATCCTCAATCCGTAGGACTTCTTCAGCTTAAATGGCGTTGTTGCGAAAATCTTGACTCAAAGTATCTTTCGAAATATAGAATGTTTGTTAAAATGTCGAAATAGAGGCGGATAAAATGTTGATAGTTTTTAATCTATATATATTTATTTACTTATTTTACTGAGATTTATAACAGGAAAATTAACTTGTCTTTTGATACAATAAAACTTTTGCAGAGATTTACACAACAATAGCAAAATCAGCTTTTCTATTGCTACAAGCAAATTTTATAAAGATTTATACCAGGAATATTAACTTTTCTTTTTATACATTCAATATTTTCTAGAGATATGTAAAAGGAAAACCAACAACTGATATTTTGCAGAGATTTGTACTAGGAAAGTTTCCTTTCCTGTGATTCAATTGACATTTTGCATATATTTATGCATGGGAAATTAAATTTTCTTTTGATGCAATAAACATTTTGCAGATATTTTTACCAAGAAAATTAACGTTTCTTTCAATACAATTACCATTTTGCAGAGATTTTTACCAGGAAATTAACCTTTCTTTTGATACAATTAGTATTTAACTGAAGTTTTGTACCATTAAAATCAACATTTCGTTTTTTGCAATTGATATTGTGCAAAGATTTATACCAAGAAAAATTCCCGTTTATTTTGATAATATTAATATTTTACAGAAATTTGTACCAGAAAATTAACATTTCGTTTGTTATAATTGATATTTTGTAAAGATTCATGTAAGGAAAATTAACTTTCTCTTATTTCATTTATCATTTTCCAGTGATTCATAACAGGGAAATTAACAGTTCTCTTGATACAATTAAAATTTTACGGAAATTTACAACAGAAAAGTAACATTTCGTTTGTTAAAATTA
>NC_087205.1:29878997-29896497 GCF_015104395.2 Macrobrachium nipponense
TCAGTCACGGAAAATTTGTGACTGGATAATTATCCATGGGATGTTAGCGATGAAACATCATTCATTATTTAATCTCATTTATTAACCTTTGCTTGCTATCAACTTTTCCTTCTGGTCCCTTTAGTAAATCAGTGAAAACAGAATTTTATGTGGAAATTAAATAATTGTTCAATATAGAAAAGAAGTAAAAACACTTGTTCAACGTCAAATGTTAACAGAACTGGGTTGTTTTCCCTCCTTTGAGACGGTGCAGTTTAAATTGCCAACCTACTCGATTCTCAAAGAAGGAATCCGCAGTCAGTGTACCACTTTGAATATTATTTAATATGCTAGAAATAATAAATAAAAACATTTGTTTCTTATACTTTTAAATCGTCCTGATATAATCGTTGTATATTTCTCCATGATAAGCCGAAATTCTTACTTTTTCTGTTGGTATTGTTTGCTTTCTTTGAACCCGGTGCTGTCAGAATTGCCAACTTGACAGGTTTTAGACGAAGATAATCCACGAAAATGTACCACTTTATTGATAATGCAACAAGCTAAAAACAACAAATAATTTAGAACTGTTTCTTTTGCTTTTGAACTTTCCTGATCATCGTTGTATATTTCTCCATGATAAAAAGGAATGCTTACGTTTTTGTTGGTATTGTGGACATTCCATGAACCCGGTGCTGTCAGAATTGCCAACTTGCCAGGTTTTAGACGAGGATAATCTACGAAAATGTAAGATTTTATTTAAAATTTTACAAGCTAAAAATAATAACAATGAATATTAGTCTTTTATACTTTTATGTGCCAACAGAATAGTTTTATACTTGTCAGTGACAGCACGTAAATATCTACGATTTTGCTGGCAGCCCTGGATCTACGTGGCGCTACGTTGAACGAAGGCATTTTTAGTGTGGGTGAAACTGATCTTCACTTGAGATTAAAAAATTCTTATTGATGTTATATTAAATTAAAATATTTGCATGTAATGGAGTGTTATTCCAATAAAATGATACTACATGATATTACAGATGATCTGGTTCTTAAGTTTATGAGAAAAGTAGAATTACAAGATAACTATGAGACCCTTACTCTCCCACGTATTAGAATGCTGACGTCCTACCAATATATGGCGTCAGCTTCTCTATTTTGAGCAAATATGCATCGAATTCCCTCTCTGGAAAAAGTACTGGAAGAGGCCACGTGGTAGCCCTAATCAGTACGATTAGCTAAGATCATATTGAATTATAATTTTATTCTTGAGTATTTTGATACAGTTTTATGAACTAGAGATAATCGATGTTATCTGAAATGCATGTGTCCATTAAACAATGCATGATTGAATACGTGATTGACATTATATACCCGAGTTTAATTGTTAAACTTATCAACTATTTTCTAATATGCAACGATGCACATTCTATTGATAATTGGTTATTCCTATGATTATCGTGATGGTATAGTCTAGATGCCGAGCATTGCTCTCTCTTCTGCAATTATAAGGAAATTCGTCAATTATTGCCATTCAAACAACGCTTTTGCAAACGTTATGAAAATTATACCAAATCTGAATTTCAAGTATGTATAAGGGAAAGATGGAAATGTTTTTCGTTTTAGGCAAATATAGATACAACCAGTTCTAAACGTCAGCTCGTGGTATTTATACGAAATTGCTTTCAAAATATGTTAACTAACTTTTGTAACAAGTCAATCTCTGTCCCTTGATATTTTGCTGATATAAAGACAACATTGCCATTTGGAATCAGTTGAATGAGCAGATAAAATATCAGTAATTGATTTTAAAAACAAAATCTTTTGATTAAAAGAATCTCCCTGCACAAATATTTGCCCAGCGTTTTGTACTAGAGGCATACAAACAGAGAGAGAGAGAGAGAGAGAGAGAGAGAGAGATTGGGTGGAGTTTGTGCTTGGGTTTCTTCATCTATATATAATCTTATAGTTTGCTTATTAGGATTATAAATATTTACGAATATAAACATTGATAAAGGGGCTGTACACTCTTCAACTTCTTCAAATTCATTCTTCTTCATCATAGAACGAATTTCTGCAGAAGCACAGAACGGAGCATATAGAAAGCAGCATACAGAACGCACCATATAGAAAGCAGCATACAGAAAAGAACATATAGAAAGGAGCATACAAAAGGGAGTATATAGAAAGGAGCATACAGAAGGGAGATACAGAAGGGCGCATTTAGAAAGGAGCATAGAGAAGGGAGTATACAGAAGAATGCTAATAAGAATGTACTATAGAGAGCAATACAGTGGGGAGCATAAAGAACCATCAGGAAGCATATAGAAACTCATGGGACAGAAGTTGAATAGAAACAGAAGTAGTCTTAGTAGGGAGCATACAGAAAAGAGTATATAGAAAGGAGCATTAGAAGGGAGCATACAGCGAAGAGTATACAGTAGGAATCATACAGAAGGGAGCATATAGAATGGAGCATACAGAAGGGTGTATGCAAAGGGAAATTTATATTAGTCAGCTACAAAAAGGACCATATAGAAAGGAGCATACTGAAGGGAGTATATTGAAGGGAGCCTATAGAAGGGAACATAGAAGGGAGCATACAGAAGGGAGTATGCAGAAGGGAGCCATAGAAGGGAGCATATAGAAGGGAGCATACTGAAGGGAGTATGTGGGAAGGAGCATATAGAAGGGAGCATACAAGATCACAGAAGGGAGCATATGGAAAGGAGCATACAGGTAAGAGTATACATAAGGGAACATGCAAAATAATTTTTATCTTATAAAAGATGAAAATATCCGTATTACATCTAGAGGTAACTGAGGTTTATAAGGTAAAGTACTGAACTATTATGTAATTGTTCCGGGTTGCATCCTGCCTCCTTTGGAATCCATCGCTTTTCTCATTATGTGCGCTGTTTCTAGGAGCACACCCTTCTGCATGAGTCCTGGAGCTACTTCAGCTGCTAGTTTTTCCAGATTCCTTTTCAAGGATCTTGGGATCGTGCCCAGTGTTCCTATGAATAGGGGTACAGTTTCCCCTGGTATATCTAATTTTTATTTTCAGCTCCTGATACTTATTATTATTATTATTATTATTATTATTATTATTATTATTATTATTATTATTATTATTATTATTATGTATGGTGAGTGGGGCTTTATGCATTGTATATAGCTCAATACATGTATTGTATACACAGATCAATGCCCCTAGGAGCAGGGGGTATTTGCTTCTCAAGCAGATAAACTCCTTGAGAGGGAAATGCTTGGAAGCACTCTGGCATGCGAATGACCTCAGCATAGCTGAAAAGTTTCGGGTGTGGGTTTGTAAGCAAGTTAGCTGCCTTTTGCGATTGCAACACTGTGGCGAAGTGTTCATGCGTTTGGCCAAAGAAACCTTGATGGTCTCCGACAGGAGCTGAGTGGACCCCTGTCCCATGCAGTCCTTTAAAGGGCAGGGGTGCTAAGAATCTCACACTCTCCTATTGCTTTTAGTCATGTTAAAAGTACTATCAAAATTTGGGACTGGAATGTGAAAAAGGTAAATCAGGATAGCAAGAATGAAGAGTTAGTGGCAGCTTTTCAAAGTTATGAATTAGACATTTGCGCTGTAACAGAGACAAGATTAATTAGAATCGATAAATTGGATTCGGAGAATAATTTATGTTTGTTGCCATCTGGCCGACTGGATGACATGCATTACCAGGTAGTAGCACTACTGTTGGGATGAAAGGCAGAGAAGGTTCTAGGTGAATGGGATTCTATTGTACGAGTGATTGTTGTACGCGCGGTTTGCGGTTCGAGTAAAATCAAGGTAGCATCAGTTTGTTTGTGTTATGCACCCATTAATGATGCACTATAATTATTTTATTATTATTATTATTATTATTATTATTATTATTATTATTATTATTATTATTATTGGGCTTTAAGGTAAAGCACTGAATTAATGCATTAAAAACTACTGAGACTAGAGGGCTGCAATTTGTTATGTTTGATGATTGGAGGGTGGATGATCAACATTCCAATTTGCAACCCTCTAGCCTCAGTAGTTTTGAAGATCTGAGGGCGGACATTGAAAGTGCGAATGGACAAACAAAACAGGCTTAATACTTTTCTTTTACAGAAAACTGATAACTAACCAGAAAAATGTAATAAACAACGTATTAAAAAGACACTCACTTTTATTCCCCGGCTCCCTTCTTCTCAACTTTTATAGAACTCTCCAGCCGATAATGGATAAAAGTAGCTTCCCCACTCCCTAATCCCTACAATTCCCCTCGATTCCCCTGTTAATCAAATCGGGAGCTATTGATCAACTGTTGTTCCCCACAGACCACACAAGAGGGGATTTAACGCCATCAGTTGGCGTTAATATCCACATAAACTGACAGAAAGGGAGCGTTAGATTATTGCTCGTTTAATATGAGTTAGAGTTTTTTGATTTTTGGCGTTTTTCTTTTGCTTTTTTTTATTTTTACTTTTCGATTTTACCGCTTAAAAATCTAAGTAGAATATGAGATATTACCATTTATTTTTTGGTCTAATAATTTACGTTTATTAGGTATTCACGAATATCTGTGAGTGGCTTTCATTCACGGAATGTACAAAGACCAAAACAACTCCAACGCCCCACCCCACCCCCACCCCCACCCCAGAAACATAATCCATTCGTGTTCGTAACTTTTCGACATCATTACATAATTTTGCTTGATTTCACTAATTTGCATAACGCTAATTTGCATAATTGGTCGTGCATCCTGTACTGACATTTTTAGAACTTCTTTACGATAAACCTATTTATCATGATATCAGTAACTAATTATAAGATCTCTTTGTTAGGCCTTCAACCATATACGTCAGTGAGCGTATGTCAACAGGAGTACTCTGAATTTATTCCTGAAACCATTATTTTCTCTTCTTTCCCGTTTTCGCGATACAATCTAAATACTTCGCGCCTAAGGAAGGGAGCTTAGTACGGTAAAATGAATAAGTGAAGACAAAACTACAACAAACAGATTAGATGAAAACAAATAAGATAAAAATTTAGATTAAATGATAAAAGATATGTTGTAACTGTTCATAAAAAAGAGAAAAAGATTTTCATGTTCGTAAATACATTTAATCACATTAAGACTGAGTGGGTAAGTGGTATTAACAAATGAAAAATAATTCTCTTAGACTTACTAATTAACTTATTAAATGTATAACAATTCTCATGTTCTTATCTTAACAGATGTTAACTTTCTCAATTTATCTATGCATTCACAAACATACTCTTGAAATCATTGCTTGTTTCTTCGTGTCTAGTCGAAATAAATCAATGGAATTAATTGGCCGAAGAACTTTAATTAATATGTACTGAGGACCAGCGAGATTAATGAACGTAAATGATAGATACTGAAAAGTGATAATTGCCTCTTATACCAATATTGCTCTTAAATGCTCTATAAATAATGATAATTAAGAAAGGACGGTTTTCTGGTTGCCCAAAAATGTGTTAGAGCGAAATAATCCCTGCGTTCTTTTTTAAAGACTTTGGGAGTTTTCCTCCGGACTTTCCCGGCAGTAAAGTTTCCCTGACCATTCTTTTAGGTCTCCGGCTCCCAAGACATATTTATCTTCTGCAACTAGTTCCCGTGTCGTTTAAAAGTTACATTCGTTCGAATTGGCCTTCTTTTGCTCGCTTCTTCATTTTGCCTACTCTCGCTCATGCCTTTCTGGTTAGTGGTCAACTTTCATCAAGGTCCTAGGTCTTGATCATCACTGTCATGGTGCCCCATTACTTCAGTGTATCATAAAATTGAGTGAATAACAGATATGTATAAAGGATGTCAATACAAATTGAAACAAAGGAAAATCCCGAGTGTATAATTTAGTTTGCTTGTCTCATGGGTGTGTTCAGGAATCAAATGTTTCCTCTCCTCAATAGAAAAAGATCTCTACTTGTTTAAAAATTTTCCTGTCTTTCTGCAAGTTTATCGTTCTTGTGGTATCAATGTAAAGCGTATATAACCTGTTAAATATGAAATCGAAGGACCCAAAGGCTGATACATAACGTTTTGGATGATACAAAAGGAAGGCGATCAACCCTCATGAAATATCAAGTCTTTGCTTCCTACTGTTGCAAAATTCCCTCTTTCTTAAGTAAAAGTAACTAACACGCTGCTTTTTAAGATGATTTCGCGTCACACAAAGGTCGAATGAAGGTTCCAGCCATAAGCCTCTTTCCCTAATTACCACCAATTAGCGCCTACCAGGCCTCTAGACCGTCCTCTATCCGAATGAAGACAGCCACCGTCTATACTTCAAGGAGGCCTCTTCACCTCAAGATTAGGCCTACAACTGCCCTTGACAATGACCGATTGATTATAATATTACTCACTAATAGACTGGAGATTCCCCAACGTCAATGAACAATTGATATTTGGAATTTAAGAAAGATAAAAGATAAAGCATTATATCTTCCTCCCCTTTTCTGATTTCTTAAAATAAAAAAAATGAATCGAAAATGAATATGACGCAAGATGCAAGTGATTTAGCAGTTTAGCTTTATTCCCTTTGCTTGGTTTATTAACAGCGTTCTGAGCCAAATACAGCTAAAACATGAATTTCTTTCCTCGATGGTGCAATTGCCCTATGACTTGGCGGATTTAGAGCACAATTTAACTAATGAATGGAGGACTTTCTGTAAGGAAAATAATAATAATAATAATAATAATAATAATAATAATAATAATAATAATAATATACTTTATTAAAAGTAATGGTTACTTCAGCAGCGTTACACTTGTAGAGATTCTTCTCTATTTTGCGAATAGCGGCTTTTTCCGTGCTAGTTTAACGGGCTAGTAGAGCGCCTATAGAGGTCATGATCAAATACAGTGTCAAAATAGGTGTATATATTTGAATTTTACAAATAAACTATGATACCATAGTCATCAAAGTCTGCTGGAGATCTGCACGAAGAAGACCCCTTTCTCCACCCACCGTGGACAGATGTTCCCATAGAAGGACGGCGTTGCGATGGGCTCCCCACTGGGGGTCCTCTTCGCTAACTTTTATATAGGCATCGTGGAGGAACGGGTCTTCGCCAGGATGCAGCAACCCCGCAGATATGGACGTTATATTGACGACATCTTTGTGCAACCGATGGAAATGATATCAATGATAAAGAAGATTGCAGTGATCATTGCAAACATCCATCATCGGGGCATAGTTCATAACGACCTGCACGAGAGAAATATTGTGGTTAATGAAGAGACACAGGCGCCAACAGTCGTGCTTTGGACAAGGAGGCCGAATGAGTAAAAATCGATTCGGTAACGTTATAAAGGAGACTCCATTCTTGGATAAAAATAACGTGAGGATTCTACTCAGACACTGTGCAAAATACATTGAAATGCCAGCGCCAATGAAAAGCGACTTGCTCAAAATACGTAGACTTTGCATGAAGCATCCTTTTACCGTTCAAGATGTTGCTGACTTGCTAGGAGTCTTCCTCGACAAGTATAATCAAAGTTACACCAAAGAAGAGGAACACGTTGCAGTCTCGATGCCTCGTCTCTTCAGGATGTAGTCATTGGAAGTTAATGCAATAAGCCCATCTCTTGCCCCCCACCCACTAACCCCTCCCCCCCCTTTGGTAAAGTGGCAACCTCTGGCGCCGTGTAAAAACCGGTAAGTTAATGCCGCCTGCCCATCCCCTCCTCACTCCACCTCTACCCATGGGAAAGTGGCAACCTCTGGCGCCGTGTAAAAACCGGTAAGTTAATGCCATCTACCCATCCCCTTCCCCTCCCCCTATGGGAAAGTGGAAACCTCTGCCGCGATGTAAAAACCCATACGTTAATGCCGCCTACCCATCCCCCCCATGGGAAAGTGGTAACCTCTGGTACGGTTTAAAAACCCGTAAGTTAATGCCGCTTACCCATCCCCTCCCCATTGAACTCCCCCTATGGGAAAGTTTCAACCTCTGGCGCAGTGTAAAACCCCATAAGTTAATGCCGCCTACCCATACCCTCCCCTTCCCCCTCCCCTCGCCCCCATGGGATAGTGGCAACCTCTGGCGGGTTGTAAAGTCCCTAAGTTAATGCCGCCTACCCATCCCCTCCCCCTCCCCCTCCCTCCATGGGATAGTGGCAACCTCTGGCGCGGGTTTAAAAAACTCGTAAGTTTATGCTGCCAACCCATCCCCTCCTCCTCCCCCTCCCCTCCCCTAAAGGAAAAGTGCAACCTCTGGCGCGGTTTAAAAACCCTCAAGTTAATGCCGCCTAACCATCCCATCCCCTTCCCCCTCCCCACAAGGGAAAAGGGCAACCTTTGGTGTGGTTTAAAAACCCATAAGTTAATGCTGCCGCCAACACATCCATCTCCCCTCCCCCTCCCCTATGGGAAAGTGGCAAACTCTGGCATGGTGTAAAAACCCTTAGTTAATACCTCCTACCCATCCCCTCCTCTTTCCCCTTCGCCCCAAGGAAGAGTGGCAACCTCTGACGTGATGTAAAAACCCGTAGGTTAATGCCCCCTCCCCCAATGGGAAAGCGGGAACCTCTGGTGCGGTTTAAAAACCTGCTCCCCCCTCCCCTCATGGGAAAGTGGCAACCTCTGGCATGGTGTAAAAACCCTACAGATAATGTCGCCAAAGCATCCACCCTCCCTTCTCCCCGTCCCCTTTATGGGAATGTGGCAACCTCTGGTGCGGTGTAAAAACCTGTAAGTTAATGCCGCCAACCCATCCCCTACTCCTCCCCCCATGGGAAATGGGCAACCTTTGGCACGGTGTAAAAACCAGTGAGTTAATGCCACCTCCCCCTGCCCCCATGAGAAAGTGGCAACCTTTGGTGTGGTGTAAAAACCCGTATGTTAATGCAGCCTATCCATCCCCACCCCACTCCCCCTCCCCTTCATAGGAAAGTAGCAACCCCTGGTGCAGTGTAAATACGGTTAAGTTATTACAGCCAACCAATCCCCTTTGCCTCCCACCTCCCCTTCCTTCCATGTGAAAGTGGCAACCTCTGGCACGTTGTAAAAACCCATAAGTTCATGCCACCTACCCATCCCTTCGTCCCTCCCCCTCCCCCCCATGGGAAAGTGGCAACCTCTGGTGCGGTTTAAAAATCCGCAAGTTAATGCCGCCAACCCATCGCCTCTCCCTTCCCCTCCCCCCATAGGAAAGTGGCAACCTCTCGTGAGGTGTAAAACCAGTAAGTTAATGCTGCCAACCCATCCCCCCCCCGATGGGAAAGTGGCAACCTCTGGGCTGGTGTAAAATCCTGTAAGTTGAAGCCGCCTACCCATCCCCTCCTCCCCCTCTCCCCTTGTGAAAGCGGCAACCTCTGCCACGGTGTAAAAACTAGTAAGTTAAAGCCGCCTACCCATCATCTCCCCCCGTGGGAAAGTGGCAACCTCTGGCGTGGTGTAAAAACCCATAAGTTAATTCCGCCTACCCATCCCCCTCCCTTCAACCCTCCCCCTCCCCCCATGGGAAAGTGGCAACCTCTGGCGCAGTGTAAAAAACCTGTAAGTTAAAGCCACCAACCCATCCTTTCCCCCTCCCTCTTCCCCCTTCCCCGTTGGGAAAGTGACAACCTTATTATTATTATTATTATTATTATTATTTTGGCAAATACTGTTAAAAAGGATGGCAGAATTAAGCGAGTTGATTTTATATATTAATTTTTTCTATTTTCCTTACAATTCGCTTCTCAGGCTCAGCGATGTTTCTGAGTAACTGGCCAATATTCATATTGGGAATTTTAAAAAAATTGTAATTGCTGAAGGAATCTTCTATTAGAACAGGATATCAGGTCCAGGTCAAGCAGGGGTCGTCGTCAGTGCCAGTATTATTCCGTAACAGTAGTTCAGTTCGGGCCAGGGTCGTCTTTGGTTTAAGGGCTGGTATTGGTGCTGGTATAGCTGGTATCACGTGACGTTTCGACTTTCTCGTAGGTCATCTTCGGACGAGTTGGTTGAAAAGACTGTAGCAAGAAAGTTTGCGGAACGGTATTTATAGCTGCACGGACCTAGAGTTGCATTCTCATTGGTCGGGCCGGTCTTGGGCGAAGCCGTGGATCTCGCCTCGAAGGTCTCGGGGATTCTCTCGTGCGAGCGCCACAGTAGTGTGCCTGGGGATGAACGTCAAGAATTCCGTCTGTAGCAGGATTCGTATCATCCTGTGGGGGCTCCTGATTATCTGGCATCGTCGGGGGGTCGCTCGCTGCTCTCCGGGCAGCGGTAGGAAGAAGAAACGTTTCTTGAGTTATATTTAACTTTGGTTTCTCCTTACCTATATGAAGGGCTTCTAGGAGGCGCAGACGTCGGGGATCTGTTGTCTGATCTATTATTATGATATTAGGGATAATATCATTTCTTTTTATTCATTTGTTATGAGCAGTCCTGGCGTGGTTGAATATGGCTCCTTCTTGGGCGTGGCAGGAGATTCGTTATGCCAGCAACAGTTCAGGTTTCTCGAGATATCCAACTACTCCCGGTTTAGGGCTGACAAACACCAAATAGGAAACATTTACTTCCCCTCTCACATCTGTAGAGAATCGACTGCTACGGCAACAGAGAAGACAACACAGTCTGATATTCTTCAGTGTTTTGCAATCGACTTTTTCCCTCAACATTCTACCCACAATTAAGAATCTCAACATCCCTCTTGGACGATTACAAAGATCTTACCTAATAACTTAAGTAGTTTATTTTCTCAATTAATTTATCTCTATCTTCTTTCTTAATATTTATTCATATTCATTTTATTAATTGTCATCTGTTTACCTATTTATGTGCTTATTTACATTTATTTATTTTATCTAGTTCCATTTCATAATAATTTAAATAATTTATTTGGTTCACCCTACTACCTACTGCAAGGCAATCTACAACACTACTTAGGTCGAAATAAGAATAAAAATAAAGAATTTAGGCCAAAGGTCGAGAACTGGGTCCTGTGATGAAGTCACTCGGCGCTGAAAAGGAAATTAATAGTAAGAAGATCTAAAAGGCGTAACAGGAAACAATTTCTAGGAGAGCGTGGAAAAGTCAGATGGAAGAAAGGCAACATGAACGAAAGTACAGTATAAGGAATGAAAGGCCACTTTCTTCGGGAGCAGCAGCACCATTTGTTATCTGGGCAGGGGCAGTTGACCTCAACAGCATTGTCGCTGCTACCATCCGGGCAGGGGCTGGCTTTGTCCTGACAAGAGCCTGTCACGCCTAGGCATTCGGGTTGTTGACAAGGGACGCAGCACTTGCACGGTTTATCATTGAAGCCCCTGCAGAGTTGCTCGCTTGGGAAGAAGCCTTTGGGGCATTCCCGAGCTGGGTGGGCGCAGATACCCTTCCCTCAGCGCACGTGCTCTGCAGACATTCCTTGCAGCACCTGAAACAGAGGTAGGGTGTAAGTGACATGTTTACCAGATAATTACATGATAGTTTTATTAGTTTATTTACCATCTTTGTGATGGGTTAGGTAAAATGGACTTAAGATATTTCTCACATTGAATATGAGCCTATCTCTATCTATTACATAGACACAGACACACACACACATACACACAGATCAGTCAGTTTCTTGTCTACAAGTTGTAGTACACTCCTCCATTTCATAGTTAAACGTAATAGGCCTTTTTCAGCTCAAACTGATCATCCTCTCATAAGATTATCCCAAGTCTATGTATACTAGTCACAGTATTTCCATCTACAATACAGTCAATCTCTACCAAATCTCTCTCTCTCTCTCTCTCTCTCTCTCTCTCTCTCTCTCTCTCTCGTCAGGTATAAAGACTGTTAACAGCTCAAACTGATCTCATAAGTTTATCTCAGGTTTATCATCTAAAGTACAATCAGCCTTTACCTATTCTCTCTCTCTCTCTCTCTCTCTCTCTCTCTCTCTCTCTCTCTCTCTCTCGTCAGGTATAAAGACTGCTATTTATAGCAGCTCAATCTGATCCCAGGTCCATGTATATCCTAAGAACAGCTTTTTCATTTACAGACCATTCAAACTTTACCTATTCTCTCTCTCTCTCTCTCTCTCTCTCTCTCTCTCTCTCTCTCTCTCTCTCTCTCTCTCTCTCTCTAACCTGCAGTCTCCTTTAGCGCAGTCGTGCCAAAAGGCGTACACCTCCTCCTCTGCGCAACTCCTTCGACAATGGCCTCCATTAGCCTTACAGTTGTTTGGGGCTTCTCCGTCACATGCTGTAGAAGGGTAGTGAATTCATTAATGATATAAGACTGAGTCTGGATTGTTATGAGCAGGCCTGGCGTGGTTTTGCATTATCAGTTCTAATTGAATACAAGACTCCAGGATGGCTTTCAGAAGACTATCAATTTTATTGGTTTCCTCTTGAAAAGAATGTTATTATTATTTTTATTTATTTATTCATCTTTCTCTATCACAGTCATCCTATTCGTTTGGGTGTTTCTTTTTCTTTTTTCATAGTGTGGGGTTCCGGGTTGCACCCTGCCTCCTTAGGACTCCATCACTTTTCTCACTGTGTGTGTTGTTCCTAGGAGCACACTCTTCTGCATGTGTCCTGGAGCTACTTCGGCATCTAGTTTTTCCAGGATCCTTTTCAGGGATCTTGGGATCGTGTCTGGTGTCCCTATGATTATGGGTACGATTTTCATTGGAATATCCCATATCCTTCTTATTTCTATTTTCAGTTCCTGGTACTTATCAGTCTTTTCTCTTTCTTTCTCTTCTACTCTGGTGTCCCATGGTATTGCGACATCAGTGCGTGATACTCTCTTCTTGATATTGTCAATCAACGTCACATCTGGTCTATTGGCACGTATCACCCTATCTGTTCTGATACCATAGTCCCAGAGGATCTTTGTTTGATCGTTTTCTATCATTCCTTCACGGTTGGTAAGCTAGCTGGGGTTTCTTGCACAGGCTCCAATGGAGGGCTTTTGCAACTGAATCGTGCCTCTTTTTGTACTGGTTCTGTGCAAGTGCCGGACATTCGCTTGCTATGTGGTTTATAGTTTCATTTTTCATATTACACTTTCTACATAAGGGTGAGATGTTATACCCATCTGTCGTTCTTTGGACATATCTGGTTATTGTTTTTGTTGTGATTATTATTAATATTATTATTATTATGCTAAAGAGCTTTCATATTACTATATATTTTTCTTGTTTTCATGTATTGGCGAGGAAATAATAATAATAATAATAATAATAATAATAATATATAATAATAATAATAATAATAATAACTAATATATTATTATTATTATTATTATTATTATTATTATTATTATTAGTATTATTATTATTATTATTATTATATTATTATTCCACCTACCCGCAAATGAGAAGAATATAATAAGGAGAACAGAGAAGACGCTCTGCAAACTAAACTCCGTTGAAAACGTAATTGTTTCTATTATTATTATTATTATTATTATTATTATTATTATTATTATTATTATTATTATTATTATTGAGCGTGCTTTACAAACCTATTCTCTTTATAATTCTGACAGCTCAGCGTCGCGTAGGCCCGCAGCTAGGTGTTAAAATACAGGTGTTCAGGCAATGGACACCCCTGTACAGGTGTTTCTGAATTCGAATAAGTTCCTACCACGTTGATATTCGCATCCAACATCAAATCATCAAAACTAATCCATATGTATTCGTTTTTTACTTACTGATTGACAGGCTGGCATTCATTGATGTAGTCCAGTTATGCCTACTTGGAAGTAGGCTGTTAAAAAAGTAAAAAGGAAAGAATGATTAGATAAGAGGAATTATTTTGGGATCATAAATATGACAATAGCAATATAATCGATTATTTTTGTATCATAAATATGAAAATAATAATAAAAATAATAATAATAATAATAATAATAATTAATAATAATAATAATAATAATAATAATAATAATAATAATTTATTGAAAATAATGACAGAATTTACAGAATTTATTTGATACAAAATTCTCTCAATTCTTGTTATGATTTGTTAAGAAGAATTGAGAGAATTTTGTATGAAATCAGTCCTATAAATTCTGTCATTATTTTCAATAAAACTTATTTTAATGAAGGCCTGTTTCCAGCATACAATAATAATAATAATAATAATAATAATAATAATAATAATAATAATAATAATAATAATAATAATACCATATTTGGAATCACGAATATAATAATAATAAAATAATAATAATAATAATAATAATAATAATAATATAATAATAATAATAATAATAATAATATAATGGAGAAGCAAATCCACAGTTATGTAAATGTACATATATTTAAATTTAAAAACAGCACGGATAGCTTTCGGGAATCGGTTCGGTTCCCATTATCAAACTGACACGTTGATATAGCACTACAGCGAAGTAAACAAAACAGGAGTCAAAAATTAAGTGACTTGTTTATAAACAATGGAACCAGTCGTCTAGTATAAATCAGGAAATGCCGTCGTTTTCTGATGAAACCCCCTCCAGTCGTCTGGAACGTCTAATTGGTCCTTGCCCAATGCGGTCGTTCTGATGGTCCTCTTCAACAGCAAAGGCGCCGGCAGCATCGGTTACTGGAAGTAGCCGAGTTACCTGAACGGGAGAGAGAGGCAACCGCAGCATCAGATATGGCTAAAGAGACAACACTATCATAATGTTCTTTATTTTTAAGGCCTTTAATAAATTTGTTGGAAATAAGGTTATTGGTGAATTTATCTTCCTGTGTGAAGGATTTATCGCCTTCCATTGAAAAACCAGTCTATCGCCGCACCCTCCACTAGCCTTCTTATACCAACATCTTTACTTCTAAAAATTACTTTAGATTCTTCCCAATTTATGCGGTGATCGAGCTTAAGGCTGTGACTGACTAACACATTGTTATCCACATGCAACTAGTATGCTCTTTTGTGTTCCCCGATTCTACTGGGCAGCCCTCTACCACTTCCCCGAAATATTTAGAGTCACATTCTGAACAGGGAATTTCGTAAACACCAACATGTTTGTGATTCGTTGTGCTGTTGTTGTGTATAAGAAGTCTTTTAATAGTGTTGTTATAATTAAAGACTATATTTATTTTACCATTGTGATTTTTGTTAACAGTTTTCTGTATTCTTTTTAAATGAGGATTAAAAGGGAGTGCAAGACAATTCGGAATTGTCTTGTACTCCCTTTTAATCCTCATTTAAACAGAATACGGAAAACTGTTAAAAAAATCACAATGAAGATAAATTCACCAATAACCTTATTTCCAACAAATATATTAAAGGCTTTAAGAACAAAGAACATTATGATAGTGTTGTCTCTTTAGCCACATCTGATGCTGCGGTTGCCTCTCTTCCTCCCGTTCAGGTAACTCGGCTACTTCCAGTAACCGATGCTGCCGGCGCCTATGCTGTTGAAGAGGACCATCAGAACGACCGCACTGGGCAAGGACCAACTAGATGTTCCAGACGACTGGCGGGGCTTTCATCAGAAAACGACGGCATTGCCTGATTTATACTTGACGACCGGTTCCATTGTTTATAAACAAGTCACTTAATTTTGACTCCTGTTTTGTTTACTTCACTGTAGTGCTATATCAATGAGTCAGTTTGATAAGGGGAACCGAACATATTCCAAAAGCTATCCGTGCGGTTTTTAAATTTAAATATATGTACATTTACATAACTGTGGATTTGCTTCTCCATTTGAATACTCGTGCGTTCTATGAGGATTTTTTAATAATAATAATAATAATAATAATAATAATAATAATAATAATAATAATAATAATAATAAATGAAATTTCTGAAGCATAAATATAATAGTGATAAAATCAATTAAAAATTTGATCATATTCACTTAATGAGTATCAAAACTTAAAATTCTATTCAATTTTGTGATCACAAAAACTGAAATTAGACCAATATCACAATCGATATTATGAGCTGAACATTGCCAGCAGTATTACGATCACAAACTGAATACAGAAATAGCAGTGATATGTAAATTCTAATCTTGTTCTGATCGAAGCCAAATGAACGAAATAGTAAGGAAAGACGAAACGAAGAGGGAAGATTATTTTGACCTCAAAGTCACATTGACAAATAAAATTCCGACGCCAGAGAATAAGACTTCAGCCAGTGAAGAAGCACAAGTGTTTGAAAATTACAATTATCAGACGTGAGTCATCCTAGAACCTCTGGTCTGATGACGGTTGCGTTGTGCTTTGCTATTTTCAAAACGATATTTGAATCCCTTATAAACATAGAACATAGACAAATACATACTAAAGGCACACAATAAAAAAAAAAAAGCGTTCTTACATGTAACGTATATTGTAGTATTTTTAATATGTGGTAAAAAAATAATATTTCGCCCTGAAGCCGATAAAAAAGGCATATCTAAATAAGAACTTTTTAATATAAATGAAACCAAACTTGAGCCAACTTACAAAAAAAAAACAAAAAAAAAAAAAAAATCGATTCAATAAACAAAGTAATAAAGAAAAGCCAGTTATGAAAATAAAAGATTTCTGACCTATCACAAAACAATACTTAACAGATACATTTAGTCTCAAAATAGAGAAATGAATAGGATATGGTTGACATTAGAATCTCCGAAATTATAAATGCCACAAACTTTGCCATAAATGAAGAAAGAAAAGCGAGTTAGAGCTCTTATATTTGTTTTCGAAATATCATACGAACAATATAGTTTTTTTGAGAAAAATGGAAAAAGCGGAATATATATATATATATATATATATATATATATATATATATATATATATATATATATATATTTATATATATATATATATAGTATATATATATATATATATACTATATTTATATATATATATATATATATATATATATATATATATATATATATATATATATATATGCATATATGAATAATGGCGTTTTTTCAGTTTGAAATGTACTTATCAAACGTTTATTCCAGTGAGGACTATATCACGTTTAGCAAAAATTTTCTGTATGTGTAACCCATTTATTTATGCTTCTTTTGTTATTCTGTAATGAAAATGAAGAAGCGAAACAAATGCACTGGGCAGCGAGCATACCTCCGCCAACGCCACTTAAAAAACGACCTTTTTATTTTCATTGTGATCATTAGTATTGATATTATTTGGATGCAATTTCTGAAATATTTCATTATGATCACTGCAAGCATCAGTCTTCTCAATGAATGATGGAGGAGATCATCCGAAGCTCAAAAATGGTCAAATCTTCATTAAGCGCCCCTAAATAAATGCACTCATTTGAATCAGCTGATTCATTCTTTTTAAATATTAATTTAATGATAAAAGGAACATACTCAGAGTTCTCTTCGAAATTTCTCTGAAGAAAGTAACGGGGCTTTTTAGAAGATACCTTGAAAGCAGAGCGAACGTGAATTCTTAGGGGAGACAGCAAGTACTTACGACTTAGGATTATCAATATGGTCCTGTCCACTGACGAAGAAACGACAGCCACACAGACTCTCGATCACCTCCCCCCTCCCCACTCCACTCCCCCCTCCACCATAT
>NC_087205.1:29901497-29943997 GCF_015104395.2 Macrobrachium nipponense
ATAGAAGTTACGTTGTCTAATCCAATAGTATATATTTCCTTATGTCATTATCATAATAATAATGCCACTTATTCTTTCTCTTGACATCTTATATCTCTAGTCACAACTACTTATCATGTATATAATGTTATTTAAAATATTTTTTAACGGAAGGCCAGCTGCAGTATCTTTTTTTTTTTTTTTTTTTTTTTTGTTTTTTTTTTTTTTTTTTTTTTTTTAGTCTATGCCCAACAAATTATGCTGCTAAAAACATTACAGATGACTATAGGGTTAAGTGCTGCAACTGAAGGACCATTTTTAAAGGTGTACGATATTGAGACTGCCAGTGAATATCGCTGTATCTGTCAAATTCGACCGACGCTGGCGACTTCAAGGTCGTTTCAGAAAATGTGTCTCGAGGATGTTGGACAGAAAGACATCAAGAGAGATCGCCTGGCGTTGTTTTCACATGACACTGATTGGTCAAGACGGTAAGCGATCTCCGCACAAGTGATCGAAGGAGGTAACTAATCAGGATGAAAGTTGTAAGCATGAAACTTGGAAATGTCATTGGCGTTGCACTTGTGGAGGATTGCAGTAATTCTTTGAATCCTTGTGAACCCGTCTCAGGTTCTTCTATGTTACGAGGAATTGGCAGCATCACGACTAGAGAGGTTTTGTACATATCTCTAAAGCACGACACTCTAAAATCCAAGCATCTTCATTATTATAGAAATTGGTATAATTTCGAGTCAGTAAAATTAAATTACATGTAAAAATAAAAATAAAATTAATTTATTTATCCTTTGGGAAAGATTCCTTCAGAATAAATTCAATGTAGAGAATTGTTTTTACTGAGAATTGTTGTTATTACTTTGCTAAATCGTGACAATGGCAGAAGGATGGTTTGAAAAATGCAATTACATAGATAAAGGGGCCATTCAAGAATTTTGTGACGAATAATCAGACCTCGGAAAACCATAGAAAGAAAAGCAGAAACGAATATAGATAAAAACTCTGAGATTTCATAGCAGATGATATTAAAAGACCGAACTGAATAACTGCTTCTTTTACTTACTTACGAGAACCTTGACTCTCCTTCTCTCACGCCACGCGACCACGTGGGTGAATTCATAGCAGAAGGCCAAGTGTCTTCCCGTAGCTGGGTAAACTAATGTCACAATTTTAAAGCCTGCCGAGAAGTGCTATAAATTAGGTAGGCTCTATCATAGCATCACTTAATTTTCCAATATCATAGTTTTTATCTCTCAGATGAAATATTCCACCTCTATATCTGGCATCAAGGCCGCTTGCATGTACACATATTTACAGTCTGGGATAACTCAAATTCGCCTTATTCCTTTAGTTCTCTGGTCACCTTTCCAACCGATCACCAATTCAGGCATCTTGTTCAAACTGCCATGGCTGTCACTTCCCATTATGCTTAGTCATCAACGAGTAAATTAATCCGAACTGTTTAGGTAAGGCATTATTCACCTGTGTTTTCAGGTCCCTTAGTTCATCGTTAGTTTCTACCCCTAAATAACAGAAACATTAGAGCTGAGAAGATGGGTCTCCTTGCCTTATGCACCCGCACCGAGGGTATGGACTGTTGAAAGAGCTTGAAGTCCATCTGTATCTTTTTGGACGAAGCCCTTCACCTTTGTGATGTGGGCATCGTTAAAGTGGAGTTGGGTCGGAGAAGGATGGTCCAAAGCAGCAAGTCCTCTCCTTAGTTGGGTCATGAAATTAGCAGTACGTTCTTCGGTGACACTACACTCGATGTGCACCTAATCAACATGGACCACGTTAGCTCGATGTTTAAAGACCAGGTCAGTATTTACACACCCCTTGGCAATACCCATCACACCCCTGCTACAGCTGATATCAGTGTCACTCGTGCCATATTGGTTGCGCTGCTGCCTGACCTAAGCACACCAGGTACCTTCCCCACCTCGACCTGACATGAATAAGCTGGACAGGAATGGTAACAACCCACTTAAACTGACACGTGCTGCCATTTGCATCCAAGGTATCTTTTCCTAGTTGGCACCTTACGTGATATCACTCAGAACAAGTGTTTGAAATATCAAACCATTAACCTCAAAATATCTTTGTTGCTAGAAATAAACAAAAGGATACATACGAAGTTGCATATTTAAAGAAAAATCATACATAAACGTATCATACCAAAATAGAATATATATGTAGTTATAATTCATATCCTCGGAACCTATTTACATCTCCAACACGCACAAAAAAACTCTTCAGTGCTTATTTGTCCTTCGTTAAAATTATCCTCACACAATAAACCTCATTTACCTAGATTTTGGGGACCAAGTTCCCTGACATAAAAGATAAAACATTTTCTGGGGACGGGGTGTATATGGGACTTCTTTCATTAAGAATGTTTCGCTGAAGCTCAGTGGATGTTTTTATTTTGTTTGTTTACCTTTAAACGGCCCCTGATAATATGGATCGAATTTATGTTTTATTGGCTGCAAATTTTTAAAACATAATATAGCACTTGTGAAGATTTTCACAGGTTTTGTTCTAAACCTAAGTTCGTCCGCGTTCTGATACTTTTCAAGAACTTTCATTATGGCCTCCTGTGTTGCCAACACTGCCCTTTTAGGCTCATGTTGCAAAGATGCACTCTGCAATGTTCTATCTAATACTTTGTTAGTCTCTCTGACTTCGTGATTAAAGAATAAGACGTGGCCTTAAATGACACATAATATACAGCCGATTCACCCACTGGTTCACATTCCTCTTAATTAAATATCAAAGGAAATTCATGACCTCTATAGATGGAAAAAGAAGTTTCTGTTTGGTTCAACATGACCTCTAATGTTATAAGATTCCTCAAGACCTTTGTGCTGACAGTCGATAGGCCATGACAGGGAAGTGTTTAAATCTCTCTTCCTTGGTCTGTTAGTATCACTCGTGGATGTGTGGACTTAGTTATGAATGAATGCAAAGCTTCAGCCTGGTATGAGTATAATACGCGGACTCATCCACAAATTTTCGTCACATAGAGGAAGTTTTGTGTTAATGTCGCCTGACAGTCGTTACTGGTCACCCCTCCAGCCATTAGCAGAGTAAGAGTGAATGGGGAATAATTTTTGGTGTGTAAAATTATGAATGAATCAGGAAGGGTAATAAAATGCCTCCCGTTGGTAGCAGGTATAAAGCCAATTAAGTTTTATTTACTCAGGTATAAAGCCAATCAAGTATAAAGCCAATCAAGCAGCGGTAAAGCTAATCATGTTTTATTAGCACTAGGACAAAGAAATGTCATAAATTGTCTCTGAAACACCATGACAACACATTTTAGACCCCTTAATTGCTGTTATAGGGGTTGTAACAATTATGACTAAGAGAATTTATATGCAAAGTATGTTTGGATTATATGCATACAATTTCTCCACTGAATTATTACTCACATTTTACATAGTTCAATAAGCTATTTAATTAATTGTAACTGTGCAATAGTCAAAACTGTAACACTCCACTGCATAACAGGTGACAAATTCAAGAAAATGGGAAGGAGAATATACTCTAGTTTCAGGTGAAACTATGGTATTTCTATAATAGGTATTCCTATAATAATAATAATAATAATAATAATAATAATAATAATAATAATAATAATAATAATAATAATAATATAATAATAATAATAATTTTCTTCACCTTAGAGTTCTTCATTAAGGAAGTGTAATAGATATTCCCGAAATAATAATAATTATAACAATAATGATAATAGTAATAATAATAATAATAATAATAATAATAATAATAATAATAATAATAATAATAATAATAATAATAATAATAATTACGAGCGAAGCGAAGTCTTACTGAAACGGGGTTATTTCTGGCGGCTCTGCCCTAACGAAATTCAAATGCTAATATCTCCAAAAGTATTGAAGATGAAAGAAAATTTCTTTTGGCAGACAAAACCTTTATGTTTAAATTTAATTCCATATGATTATCTTTAAAATATTATAAATTCACATTTAAATGATTTTTTAATCATTGCATTAGTCCTTAAAGCTATTCAAATGCTAGTATCTCCATAAGTACAAGATACAAGAAAAATTCTTTCGGCAGATAAAACTTTACAGCTTTAAATTTCATTCCATATAAGATTTATTTTCAAGATATTATAAATTCACATTTAAATAAGTTAACGCTTTAACTTGAAGCTTCGCGAGTAATCGCCTTAAGAGACCCCTACTGGTAATAATAATAATAATACTAATAATAATAATAATAATAATAATAATAATAATAATAATAATAATAATAATAATAATTTTCTACATCCTTCAGTATCCTTCAGTTCTTCATTGAGGAAGTGTGATAGATATTCCTTTAACAACAACAACACTAATAACTACAACAACAACAACAACAACAACAACAATAATAATAATAATAATAATAATAATAATAATAATAATAATAATAATAATAATAATAATGATAGTTTTCTACATCTTTCAGTTCATCATGGAGGAAGATTCAATGTGCCAATGAGAAAAACATGACAGTAAAACGAATTCATGGCAATGTAGCTTCTTTTCCTTTGACTCATTTCCTGTTGTTGCGCCGCCGTTGTTGGTGGTGCTGTTCGTTCGTGTCTCTTCTTAACATTTCACTGGTTTAGCGGGGAGTTCTGAAATGAGAAAACGGTACAAATGGTACCACATGAATACGTAAACACCAAATGATATTACTTTTCATCTACTTTCATTCCCTCTGTGTCTTTCTGCTTGTTCGTTTGTGTGTGTGTGTGTGTGTATTGAGTTATTTGCATACAGGTACACATTCACATAAACACAAACACATATATATAAATTCAGGTGTTTATTATCGATCCAGAGCTGTAATCTAACTACTTGATTAATTCCTTTGTTTATACTTCCACTAAAATCCATTAAAATTGAGAAATGCATTTTGTCCAATGATTTATTTAATTTTCACTGTAATTACAATAAAACATCTTTGGAATGGAATATAAAATTTAGGCCAAAGGCCAAGCTCGTGGACCTATGAGATCATTCAGAGCTGAAAGGGAAACTAAGTGTGAAAAGATTTAGCGGGTTAACAAGAGGAAAACATCGCAGTTGTACTACAATTCACTTGTTAGGAGAGGATGGAAATTAAGATAGGAGAAAGAATGTGAACTAAGGTACAGTAAAAGGACTGGAAGGGGTTGCAGTTAGGGGCCAAAGGGATGCTGCAAAGAAACTTCATTAATACCCTTACAGGGTACTGCGCCGTTTGGACTGATGGCACTGCCCTCCCTGACGGGTATCACAATCTTTGGGGCATGAAGTTGTTGAAGAAGTTGGGCAGGAAAGTGGGTGCAGACCAAAGCGATTGCTTGCAGAGAGCAATGATCGTTGAGGAAAAGGGACTCTTGCATTTTGAACAGGCTGATGTTTGTACTTACTCCCTTTGTAGCAGCATCTACAATTGCGGTCAGGACAGCACAGGCTGCTCGTGGATTGGTATCCTTCAGGACACTTCTTTTGGTTCCACTCACAGATTCCTTTAATCCCGGCGCAAGATTTACTTTCACCACAAGGGACACAACAAGTACAACCGAAGCCTTTGCAGACTTGACTTGTATTGGGGTAATATCCGGTGGTGCAATTTCCGTTGGGAGAACAATATCCTTTGCCATTGGCACAGGTTCCTTCAGCGCATTTGTCCATGCAACACCTGTTTACAAAAGGAAAACAATAGAAAAATGATATGATCTAAAGTCATGGAAGATTATTTTGGATTCTCGACTGCGTTCATACGAAAACTGGAGTGAGTGAGTGAAGATCTTTATAACTATCAACGCAAGATCCGGAATCAAGATATCATTTAGGCAATGGAAGTGATGCACTTTTAATGTTAGCATACAGAAAAAAAGCAACATGGATACGAGAGCAAACTAAAGTAGAGGATATTCTAACAACAAGTAAGAAAAAGAAATGGGCGTGGGCAGGACATATAATGAGAATGTCAGTTAATACGTGGACGAAAAGAATAACAGAATGGGTCCCTAGAGATTGCAAACGAAGCAGGGGAAATAAGAGAAGATGATGAATTGACGAGCTAAGATAATTTGCAGGTATAGAATGGTATAGAAAGACCATAAACAGAAGGGAGTGGAAGGACAAGTTTGAGGCCTTTGTCCTGCAGTGGATTAGCAAAGGCTGATGATGATGATGATGGTGATGCATATATATATATATATATATATATATATATATATATATATATATATATATATATAGTATAGATAGATATATATATATATATATATATATATATATCTATACATATATATATATATATATATATATATATATATATATATATATATACAAATAGATATATATATATATATATCATTAACCTTGAGAACTACCTCTTAGAAAAACAAACTCACTTGCAGCCTCCACTATGACAAGGGATCCACGCAGCGTGGTATTCGGTGGAGAAACACAAAGTGGAGCACCGTCCCTCCTGACATTTTACATTGGCTTTTGGTGTTCACTTCCGTACAGGCTGCCAGCAACGAGAACAGTAGTTGTTGTCAGTTTACATTTAATGGTATAATTGGTATGAAAGTAGCTTCAGATGCAAACTTTATAGTATGTGGTTTCAGATACCTATTTTATACATTTACATGAGTGCTTGGATACTCACAATCCCACAAAAAAAGAAAAAAAAGAAAAAGAAACAATTGCTTGAGTACCCAGAGTCAAATAAGATAAAAGGAGTTTAATGCTTACAACTAGACAACCCGCCATCCGCCCACCCCCCCCCAAAAAAAAAAAAAGTTGGGTGATCAGGCCCACACATAAATGGCTTGGATGCCCACAACCATACAAAAAAGCTTGGATACTCATAATCATACACACACACACAAACACACACACGCAAAAAGGACGTGAATGCCCACAACATATATATATATATATATATTATATATACTATATATATATATATATTATATATATATATATATATATATAAAAGATTGAATACGCACATCCACAGCAAGTGCAGTACCAAGAAGAAGTGCAAACGTCGGCGGTATAATCACACTGTCCCGTCAGCCATTTGAACATGCATTGGCCGTTGTGGGCAGCAGCACACTGTCTTCACAGAAAAGAAATAGTCGTTTAATTATTTTTGAACTGTAATGATGCTCAAGTTTTCTTAGAAAATTATTTTGATGTAGATACACTTGAAAGAAATGATACTGATAAGGCAGAATAAAGAGACTGGATAATTTCTACAAGTTTCACGTTTAGTGAGTTGTTGTAATTTCTCTCAGCTGTAAAATACGCTAGAATAAAGATTTACGGAGTTTGAAAGATTTATACATTTAACCCTCTGACATTGAATACGTTGTCATATTAATGACAACAGGTTGGGCGTCATTTGATGACACCAGTATCCTTAATTCGTGCATTAAAAATCCATTAATGTGGGTCACGTGATAAATCACCCATAATGGATTTAACTAGAAATAGCAGAAATGACCTCGTTCTCCTGATCAGCCAATAGAAAATTCTTTGTAATTTTCATGCACAATCTACACATGTTGACAAATAGATGTTTTAGTTCCATTCTTATGCATATTAGCTTAGGGTGTACAAGGAAATACAATAACAACGTACAAATTTTGTTAAAATTGTATATTATTATTATTATTATTATTATTATTATTATTATTATTATTATTATTATTATTATTATTATTATTATTATTATTATTATTATTATTATTGTGTATGCTGGAAACAGACCTTCTTTCAAACATGTTTTTTATTAAAAATAATGAAATAATTTTGTATAAAATAAATTCTGTGAATTCTGCCATTATTTTTAATATATTATTATTATTATTATTATTATTATTATTATTATTATTATTATTATTATTATTATTATTATTATTATTATTATTATATATATATATATTTTTTTTTTTTTTTTTGCTCTATCACAGTCCTCCAATTCGACTGGGTGGTATTTATAGTGTCGGGGTTCCGGGTTGCATCCTGCCTCCTTAGGAGTCCATCACTTTTCTTACTATGTGTGCCGTTTCTAGGATCACACTCTTCTGCATGAGTCCTGGAGCTACTTCAGCCTCTAGTTTTTCTAGATTCCTTTTCAGGGATCTTGGGAGATCCGTGCCAACATCACACGTGTTCCTATGATTATGGGTACGATTTCCACTGGCATATCCCATATCCTTCTTATTTCTATTTTCAGATCTTGATTATTATTATTATTATTATTATTATTATTATTATTATTATTATTATTATTATTATTATTATTCAAACTTCCAAACAATATGGTGTTCATTTGAAATAAGTAACAGCAAGTATCATTATTATTATTACTATAGATGTCTCATGACTGATGAAGGAACAGGCCAGCTTTGAAGAGCAATGAAGAAAATATAGAACTTAATTATTCTTACTTAGAAGTGATTTCCTGACAACAATTACTTGGTATCTTGGCCAGAGAATCGGTCACATTTGGTGTCTCACCAGCGTAGCAGACGCCGCCGGGAAGCACCTGAAAGTCAAACAATGAAAATAGTAGGAAAAATAAAAATACCAATCATAAGAAGAGAACAGACACTCGAAATCTATGAGAAACAGTAAAGAGTCATTGCTACAAAGAAATGAAAACATATAGTAGAGTAAAATATAGTAAAATATAGTAGATATTGAGTTAATAAAAATGTTTGAGAGAGCAATGAATAATGCTACTTAATAGAGAGCTTGTTTTAATCTGATGACTTGTGTTTGCAACGATTTTTCACAAATATTAAGCTACAAATGTCGTTTAATATCCAGTTCACTCTGCCTTTGGAGTAACTTTCGCTGAAAGGAATTATAAATGATAAACGATTCGTCATCAGGGAGATTCGAACTCCTGACTGGTGGGGAATGAACTGCTTATATTAAACGGTGTGTTAACTTAGTATTTGTGATATATATATATATATATGTATATATATATATATATATATATATTATATATATATATATATATATATATATATATACATATATATAATATATAAGGTGTGTGTGTGTGAGTGTGTGTATGTAACAGGGCGTCCTTTAAACTGGATGGTATCTATCAGAGACATTTATTCTAGAAAAGTAAGAAGCTTGCAAGGATTATATAATAGACAGATTAACTGCCCTCATCGTCTTGTTTCCGTAGAATGCCCAGATACGTGGTCCACTTGTATTTACATGCGTATGGGGGAGGGAATGAAAGTCCTTATTGGTCTAGTTCTTTCTCCAATCCTTTGATTATTTATCTTCCTACTCATATGTAGCCACCGCCAACTTGAATTGACACACAATTCAAGATGGCGGTGGTGTAGCTCCTACCCCGTGGCCTTGGCTTTTCTCAGCCAGCGGCTTCTTTCAGGGATGCGTTGCCCATGTGGTCTCTCGTGTTTTTGCGTGTACTCATTTGTGATTATAATTTTTCTGGATAGGCTGTCCTGAAATGCGCTTTCAGGATTGCCTACCATTACATTATTCGCACATGTTTTGAAAGCATTTTCTACAATTAGTCTGGCCGTTTTATTTGTGTTCTTGTATAAAATATTCATATTTTCCCATGATATTCAGTGATATTTTTCCCAGCAGTGCTTGGCAACCGACTTTAGGCACTACAGTCAAACTTCGGCGGTTGCCAAGCACTACTGGGAAAAAGATCGCAGAACAGTCAGGGAGAATATGAACTTTCAATACAAGAACATAAATAAAACGGCAATGGCCATACTGATAGTATAAAATGTCTTCATTACATGTGTGAATAATAATGGAAGCAGATTTGAAGACAGCCTATGTAGTAAAATTATATACGCAGCCATAGAAAAGAGGACATGGAAAACCACGAGAGACCAACGAGATGGACAACGCACGCCGTGAAAAAGCCACAGGCAGAGAAAGGCTAAGGTTATGGGGGCGGGCTACGGCTACACAGGAGTAGGAGGATAATCAAGGAATTGAAGAAAGAACTGGCCCAACAAGGACTTACCATTCCCTCCCCAATATGCATGTAAATACAGCGGGACAACTGTTAGTCCTAGGAAGCCTGTAATCTTTCCTGGATAAATATCTCTCCTAGATACCATCCAGTTTAAATGAGGTCCTCTTATTAATTGTATTAATTCACAGAACACCTGTGTAAACAATAATGTTCATATATATATATATATATATATATATATATATATATATATATATATATATATATATATATATATATATATATATATATATATATATATATATATATATATATATATATATATATATATATATATATATATATATATATATATATTTTATAAATTATGTATATATATATATATATATATATATATATATATATATATATATATATATATATATATATATATATATATATATATATATATATATGTATATATAAAGGTAATGCCGCAGAGTAAAATGAAAACACGAGAACTGCCGATATCTTTTGGTCTTAACAACCCTTTACATTTTATATATATTTAGTGATCAAGTTATTCATATACATTTATATATGTGTGTTTGTGCGTGTGTGCGTGTGAATGTGTACCTGCATCACGGAAATATGGAACTTCATGAATATATAAAGAAAGATATGGCTATATATATGTGTGTGTGTATGTACATACAGTATATACTTGATATGACTAACGCTAACCTTGGCAGAGGAGACGTTACCAGCCGCGAGGAATATCGTCAAAAGGATCCATGTCATTGACGCTTCCAACATATTGATGAGTCCTTTAATCAAAGGATCCTGGAAATAATTGAAATGTTATGAATTATGAAAAGCTGCAAGTTTTAACAAATAATTGTAAGTTATGATTTTTTACTTGATAACGTTTCATGTACTCTGCTGTACTGTTATTATATAGGTAAGTCAAAACATATATACACACAAGTATTTGAAAAATAAAAACACGGTGTCGTCCTATTCAGTTATCAACAGACGATCTGTATTTGTAGAAATGTTTGCAAGGCTTGAAGCTTTCGTCCATCCTTCTGTGGACTTGATAGAAGGATGGACGAAATCTTTAAATCAGTTATCACAATGTGTATATACATACATACACACACATATATATTAATATATATATATATATATATATATATATATATATATATATATATATACGTATATATTATTATGATAACGAGTTTTTCTTCCACCATTTCAAGTCACAGTCAGTTATTACGAGGCCTAAAGACCTAGATTAAAAATAATATATTTTGTAAATGAATTCAAATCTTAGACTTGTTTCCAATATGACATCAAGTGAAACGAATAATGAAGACTTCAGTATACTTACCTTAAACAGTTACTCACTCGACAGATATGGTCAAAGAGGAGTCTAAAAGCTGAACTGCAGAGTCGTGCGTTGCGAGTCTGACTAGTTGCTCACGATTAATATAACATAAGTAGATTACCGGTTGCGTGCTCTGATTCCCTCTCATTGGCTGGAGAACGACGTAGACACCCAATGAGAAAGCAACAGCTGTTATAGTAATTATATGTAAAAATAATAAAAAAACAACAAGAACAACAAGAACTGCGACATCAGATACGATGATATAATAATAATAATAATAATAATAATAATAATAATAATAATAATAATAATAATAATAATAATGAAGAAATCTGGTGTGTCAGTCTAAATATGTATTAAAAATATACGTACAAACGTTTATAAATATGTATACTTCTATTATATATATATACACACAACACACACACACACACACACACACACACACACACACATATATATATATATATATATATATATATATATATATATATATATATATATATATATTCACACGCACACACACATACATATGTATATACACTATATATATATATATATATATATATATATATATATATATATATATATATATATATATGTATAGTGTGTGTGTGTGTGTGCGTATGTGTGTGTGTGTGTGTGTGTTTTGTGTAGTTCAAATTTATTTGCTGTTGGAATTTTTTTTCTTTGCGGTTCTTGATTTATTATATTTTCGTTTTGTTTTGTGATGGACTTCTAACTCTTTCTCAATTACAGAGATGGCAATCACAATGGTAATGAAACTAAAATAAATCTACAGACCCCGATAGTCATATTATCGATTGTCCAGTGATTTTGGAAACCTTTTATACTGAAAACCATGAATACAGATGAGGAAATGAAATGAATAATTTCTCGTTCATTGTCAATTATTCCCAATCGATAGACGTGAATTATTTATGAAGTTGCATCTGTTTTGTTTGCAAAGAAAGGCAGCTACTCAGTTTTTCTATTGGATTCACTGCGACTCATTGCAATTCATAATATGTAAAAATATATAAAAATATATAAGTAAGAATTAAATGAGAAGCATAGTATACATATTTTGGCCTTTAACAATAACAATTAAAATATTTTGTATACAATATTGCTTATAAAATATAGTCCCAGAAAAAATAGCAACTGTATAGAAAATTCCATGTATGGATTGTGATTTATTTTACTTCTATCAGACCAGTAAAAAATTGAACACCAAATTAAAACAACAGAACTACTCAGTAAGAACAGCAAAGTTAAATATTGTCACGTTGTAACGAAATTATTCCAAGGAACTTGTTAGAATCTGTTTTGATTCAGTTAACCTGGGTGAATAATTTTGATGTAAGTCAAGGACTATTTTCTTTTGACAAGGTCATAGAACATGTGTTCCAGAAGGAATTGAAAGATAGAATAAAGAAGATTACCGATAAGTAGATTTCGATTTTAATATGTTGATCGTTCTATGACCTCCCAACCTTATTGTGTTCTCTCATGACTTGTACCCAATATTTATATAGGCCCTTGCTCATGTGTATCTTTAATTGCTGTGACCATATCTTGCTAATAAGACAAAAGTACTTAGCATCTCCAGAGTTTCAATTTTCCTTCGTGGCTGTAACTTTGTTCATGCATATATATATATATATATATATATATATATATATATAATATATAATATATATATATATATATATGCAGGAGCTACTTGACGATGTCTGAATAAAGCGCTTTCGTCTTTATTCAGACATCGTCAAGTAGCTCCTTGACGATGTCTGAATAAAGACGAAAGCGCTTGGATTCCTGACTATCATTTCCCGTGGTATTCGCTTATTATGAAGTCACGTGCATCTACTGTGATTTTTTAAGCATATATATATTATATATATGTGTGTGTGTGTGTATATATATACATACATATATATATATATATAATATATATATATATATATATATATATATATATATATATATATATATATATATAATATATATATATATATATATATATATAATATGTATAAATATATACATATATATATAAAGTCGTAGTATGTATGCATGTATATATATGTATATATATATATAATATATATATATATATATATATATATATAATATTGAGATGAAGTGCCAAGTATCTGGTTACCACACTTACCATTCATTTATTGTTACCTCACAAAAGCCAGACACCTGAACCCTCATCACAGGTACTAAACGACTGAATACTCTAAAGGCAACAGGTAAATACAACTTACCTGTATTGCAGAAAATCAGACTAGGTTCATCAAAACATGTGTGAGGTAATCTTGTAAGTAATTAAATTAATCAAAGGGCATCACTCCATCAACAACTTTAAAAGTCTAAGTATTTCCCTGATTTCAGAAGTCCAAGTACTTCCCTGGTTCTAAGTCACTTCAAGTTAATTGAAGGAAAACATATCAATTACCACTCTATGTTTCTACCTAACATCAATATAATCATAATTAAATGCAAGTATACTGGTTGGAAATGAAAACACTTAGAAAAATCTTAAATACAAAAATTTATTATTAAACTCAAAATTTATAAGTGAAATTCACAATATCAGGGAAAATTACTGTTACTTGAAAACAAAGTAAAGTTTAATTCATTCTTGAATCAAATTAAGTAAAATTAAATCAAAATTAATTTATCACAAAATTCAAGAAAATTACTTCAATCAAAATTCAAAAGTGTTAGGAAATAATTGAAATTTGGAAATTAATTCACAAGTGCTAAACAACAATAAAACTTGAAAAGAATTCTAAGTAAATGGAAATTAATTCACAAGTGTTAAATTTAATTAAATGTGCAATGATTAAGCAATGATAATAACTAAGTGAATTAAACTGTGACTGCAAATGAAAAGACAGAAAAATGTGGACAATACCAAAATTTAAAAAGTATTAATCACACTGAATATAAAATAAAAACACACACTTCAATAAGAAAATGAACAAATGCACAAAAAAATAAACAAACACAAAACACAAAAATTTGCAATATGTAAAAACGTAAATAGTTTCTCTTAAACCACTGTAACCATCAGTTATTAGTTTTTACCAAACCTTAGTAACCATCAGTTATTAGTTTTTACCTAACCACTGTTCCTATCAGTTATTAGTTTTTACCTAACCTTTGTTCCTATCAGTTATTAGTTGCAACTAATAAAAATACAACACACTTTACCTTTTTGATATACCAGCTTCTTTCTTTGCTGCAGGCTTGTTTCATAGTTTCACAAAACCAGGCGCCGTTTTTCAACAACAATGTTTGTTCAGATTCCACAAAAAAACACTAAATAATACTAAATAAACTCTAAGAAATATCAAATCTGAAAATTACAAGTTACGAGTGGCCATTCAGTAAGTACGAAATCGTTACGTTACTTTAAACTCAAAAGTGCAATGCGATGGAGAGAGAGAGAGAGAGAGAGAGAGAGAGAGAGAGAGAGAGATCTGAATGCTTCAAGTATCAAAGCCCGAATTAAAAACTTCTCCCTTACGGAAGCTGGACTGGAGATTTCACAAAACGTTTTGGGCAATAATTCTTCCAGAAGTTTCAAAATCTTACGCAACTTTACATACAAAATGTGTAATCTACACGTGGCACTCGGCAAAGACATACGCGTACGAGACCAGTCTGTTAAAAAAAAACATGTACTCGACTCGATCGACCGAAGCAGAAGTCCCTTATCACACATGATGACAGAATCCCAAAACACAATGAAGATTCGAGCTCGCTTATCAAACGTGTTGACATATTAGGAGAAACAACTCTAGCTTTGAGCGGACAAAGATATTCTCTCTCTTTCTACATTCTACGTTATATATTCTTTTACAATATGTTACGAGGAATCTAAACATACATTTTAAACATCCTAACTCTAAGCTATCTAGGAATCTGAAAAATGTTGCACAATCTTATACACAATGTTTTATACAGTCGAAGAGGGGAAATATGCATTTTGAAAGTAGCCATATATAATATATATATATATATATATATATATATATATATATATATATATATATATATATATATATATATATATAGACTGGTAAAAATGTTCTGTTACAACAGAATTTCTTCTAATAACAGGAGCCCAGCACCAAAATATAGAGAAAATACTATATTTCTGAGACTGCTGTCTCTCTCTTCAGGTAGATGAACGCGAAAAGTTACAGAAAAGGTGGTAGTTATACTAAGAGCTCCATCCACAGTCAAGCCAATTTAGGTCACGCCCACTGATAATCCTTCATTAATCCTCTTAAGCGTTGGTTGAAGGAAAACGTTATCAATGACATCTGAATCCCATGTGCCCTTTTAAATGTTGATTAACTGTCTCTTCTTAATCAAGGCCGATTCTATCATCTGACTCTTGTACAAACGGTTGATGCTATAAATTATACGTGACAAATTCCAGTTTATTCTGTGGTTATGTTCATTTATATGGTTGGAAATAGCTGATTTCTGTTGTCTGTACCTAACTAACCATTTATGTTTTATTAATCTCTGGGGAAGTGGTTTCGTGAACACCTGTGTCCTTGGGGAGATGTCTTTTGTTGGACGGTAATCAGGGATTTGGCTAATGTATCTGGTTCAGTAAATGCAAAATGGTTAGAGTCTGGGTCGCCGTCTTAATCCCATCCAGGAGCAGAATTTTGATTTTATTGTTGGGTGTCTCTGGTCTTGTCTTGAGGGGGTCGGTAAAAAATTACGTTTGCTTTGTGAATTGCTTTCTCAATTATATGGTCACGATACCTTAAAGGAGAAAGCTGCTTAAGAATTAGTTCAAATTCTTTTTCCAGGAAATCTGGGGAGCAAACTCGTATGGATCTTAAGAATAGGTTGCTGGCTACGCCTATCTTGATAGGAATGTCGTGATAGCTAAAGTAGTGAATGTATGAAAGTGAGAACGTTGGTTTTCTGTATATGGTATATTTGTATTCTGTCGTGTCTCTAATTATTAAAACGTCAAGAAAACGAATTTTGTTGCCTGTTTCCCATTCAACTTTAAATTTGATGCTGGGAACTAATATGTTTTATTTTGAAAGGAATTAATTGAAATCGCCCCATCTATTATCCCAAAATGTTAAAATGTCATCTACATATCTCATGCACAGCATGTTTTTGGGTTTTATTGCATTTATTACTGTAGTTTCAAAGTAGTTCATGTATAGATTGGCTAAAACAGGACTTAAAGGACTGTCCATATTGCACCCGAATTTTTCTTATAGAATGATTCCTTGAATGAAAACACGTTATTAGATACACATAATTCAACTAACTTTATTAGTTTGTCAAGCGCCAATGGGATATGATATGAATAGCAGGCCAATTTTTCTCTCAAAACCGAAGAACGCCCTGTACTGGTACTTTTGTGAAAAGGGAATCTACGTCAAGGCTTAAAAGTTTTATGTTGTGAAGTGGAATATGTGCTTCTCTGAATTTGTGACAAAACCCCTCCGAAAGTTTAATGTGACCATGAGAAAAAGTGCCTAAAAAGGGGGAAAGGAGACCAGCTAACAATTTTGAAATTTTGTAATTGAAAGCTCCGGCACATGAAACGATGGGTCTGAATGGAAGGTTGTCTTTGTGAGTTTTGTGAAGGCCATAAAAGAAGGGTAGTTTTGGATTAATGAATTTGAATTTCTTTAATAATCCAATGCTCTTTTTATCTTGGCCAATTAATCTTACCCGGAGGAAAGAATTATCAACACGAAAAACGACATCTTCGTACTACGCAGAGTGATATATGGAACTCAGTCTGATCTTCGTCTCCTCACTACTGACCACATATACAGGTATCTGATTTCATTTTGTTCAGACATTTTTGCCTATAATAGCGCGACTCATTCCAACAGACATTTTCGCACGTTGAATAACTTAATAAACAACAGAGCATGGAATAATCTTGAGCAACAAGACAAAGTTTTAAATCTATCTAACACATTCCTTACTGTAAACCAACACTTAGTCTTAAATCTAGACTTATCCTTTGCCTTTATGCCGAACCGTAAAAATAACCTAGACTTCATAGTGGCTTTTGATAAATTCATATCGGACAAAAATTACAGCCGTGAGGAGATATGTTTAAAAGGAGTGTTACTAAATGCTTTAACTGACCTTAATAAGAAATACTCCGTCCCCCGTAGATTTATGATAGCCATCCGCTCGCTAAAAAATTGAGATGTTGTAATAAGTAGATCCGACAAAAACGGCAAAATCGTAATCATGGACAAAGACTTTTACCTCGACAAAATCAACCAACTCCTTAGCGACACAAACACTTACGAAAAACTGACGAAAAATCTCCTCCAAAATATCCCCACAGAATTTTTTCGGAAAGTAAGATTAATTGGCCAAGACAAAAAGAGCATTGGGCAATTAGAGAAATTTAAAGTCATTAATCCAAAATAACCCTACTTTTATGGTCTTCCTAAAACTCACAAAGACAATCTTCCATCCAGAGCCATCATTTTATGTGCCCGAGCTTTCAGTCACAAAATTCCTAGATGGTTAGCTGGCCTCCATTTCCCCTTTTTTAGGCACATTTTCTCCCAGTCACATTAAACATTCGGAAGATTTTTGTCACAAATTCAGAGAAGCACATATTCCACTTCACAACATAAAACTTTTAAGCCTTAACGTAGATTCCCCTTCTCCCTCCTTTCCGAATCATTCAGTCTTCAACTTTTTAGTCTAGCAGGTGCTTTTTTAAATTGCTTTGTTTTTATGTATGTTTTTTTGTATATTGGTTGAGACTCCTAGTCAAAGTTATATTCCATGTATTTTTAATTTGTGTTGTTTCTCTTTTAGCCTTGATGATGTAAGTATGTTTTACGAAACCCGTCGGCAATAAATGTATCACCAGATGACCGTCATCTCCTTGTCACCCTGTCCTTTCATATGCCGTGGCCCGCTTGCGCCAACGTATTCTGTCTTATATATATATATATATATATATATATATATATATATATATATATATATATATATATATATATATATATATATATATATATTATATATATATTATATATATTGTATAGTATATATACATATATAAAACTTACGAACATACTGTGGACGTTATTTGTAAGCGGCATAATGACATGAATATCAGAAATTATTTTACACGAGGAAATGATCAATTAAAAATTTTATTCTTCTATTTGATATATAGTGTGGCTGTCAGTTTCTTCGTCAGTGGACAGGACCATATTGATAATCCTAAGTCGTAAGTACTTGCTGTTTCCCTTAAGAATTCATATTCGATCTGCTTTCAAGGTATCTTCTAAAAAGCCCCGTTACTTTCTACAGAGAAATTTCGAATAGAATTCTGAATATGTTC
Source organism: Macrobrachium nipponense (assembly GCF_015104395.2). Classification (NCBI taxonomy): domain Eukaryota; kingdom Metazoa; phylum Arthropoda; class Malacostraca; order Decapoda; family Palaemonidae; genus Macrobrachium; species Macrobrachium nipponense. The sequence continues at coordinate 29,920,298 of NC_087205.1, forward strand.
CTTCTATCGCTAAACTAATAATAATAATAATAAAAATGTGAAGAATGAAACGGCGAATTCAAATGAGAGCATTTATTTAGGGGCGCTTAATGAAGATTTGGCCATTTTTGAGCTTCGGATGATCTCCTCCATCATTCATTGAGAAGAATGATGCTTGCAGTGATCATAATGAAATATTTAAGAAATTGCATACAAATATTTTCAATATTAATGATCACAATAAAAATAAAAAGGTCGTTTTTAAGTGGCGTTGGCGGAGGTATGCTCGCTGCCGAGTGCATTTGTTTCACTTCTTCATTTTCATTACAGAATAACAAAAGAAGCATAAATAAATGGGCTACATATACAGAAAATTATTGCCAAATGTAATATGGTCCTCACTGCAATAAACGTTTGATAAGTACATTTCAAAGTGAAAAACGCCATTATTTCATATATACATACATAAATACATATATATATATACATACATACATATATATATATATATATATATATATATATATATATATATATATATATGTGTGTGTGTATGTGTGTGTGTGTGTGTGTGTGTGTATGTATATAAATATCCGGATTATTAATGCCACAAACTTTGCCATAAATGAAGAAAGAAAAACGAGTTGGAGCTCTTATATTTGATTTCTAAAATATCATATCGAATAATATAGAGAATTTTTTTTTAGAGAAAAACGAAAAAGCGGAATATATATATATATATATATATATATATATATATATATATATATATATAGATATATATATATATCTATATATATATATATATATATATATATATATATATATATATATATATATATATATATATATATATATATATATTCCGCTTTTTCCGTTTTTCTCTAAAAAAAAATTCTCTATATTGTTCGTATGATATTTAGAAATCAAATATAAGAGCTCCAACTCGTTTTTCTTTCTTCATTTATGGCAAAGTTTGTGGCATTTATAATTCCGGAGATTCTAATGTCAACCATATCCTATTCATTTCTGTATTTTGAGACAAAATGTATCTGTTAAGTATTGTTTTATGATAGGTCAGAAATCTTTTATTTTCATAACTGGCTTTTCGTTATTACTTTGTTTTTTGAATCGATTTTTTTTTTTTTTTTTTTTTTGTAGTTGGCTCAAGTCTGGTTTCATTTATATTTAAAAGTTCTTATTTAGATATGCCTTTTTATCGGCTTCAGGGCGAAATATTAGTTTTTTTTCCCACATATTAAAAATACTACAATATACGTTACATGTAAGTACGCTTTTTTTTTTTTTTATTGTGTGCCTTTAGTATGTATTTGTCTATGTTCTATATTAATAAGGGATTCAAATCTCGTCTTTGAAAATAGCAAAGCACAACGCAACCGTCATCAGACCAGGTTCCAGGATGACTCACATCTGATAATTGTAATTTTCAAACACTTGTGCTTCTTTACTGGCTGAATTCTTATTCTCTGGCGTCGGAATTTTATTTGTCAATGTGACTTTGAGGTCAAAATAATCTTCCCTTTTCGTTTCGTCTTTCCTTAGTATTTCGTTCATTTTGGCTTCGATCAGAACAAGATCATTAGAATTTACATATCACTGCTATTTCTGTATTCAGCTTGTGATCGTAAAACTGCTGGCAATGTTCAACACATAATATCGATCGTGATATTGGTCTAATTTCAGTTTTTGTGATCACAAAATTAAATAGTATTTTAAGTTTTGATACTCATTAAGTGAATATGATCAAATTTTTAATTGATTTTATCACTGTTATATTTATGCTTCAGAAATTTCATTATTAAATTATTATTATTATTATTATTATTATTATTATTAATATTATTATTATTATTATTTTTATAAAAAAATCCTCATAGTAGCACGAGACTTCAGATGGAGAAGCAAATCCACTGTTATGTAAATGTACATATATTTAAATTTAAAAACAGCACGGATAGCTTTTGGGAATCTGTTCGGTTCCCCTTATCAAACTGACACGTTGATATAGCACTACAGCGAAGTAAACAAAACAGGAGTCAAAAATTAAGTGACTTGTTTATAAACAATGGAACCGGTCGTCAAGTACAAATCAGGAAATGCCGTCGTTTTCTGATGAAACCCCAGCAAGTCGTCTGGAACGTCTAATTGGTCCTTGCCCAATGCGGTCGTTCTGATGGTCCTCTTCAACAGCATAGGCGCTGGCAGCATCGGTTACTGGATATTTATTTTATCATCGTGCTTTTTGTTAACAGTTTTCCGTATTCTGTTTAAGTGAGGATTAAAAGGGAGTCACAGACAATTCGGAATTATCTTGCACTCCCTTTTAATCCTCATTCAAACAGAATACGGAAAACTGTTAACAAAAATCACAATGGTAAAATAAATATAGTCTTTAATTACAACAACACTATTAAAAGACTTCTTATACACAACAACAGCACAACGAATCACAAACATATTGCTGTTTACGAAATTCCCTGTAACAGAATGTGACTAAATATTTCGGGGGAAGTGGTAGAGGGCTGCCCACTATAATCGGGGAACACAAAAGAGCATACTAGTTGCATACGGATAACAATGTGTTAGTCAGTCACAGCCTTAAGCTCGATCACCGCATAAATTGGGAAGAATCTAAAGAAATTTTTAGAAGTAAAGATGTTGGTATAAGAAGGCTAGTGGAGGGTGCGGCGATAGACAGTCGTTTTTCAATGGAAGGCAATAAATCCACACAGGAAGACATATTCACCAATAACCTTATTTCCAACAAATATATTAAAGGCTTTAAGAATAAAGAACATTATGATAGTGTTGTCTCTTTAGCCACATCTGATGCTGCGGTTGCCTCTCTTTCTCCCGTTCAGGTAACTCGGCTACATCCAGTAACCGATGCTGCCGGCGACTATGCTGTTGAAGAGGACCATCAGAACGACCGCATTGGGCAAAGACCAATTAGACGTTCCAGACGACTGGCGGAGCTTTCATCAGAAAACGACGGCATTGCCTGATTTATACTAGACGACTGGTTCCATTGTTTATAAACAAGTCACTTAATTCTTGAATCCTGTTTTGTTTACTTCGCTGTAGTGCTATATCAATGTGTCAGGTTGATAATGGGAACCGAACAGATTCCCAAAAGCTATCCGTACTGTTTTTAAATTTAAATATATGTACATTTACATAACTGTGGATTTGCTTCTCCATTTGAAGTCTCGGGCTACTATGAGGATTTTTTTATAATAATCCAGTGGAGGGCTTTTGCCACTGAACCATGCCTCTTTTTGTACTGGTTCTGTGCAAGTGCCGGGCATTCGCTTGCTATGTGGTTTATGGTTTCATTTTTCGTATTGCACTTCCTACATATGGGAGAGATGTTATTTCCGTCTATCGTTCTTTGAACATATCTGGTTCTTAGGGCCTGATCTTGTGCCGCTGTTATCATTCCTTCAGTTTCCTTCTTTAGCTCTCCCCTCTGTAGCCACTGCCACGTGTCATCGCTGGCTAGTTCTTTAGTCTGTCTCATGTATTGTCCGTGCATTGGTTTGTTGCGCCAGTCCTCTGTTCTGTTTGTCATTCTCCTGTCTCTGTATATTTGTGGGTCTTCATCAACTTTTATTAGTCCTTCTTCCCATGCACTCTTTAGCCACTCGTCTTCACTGGTTTTCAGATATTGCCCCAGTGCTCTGTTCTCGATGTTGACGCAGTCCTCTATACTTAGTAGTCCTCTCCCTCCTTCCTTTCGTGTTATGTATAGTCTGTCCGTATTTGCTCTTGGGTGTAGTGCTTTGTGTATTGTCACATGTTTCCTGGTTTTCTGATCTATGCTGCGGAGTTCTGCCTTCGTCCATTCCACTATTCCTGCGCTGTATCTGATTACTGGCACTGCCCATATGTTTAAGGCTTTTATCATATTTCCGTCGTTGAGTTTTGACTTGAGTATCGCCTTGAGTCTGCATATATTCTTTTCTGATCGTGTCCTTCATCTCTTGGTGTTTTATATCCCCTCCTTCCATTATTCCCAGGTATTTGTATCCAGTCTCATCTATGTATTTGATGTTGCTCCCATCTGGTAGCTTTATCCCTTCAGTATATTATTATTATTATTATTATTATTATTATTATTATTATTATTATTATTATTATTATTATTATTATTATTATTATTGTTGTTGTTGTTGTTGTAAAATAAGTTTTATTGAAAATAATGACAGAATTTACAGAACTGATTTCATACAAAATTCTCTCAATTCTTCTTAACAAATCATAAGAAGAATTAAGAGAATTTTGTATCAAATCAATTCCTGTAAATTCTGCTATTATTTTCAATAAAGATATTATTATTATTCGATTAATTATTATTATTTTATTCTTCTTATTTTTATTATTATTATTATTTAATATTATTATTTTCATATTTATGATACTAAAATAATCGATTATATTGCTATTGTCATATTTATGATCCCAAAATAATTCCTCTTATCTAATCATCCTTTCCTTTTTACTTTTTTAACACAGCCTACTTCCAAGTAGGCATAACTGGACTACATCAATGAATGCCATCCTGTCAATCAATAAGTAAAAAACGAATACATTTGGATTAGTTTTGATGATTTGATGTTGGATGCGAATATCAACGTGGTAGGAACTTATTCGAATTCAGAAACACCTGTACAGGGGTGTCCAGATTTGCCTGAACCCACCTGTGCTTTAACACCTAGCTGCGGGCCTACGCGACGCTGAGCTGTCAGAATTATAAAGATAATAGTTTTGTAAAGTATGCTCAATAATAATAATAATAATAATAATAATAATAATAATAATTAATAATAATAATAATAATAATAATGATAAGTAATAATAATAATAATAATAATAATAATAATAGAAACTATACATTTTCAACGGAGTTTAGTTTGCAGAGCGTCTTCTCTGTTCTCTTATTATATTCTTCTCTCTGCGGGTAAGTGGAATAATAATTAATAAATAATAAAATAATAATAATAATAATAATAAATAATAGGGAAAATTAGGTTCTCCATCAAGATAATTATTTTATGATGTAGTTGTCAGAATTACGTTTTAGTCCGTTTGGAAAATCCTAGTTTTCCATTTAATAATAATAATAATAATAATAATAATAATAATAATAATAATAATAATAATAATAATAATAATAATAATATGAACGATCGGTGTTTTGCCAAGATCCTATTTAACGCAGTGGTCAGAACTGCATTTTAGTCCCTTAGGAAATTCCAGTTAACAGCAACGACAACAACAACAACAACAACAACAACAACAATAGTGCTAATAATAATGGTAATAGTGAAGGAATCCACAGTGGCGAAAATGCAAATATATATTGAACGAGAGCTTTCGAGAACCTGCATGAATGAGAAGGAGAATCGAGCAGCTTCTCGAATGCTCACGTTTGTTTATATATTTTAATATTATATATTTACATAATTTTAGTGACTCATGCTATTATGAAATTTTTATGAATAATAATAATAATAATAATAATAATAATAATAATAATAATAATAATAATAATAATAATAATAATAATAATAATAAAAACTAGAAAAACTAGATGCCGAAGTAGCTGCAGGACTCCTGTAGAAGATTGCACTCCTGGAAACAGCGCACATAGTGAGAACAGTGATGGACTCCTAAGGAGGAACCCCACTCTACAAAAACCACCCAGTCGAATAGGATGACTGTGATAGACCAAAAACAAAGAAAGAAAAAAGAATAATAAGAGTAATAACCATGGGTCACTAAACTCCCTGGAGTAATCAAGCTTTTTACTTCAGAAATGCTAATTTGTTTCCCAAATGACTTTCCACTTTAGAGACGCCACTTTTCGTAGCCGTAAATCAGTCAATCAAATCGTTAGCCGTAAGGTTCTCAGCGACTAATCACAGTCGACTGACCATTTTGTACGTAGTCTTTTCACTGATATGCAAAGCTTATTAATCACTGGATCTTTTAACACAAAATATTAAACGATAATTGATGGAATGAAATTTTTTTAGTGTCACCTCACCTTGGAAATTAAGAGGTGAAATTAACCCCCTCACTGAGGCCAATAAGCTGGTCCCCTACCCCTTCCACTAACTCCTCCTCAACCCCCAACCAATCCTTTCAAGAATAATCAAGACATTCTTGGTGTTTCTTAATGGCTCATTCAGTTACTCATTTGTAAAAATTACATTTGAGGTGGTTGAATTAGCTGGTATCTTCTATTGAGTTTTCAGTCCATTTCCGTATACTGTTTTCGTTCAGGCTCTGCTCTATCGCCAACTTAAGGTCTGACTGTCTCTTTTTTCTCTTCTCTAGTGCGCTTGCGCTTACACAGCCCCACACATCCTCTTTCAGTAATTGTTACCTTAATAGTATTCTACGATCTCTGTTTCTCCTATTCTGATCCATAACAATTTCATTGAACCTGATAGTAAACAATTCATTGATTCCTGATAAACTGTGGCAAGATTTTTTTTATATTCTACGAACCTTGACCTCAGGTCACCTTTGGTCCGCTACGTTACCAAGAATAATGATTGCTTTCCCCCCTCTAATTCCAGGCTAAAGGACACGTCATTTTTTTTTTGTGAAATGTGAATAGCGCTTCTAAAAATTACCCGTCGAAAATCGCTTGAACCAGCACTATTTATTGCATATGCACTGGAAAATGAGCAGATTTGCTGTAGCTTGAAATTTGTCTTTAATTTTTATTTTTGTATCATGTGAAAATCGTTACTGTTATATATATATTAAAAGTATGGCCTTTTCTTTGGTATATCACTGGTTGCGTATACGAGTCTTGAACAATAACTGACCTTATAGCTATCAGAGACCTGAACTTTGAGTCAATGAGAAAAGGTCTGACTTTTAAAAGCATCTTTTCTGCTTCTGTTGACAGCGGCCGAATACATATCGAAACAAACTCGACTTCTGAGTCAACAAACAATGATACGTAACCTATGTTTGAAAGTGAATTACTTTATTCCAGGGATCGCCAAATAAAAGTAAATCAGAATGCGTTGGACTCCAATTTCCTTGACACTTCCTTGGCTCCTCTTACTTCTCCTACCTGACAACGTCTTTCCTCAGGTGAGTTGTTATGTATATGATGTAGAGCCCTTTTAATTTCCTCGATAAATTCTTAGGGCATATGGATAACCATTTTAACTCTTCGACTCCAAGATTCATTTACTTTTCGCTGGAAATTTCGAAGGGACGAATGGATGAAACAGAGTGCCTAATCAGAACACAATATCGCTTTGTTTCATTAGTTCCCTTGACGGATTCCCATTTTAAGGAGCAAATGAAGAGAACAGCGCCCAACCATGATGCAATATTGATTCTATTTCATAATTTCCACGGACGGATTCCCATTGAAGGAAACAGTGCCTAACCATAATGAACTATAAATATTATTTTATGAGTTCCCTTGACTAATTCCCATTTTAGTGAAAAAATAAGGAAACAAAGTGCTGAATCAGAATACGCTATACATTAAATCTTATTAGTTCCCTTGACTGATTCCCATTCTAAGGAACAAATGAAGGAAACAGTGCCTAACCATAATGCATTATACTATATATTATTCTATTAGTTCCCTTGACGGATACGTACCAGCTGTAAATATCTGCGAAATATTTCACATTTTCGGTTTTAATGAATTGTCTTCCTTCTTTTTCACAGACCACTTCCGGTGAGCAGCGGGAAGAGACTACCAGACCTCCCGAAGGGGATCCTTCCGCTCAGTCCTCCTATTGTGGTTTTACTACACAGTAAGATTTAAAATAGACTATATTCATTGTCGTTTCTTAATGTTTGATACTCTACGTTCCGTTGTTTATCATCCTACTTATACTTTTCATTGGCTTTTATTCTCCTCTGTTTGTTTAGATTATTTTTTTTGTCTATTTCGTAGCTGTGTAACCGTCGGGAATCTCATTATACATCTTTCGTTTACCGTGCAGTGATTTATATCCTCACCCCCTGAGCCAGTTTTCAGAATTCATTATCGTTAACACAATTCCACAAATGGCTTTCACTTGTCGATTCAGAACAAAAACATGCATTCGAATAATGCTATCACCTGCGTCACTATAGGGTCGGGGAGTTCGGCAAAATTACCTGGTATGCAAGGTGTGAAGGCTACCCAGGCAAATCCTTGGGTATTGAGTCAATACTTCATAGGTTTCAGCTTGTTATAGGACCTTTGTAGCTCAGGCGATCCTACCCTTTGTTTTTAAACTAGAGTCCTAGGAGCGATCGTCATGTTAGGCAGAAATGTATCTTTATATTCTATATTCATTTCCAGCTGAAAAGACAAATATTAAAATGATGTTAAAAGGGGTGATTTGGCTGTGGGTAGTCCGTTTGACTTAGTATCAGTAACAAGATCTTGGTTTGAAGTCAAGTGATAATTTTTCTGTAACGCGAAGTCAAAATAAATGTAGAAGTTAATAGATTGAATAAATATGTAAGTATATAAACAGATGAAATGAAATTTTAAAAAATTATGATATTTGTAATCATAAAATCTCAATATATGGATGTATATATATTTAAAAATATATGAATTTTACCACACCACTGTGATTCATATGCATGCATTAAGCTAAAAATGGCCTTTAATATCCAATTCGCTCTACCTCAGAATTAATATATTTTCATATATGCTAACCGAAGGGGAATAAGATCTATGAAAATATATTAATTCCGAGGAAGAGCGAACTGGATATTAAGGACATTTGCAGCTTAATCTATATGTATATATAATAAAACATATATATTATATATATAATATAATATATAATATATATAAATATATAATATAGTATATATATATATATATATATATATTATATATATGTGTGTGTGTGTGTGTGTGTGTGTGTGTATATATGATATATATATATATATATATATATATATATATATATATATATATATATATATATATATATATATATATATATTTATATAATATATATATATTTATACACACACACACACACACACACACACACACATATATATATATATATATATATATAGATATATATATATATATATATATATATCTATATATATATATATATATATATACACGAAAGTTTTCGCGAACCTGCTCGATTCCCGAAGCTATAGTTTTCTATAAATATGCTTACTATATATTTACACATGTACCATTGTGGATTTCTCAACTAATATTTGAATTGAAACCTCTTGAAAACTAAGAGACTTAAAAATAAGTTCACTTCGAGAAAAGTGCAGACTCCATACAAGAGCAATGCTTCATATTCCAGCATCTTCATTATTAATCGTACAGTAATTAACGAAGTATTAATAGAAAATGTCATTAACAATAACAAAAATCATACCAGAAACCACAAAGATATTTCATTTGATTATTTGAAGTCTCTAATGATATTTACATCAACATAAAAATCCCCTTTCGAAAATCAAAAAATTTTCTTGCCAGTAAACAGTCTACTTTTAGGATCAATAGTAAGCTCTGAGTTGTTTCAAAGGCTTCGTCAAATTTATATATGTTAACGAAAGAGCGTCATAGAAAAGTGCTTTCCATTTCCTTTCGTCCTTCCTTTGCTAGAATACTGTTCTCCGGTGAGGATGTCTGCTTCTGTCAGGGATTTACTTCTGTTACATAGAGAGGTCAATGGTGGCAGGTTTCTGTTCCCTAATATTTAGCAGTTATGAACTTGTAACATCGATGGATGGTCTCTTACCCATCAATTTTTCATAAGTTGTATTTCAACAGAGATATTTTACATTCAGAATTAATCATTGATACTCTTTTCCTGTCGAGAGCAACTAGACTCGGTGAACAGCAGCACCAATATGCAGGAAAAGCTCCTCTCTGTAGGACTTCTCAGTTCCAGAGGTCCTTTGTTCCTCGTACCATCGGACTGTGATGAATCCTCCCAGAGGATGTCGTGCAATTGGAGCTTCAGAAGTTCAAGTGAAGATGCAATGCATTACTACTCTAATATAAGTCTTGTATTTTAATAATTTACTCCCAGGTTTTCTATCTATTTACTAATTTGTTTTTAAGAAGAGGTCTCTTTGGAAGGTTGAATTTCAGGTCAATTGCCCCCGTGGTGGACTTGAACCAATATGAATAGTACTACAGAAGATGGATGCCGGGTACCAACTCAAGAAAAGAGGCAACAAAATCAACCATCTGATGTTCATGGACGACATCAAGCTGTATGGTAAGAGCATCAAGGAAATAGATACCCTAATCCAGACTGTAAGGATTGTATCTGGGGACATCAGAATGGAGTTTGGAATAGAAAAATATGCCTTAGTCAACATACAAAAAGGCAAAGTAACGAGAACTGAAGGGATAAAGCTACCAGATGGGAGCAACATCAAACACATAGATGAGACAGGATACAAATACCTGGGAATAATGGAAGGAGGAGATATAAAACACCAAGAGATGAAGGACACGATCAGGAAAGAATATATGCAGAGACTCAAGGCGATACTCAAGTCAAAACTCAACGCCGGAAATATGATAAAAGCCATAAACACATGGGCAGTGCCAGTAATCAGATACAGCGCAGGAATAGTGGAATGGACGAAGGCAGAACTCCGCAGCATAGATCAGAAAACCAGGAAACAAATGACAATACACAAAGCACTACACCCAAGAGCAAATACGGACAGACTATACATAACACGAAAGGAAGGAGGGAGAGGACTACTAAGTATAGAGGACTGCGTCAACATTGAAAACAGAGCACTGGGGCAATATCTGAAAACCAGTGAAGACGAGTGGCTAAAGAGTGCATGGGAAGAAGGACTAATAAAAATAGACGAAGACCCAGAAATATACAGAGACAGGAGAAAGACAGAAAGAACAGAGGACTGGCACAACAAACCAATGCACGGACAATACATGAGACAGGCTAAAGAACTAGCCAGCGATGACAATTGGCAATGGCTACAGAGGGGAGAGCTAAAGAAGGAAACTGAAGGAATGATAACAGCGGCACAAGATCAGGCCCTAAGAACCAGATATGTTCAAAGTACGATAGACGGAAATAACATCTCTCCCATATGTAGGAAGTGCAATACGAAAAATGAAACCATAAACCACATAGCAAGTGAATGCCCGGCACTTGCACAGAACCAGTACAAAAAGAGGCATGATTCAGTGGAAAAAGCCCTCCACTGGAGCCTGTGCAAGAAACATCAGCTACCTTGCAGTAATAAGTGGTACGAGCACCAACCTGAGGGAGTGATAGAAAACGATCAGGCAAAGATCCTCTGGGACTATGGTATCAGAACGGATAGGGTGATACGTGCAAATAGACCAGACGTGACGTTGATTGACAAAGTCAAGAAGAAAGTATCCCTCATTGATGTCGCAATACCATGGGACACCAGAGTTGAAGAGAAAGAGAGGGAAAAAATGGATAAGTATCAAGATCTGAAAATAGAAATAAGAAGGATAGGGGATATGCCAGTGGAAATCGTACCCATAATCATAGGAGCACTAGGCACGATCCCAAGATCCCTGAAAAGGAATCTAGAAAAACTAGAGGCTGAAGTAGCTCCAGGTCTCATGCAGAAGAGTCTGATCCTAAAAACGGCACACATAGTAAGAAAAGTGATGGACTCCTAAGGAGGCAGGATGCAACCCGGAACCCCACACTATAAATACCACCCAGTCGAGTTGGAGGACTGTGATAGAGCAAAAAAAAAAAAAAAAAAAAAAAAAAAAAAAAAAAAAAAAAATAATAATAATAATAATAATAAGAATAATAATAATAATATCCATGTTCTCAGTGAGTGCGAAAAATTCCACAACGGAGTCTGCAAGTTGCGACAGGACTCTGGAAGCTGCGACTACACCCTTGACATCTGCCCTCGGACTGACTCGAATTGGCTCTGTACTTGCTGCGCTTGTAAGTAATAGATTAATAATGATTATTATCATTATTATAGACATATTCTTATATGACAAGTCTCTATTTTACAACAACAACAACAGCAACAACAACAACAATAATAATAATAATAATTATAATAATAATAATAATAATAATAATAATAATAATAATTATTATTATTATTATTATTATTATTATTAATATTATTATTATTATTATATTATTATAATTATTACTATTTCCTCGCCAATACATGAAACCAACAAAAGTATATAGTAATATAAAAGCTCTTTAGCATAATAATAATAATATTAATAATAATCACAAAAAAAAAAATAACCAGATATATCCAAAGAACGACAGATGGGTATAACATCCCACCCATATGCAGAAAGTGTAATATGAAAAACGAGACCATATACCACATAGCAAGCGAATGTCCGGCACTTGCACAGAACCAGTACAAAAAGAGGCACGATTCAGTTGCAAAAGCCCTCCACTGGAGCCTGTGCAAGAAACCCCAGCTAGCTTACCAACCGTGAAGGAGTGATAGAAAACGATCAAACAAAGATCCTCTGGGACTATGGTATCAGAACAGAAAGGGTGATACGTGCCAATAGACCAGATGTGACGTTGATTGACAATATCAAGAAGAGAGTATCAAGCATTGATGTCGCAAAACCATGGGACACCAGAGTAGAAGAGAAAGAGAGAGAAAAGACTGATAAGTATCAGGACCGGAAAATAGAAATAAGAAGGATATGGAATATTCCATAATCATAGGGACACTAGGCACGATCCCAAGATCCCAGAGAAGGAGCCTGGAAAAACTAGATGCCGAAGTAGCTCCAGGACACATGCAGAAGAGTGTGCTCCTAGGAACAACACACATAGTGAGAAAAGTGATGGACTCCTAAGGAGGCAGTGTGCAACCCAGAACCTCACACTATAAAAAGAAAAAAAACACCCAAACGAATAGGATGACTGAGATAGACAAAAATAAATAAATAAATAAAAATAATAATAACATTCCTTTTAAGAGGAAACCATTAAAATTGACAGTCATCTGAAAGCCATCCTGGATTCTTATATTCAATTAGAACTGATAATGCAAAACAACAATCCAGACTCGGTCTTATATCATTAATGAATTCACTACCCTTCTATAGCATGTGACGGAGAAGCCTCAAACAACTGTAAGGCTAATGGAGGCCATTGTCGAAGGAGTTGCGCAGAGGAGGAGGTGTACGCCTTTTGGCACGACTGCGCTAAAGGAGACTGCAGGTTAGAGAGAGAGAGAGAGAGAGAGAGAGAGAGAGAGGAATAGGTAGAGTTTGAATGCACTGTAAATGAAAAAGCTGTTCTTAGGATTTACATGGACCTGGGATAAACTTATGAGAGGATCAGACGGAGCTGCTATAAATAACAGTCTTTTTACCTGACGAGAGAGAGAGAGAGAGAGAGAGAGAGAGAGAGAGAGAGAGAGAGAGAATAGGTAAAGGTTGATTGTACTTTAGATGATAAGCCTGGGATAAACTTATGAGATCAGTTTGAGCTGTTAACAGTCTTTATACCTGACGAGAGAGAGAGAGAGAGAGAGAGAGAGAGATTTGGTAAAGATTGACTGTATTGTAGATGGAAAATCTGTGACTAGTAAACATAGACCTGGGATAATCTTATGAGAGGATCAGTTTGAGCTGAAAAAAGCCTATTACGTTTAACTATGAAATGGAGGAGTGTACTACAACTTGTACACAAGAAACTGACTGATTGTGTGTATGTGTGTGTGTGCATGTGTCTATGTAATAGATAGAGATAGGCTCATATTCAATGTGAGAAATATCTTAAGTCCATTTCACCTAACCCATCACAAAGATGGTAAAATAAACTAATAAAACTATCATGTAATTATCTGGTAAACATGTCACTTACACCCTACCTCTGTTTCAGGTGCTGCAAGGAATGTCTGCAGAGCACGTGCGCTGAGGGAAGGGTATCTGCGCCCACCCAGCTCGGGAATGCCCCAAAGGCTTCTTCCCAAGCGAGCAACTCTGCAGGGGCTTCAATGATAAACCGTGCAAGTGCTGCGTCCCTTGTCAACAACCCGAATGCCCAGGCGTGACAGGCTCTTGCCAGGACAAAGCCAGCCCCTGCCCGGATGGTAGCAGCGACAATGCTGTTGAGGTCAACTGCCCCTGCCCAGATAGCAAATGCCGCTACTGCTCCCGAAGTAAGTGGCGTTTCATTCCTTTTACTGTACTTTCGTTTACGTTGTCTTTCTTCCAGCTGCCTTTTCCACCCTCTCCTAGAAATTGTTTCCTGTTACGCCTTTTAGACCTTCTGAATGTTAATTTTCCCTTCAGCGCCGAGTGACTTCATCACAGGACCCAGTTCTCGATCTTTGGCCTAAATTCTTTATTTTCATTCTTATTTCGACCTAAGTAGTCTTGTAGATTGCCTTGCAGCAGGTAGCATGGTAAACTAAATAAATTATTCAAATTATTATGATATGGAACTAGATAACATAAATAAATGTAATTAAGCACATAAATAGGTAAACAGATGACAATTAATAATATGAATATGGATAATAATTAGGAAAGAAGATAGAGATAAATTAATCGACAAAATAAACTACTTAAGTTACTAGGTAAGATCTTTGTAATCCTCCAAGAGGGAAGTTGAGATTCTTAATTCTGGGTAGAATGTTGAGGGAAAAAGTCGATTGCAAAACACTGAAGAATATCAGATTGAGTTGTCTTCTCTGTTGCGGTAGTAGTCGATTCTCTAAAGATGTGAGAGGGGAAGTAAATGTCTCCTATTTGGTGTTTGTCAACCCTAAACCGGGAGTAGTTGGATATCTCGAGAAACCTGAACTGTTGCTGGCATAACGATAACTTAACTAAGAACGAGAGTCCAAAGGGTGAAACATAACGTGCTGAAAAACGTATTGTTTTGACTTGCAGTCGGTCAATCCTGGTTAAACCAATTATTTTATTGTCTTGAAACTATAATCGAAATCTTAAATGAAAAGTACATCAGAGTATGGCTATTTTTATATTACTTTTATATCTAATCATACTTGGCACCAGTATATAATACATCGTTCACGTAAATGTCATTGGGACCAGAGTCAAAGTAATAGGGTCTGCTCACGAGGCGGTACTAAAACCTATCCCCGCCCCTTGTGAAACGTCATCAGTTACAAAAGGACCATATCTTTATGAAACTATATTTACGATAACATTTTGATATAACTATTTTTGCGATGGCGTTTTTTTTATATAAATTTTCCTTATATTGCATGTTGCCGTATACTGCGTTAATGTACAAAGAATGGTCTTTCAAATGATATACAGCACATTACAATTACGATTACTTTCAAACCAACAAGCGAGCACAGAAAAAATTATCTACGCACACAAAAATGTGTAATTACTTCATCCGTCAACCTACATACATTCACGTTTCGTATCGTATCTGACTAAGGGAGGGTGATGAAAAGAAACTGGAAAATGGATTAGAAAGCTGATAAAATTTACTATCTAATGCATAAATAAAACTGATAGGTTTTCTCAGAAATTTTCAAGGAATTCTTGGTCAAAGACGGACCAAAATTTTTTAATTCTATGTAAATATTTACCACATTTTTCTTACATAATTTTTCATCTTATTACTTTTTGCCATATACCATGTAAAAGTACAAAGAATGCCCTTTCAATTTGTATATGACACATTACAATTACAATTATTTTCAAACCCATAATCGCGCACAGAAAATATTATCTACGCACGCAACAATTATAAAAAATTAAGCATTCGTGGGAGATCTGAAATCTTGCCCCGCCCCTCGTGAAACGTCATCAGATACATCCAGCGACTGACGAATAACTTTTTGTACTTTTTCGAAAATATTATAATCGTTTGAGGCATGCATAATTAATACCTTTATGTATACAGTTTGTGTTATATGTAAACTTATGTGTTCGGAAGTATATTTATGTGATATGAAGTGTTAATGAGAAATTTGCTGGAAATGTGTTCCCTGTATCATTTTCTTCATCATTTATTCCTTTGATACCTTATATCGTATATGATGTAATTCTTATACTTTTGATATTTTCTTTTTTGTGGCCAAGTCGTGCAAATGCAACTGCCATTTCTTACACTGCCTGTATCCATATTTTCTTTGTATTTATTGCATAACAATAAGTATTCACAATAAGATTTGGAAAATATAATTAATCTATCATTCTAACCTTTATCATAAAAAAGTTGCTTTTCAAAGTGAGGTATGAACACCGTGGCAGAACTAAATACATTTCTTAAGAATTATTTAAAATCTTGATAATGTTACTACCTGAGAGAGAGAGAGAGAGAGAGAGAGTTGTCATGTTAAAAGAAATGGACTTGAAGAGAATACAGCAAACCAGTATATAGGTAAGTAAATAAATAAGTAAAGAATAAACATATGAAGAAAGCTGGAGTAGCTATGTGTGTTCAAACTGGTATATTTTGTGCAATAAAACAAGGTTTGGTGACTAAATGAGAGAATGGGTATTAAAAATATCAAACATCTGACCTCTAAAGATTTTATCATCAAGATTTTATGAAAAACACCATGCGATATGGATTAAATGTATAAAAACTAAGGGTTCTTGAAGTAATTCAGTGGAGAAACAAGTGCGTGTTACTCTTGTGACGTCACAGTATTAGCTCCACGCCCACTGCCGAGTTAAGCAGACCCTATATACTTTGAATGGTTATTAAAAAACATCAAGCATGTGACCTCTATACAGGTTTTATCAGATTTTATCAAAAAAAACCATGCGATATGGATTAAATGTATAAAAACTAAAGCTTCTTTTAAGTAATTCAATGGAGGAGCGCGGGTAGTGTTACTCTTCTGACGTCACAGTATTAGCTCCGCCCCCACTGCCGAGTTGAGCAGACCCTATTACTTTGACTCTGATTGAGATGATAGAAATACGTTTAAAAATACAAAGTGGTCAAATAGTTAAAGGTAGTTTTGCTTTTTTAGAACGAAAAGCCGGTAGACTTGCGCGTGGTGCACAGATTGAAGATAGAACCAGCCCAAGAAGGAGAAGAAAAAGAAGAAGAAGAAGAAGAAGAAAATACCACTTAAAAAAGCCGGTTGGTTTTATTTCCTCTCGGGACCAATGAACGGCGTCATCTTGTACTTTTGTTACGTAATTCCGTTTTAACATTCAAGTGTTAGTATTTCACACAGTCAAACATGTTCATGAACACATTTGACAACACGATGTTTGAGAGTATGTTTGAATGTGTGAAAGAAGTAAACATGTTGGACCAACGTGTTTGAATGAGTTGGAAGGATGTCTGATCTGGCCTGACTTTTGTGGGCGGAGCTTGCTGGTTCGTGTTTAAAGTCTGAACCTCTGAACAAGCATCAGTCTCCAAGCGTCATACTTATTAATTCTCGAGGTGGTAACATCTTTAAGCAGCTCCTTCACTGACAAAGAGACTTTGCTATTCCCAAGTAAAATTACAACATGAGTGATATGTGCGCCGTTAGATATAAAGAGAAAATATGGTTGATTTCATAAAGATATATAGGAAACACCAAGCACTGCGGAAGGTAAAATCTAAAGATTATTCTAATAAGAATTTAAGAAATATGGGTATCGAGGAATTACATGCAAAACTAAGAGAACTTGACCCTCAGTGCACAAGGCAGGATGTGACCAAAAAAATCAACTGTCTTCGTAATTCCTTCAGAAGAGAACTACGAAAACTTGAAAGCTCCAAGAAGTCTGGCAAATCACCTGATGACATATACACACCCACTCCCTGGTATTTTGAAGACTTGATGTTCATTTGTGACCAAGAGTTGCCAAGAGAAAGTACATCAAATTTGGATTGTGTTGATGAAGGGTTGAGTTGTATGGTTTTATCGTGTTATGTATCTATTTATATATCCATCTAACTACCTATCTATCTATATATCTGTCTAATTATGTATTTTACCTTATTTATTTACTTAATTGTTATTAATTGTTTAATTATTTATTTTTGTTATATATTTATTTATTTATTAATTTTTGTATTTATTCATTTATTTAATTATTTATTTGTGCCTTTATTACTTTGTGCAATTATTTATTCATTCTTTGGCACTGGGTAGATGATGTTAATCAGCTTTATGGTCACTTTGATATAAGGATTTAAAATGTTTCCTGACTTCTTATTAAAATAATTTTCAAATTCAAACAAATCTGGATGCCAACATGTTATTTTATTAAGATTCTAAATGGCCACCCTCATGGATTTCCTCATAACGGTGTGTCTTTATGAGTAATGAATGGACTGACCAAATTCAAAAGCTTTACCTATGTCGCCTCATCCATGCGCATATAATTACGCCAATCATCTGACTGAAGTTTCAGCTCTTTCATAATGTTGGTATGAGAAATTTGGCACCTTTTTAATAACTAGTCCTTTGTCCATGTTGACCGCTTCTTTTTCTTTTCACTGAGCACAATCACTATCCCAGTTGCTATCACCTCGTCTTGGGTAAGAGACATGTTGCTCCGTCTCTTCGTATCGACTGAGGTTGTCCGTCTCTTTGGTTTGAACGTGTAAAAGCTCCTCAAACATGTTGTGATGGAGGTTTGATGAGCTTGTTGAACAACATGGTTGACCGTGTGAAACCCCTATATAGAGGTATGCCTATCCAAATGGCTTTATTGTTTAAAAAATATCCACAATTATATATAAAAATATATGTTTTATATTTTTACATGGAAATATATTTTTAAAATATAAAAAATATATTTTTATATATAATTGTGGATATTTTTTAAACAATTTGTTTTCACGGAATTGTGAATTTCTTAACAAAAAAAAATGGCTTTATTGCTAGACATTTTAATGTAATTTGATCTACAGTAATTTTCATGTGTCTGGTATAAATTTGCAAATTAAATGCGATAAAGCCATTAATTTTCTTAAATAAGAGGAGAGGAAGTAGAAACGCGCAAAATTTCCGAGTATTACTTGTTTACTTGTAAGTATTTACATATTATTTTGCTCAACACTCGAGTACTTTCAGACCCTATCTGTAGCTTTTTCTCGTGAGATGTGCAGGTTGTCAAACTGGGTCAAAGCCCAGCAGTCTTCTGGAACTTCTTGTTGTTGATCTGTCATTTATGTGAGCCTGGTTTCCATTCTATTGAGAGTTGTTAATCCCCTCTTGTCGCTCTGATATCCTGACAAGAAGTTCCAGAAGGCTGCTGGGCCTTGACCCAATCTGACAACCTACACATCTCATGAGAAAGGGCCACAGATAGGGCCTGAAAGTACTCGAGTGTTGAGCAAAATAATATGTAAATAATTACAAGTAAACAAGTTATACTAAGTCATTTTGTGGGTTTCTTTTTCAATCATCAGAAGAAAACTGAAAGAAGTTTTTGTTTAGTTCAGGAGAGGAAGTGTGACATATATTTCAAAATGGCATTATTGCAATACATTTATATATGATTTTATCGACTTTATTAAAACGGTCGATAAAAACATATCAAAATGTATTGCAATAATGCCATTTTGAAACGTACTTTTATCGACTTTAATAGTTCCTCGCTGGACAAGTCGGTTACATGCTTGACTACCGATCTCAGGGCCCGGGTTCGATGCTCCACTCTGCCTACGAGGAATTAGAGGAATTTATTTCTGGTGATAAAATTCATTTCTCGGTGTGGTTCGGATCCCACAATAAGCTGTAGGTCTCGTTGCTAGGTAACCGATTAGTTCCCATCCACGTAAAAATATGTAAGATAGTCTTAATTAACTTTATCGACTTCAGTTCTCCTATAAATGTCTCGTGTAAATTTGGGCACTAAATACAAATGAGAGACATTTGATTTCCACAAATCTATCAATCAAATCAGGCGAAAAAGTGTTCACGTCGAAGTACCCAAGGGATCGTGGGTACGCGATGGTCCTGGGGACTTGGTGCTCACGTACTCAGGATTAATACGTGATGAGCCCATAATCGGTACGTTACGTGACCAGATTCGGTAAATGACGCACCTGGAATAGGTACGTAACGCGCCCAGAATCAGTAGGTGACACACCTAGAATAGGTACGTGACGTACCCGGAATCGGTACGTATCGTGCCCAGACTCGATACATAACGTACTCAGAATAGTTACGTAACGTACCGACTGTACTCAGAATCTGTATGTGACGTACCTAAATTTGGTATGCGGGTGTACCTCAGAAATCGGAATGTGACGTACGTAGGATATGTAAGATGACGTGTTCATTATGGATACGTGACTTTCCATGAATCGGTACGTGACATGCTCCCTAAGGGGTCGGAATACGACGTAACCTACCCTCGAGTCGAGTACGTAACGTTCATAAAATCGGCGTTTGACGTACCAAGGAGTCGGTACGTGACGTACCGAGAACTGTTGCGTGACGTACCTGGAAGCGGACCTTGAATCGTAACTGACAAGTGTGCAGTAGTACTAATGATGATATCAAATAAAAGATAACAGCTTCTAAGTGAAAGCAGATATTTATTTATATATGAATAAATTAGAGGTAAAACGAAATAAGCGAATAAGAAAACCTAAAGCAATATTTTCCACGTAAATTATTGCAAAAAGTATTTCGTTAGTATCAGTAGTCATTGCATATATATATATATATATATATATATATATATATGTATATATATATATATATATATATATATATGGTAGATATTCAGCACTTAATACAGGTGCATAGACTATCTTGCTGTCTTCGAAATGATAGACGTCAGCATTGGCTCTCACGGAGACAAAAGGAAATGTCCCTCGTTAGCGAGATTGACTGTTTCAGGTCACCTTGAACATTGAGTGTGGGTCTGCTATGGAACTTCCCCGAACGGAATATTTGTGTGTGAGTTTGTTCCGATGGGCGGGACCAGCGAGAGGTAGATTTTACCTTTTGAGACAGATCAATTTACAAGCAGCTAAATATAGGAAACCTGTTATTTTGGAGATCTCCTGAGTTATTAAATTAGTGATGAGTGACGTCATGAAATCTTCCTATGTAATGAACTTGTTACGTGTCAGGGACGTCATTCTAACGGGGAGTGTCTTGTGAGGAGAGTCCGTACATAATATTGTGTTATATCCTTCGTGAGAGATATCGATGGAATTTTTAAGGCACTGCGATTTAAGATTGATTCATGAAAAGGTTGGTCGGTGAAGCCGCGGGACTGTCAAAATGGACTTAGAGGTGAGATATTTAATACTTTTACTAATACTTTTCCTTTTCAGTACTTTGAACTGTTTGTGATGTCCGCTGTGTGTCGTGCAGCTGCAGTGAACCTTTTTCTCTCATGTACTGATATCTCAAGTATTGATTCATTCATGAGATTCATTTCATTCATGATGTATGTTAATGAGAGTCATATCTTCTTTTGACTGGAACTCTGTCAGCCTTTTTAAGCTGATCAATTATCAGTTCTGATAAGCCCCTTGCTGTGTATTAACGAACTGAAGAGACCGTTCTTTTTACTATGTGACATTTTAATTTGTTGAGCGAACATATGTGGGTTCGAAGAGAAATGTCTCAGCTTTTGTTTCATTTGCGGATTCATTTCAGTTAGCCAGGTGTAGTTTCAAAGATCTGTTTTCTATGTGGCAGGTTCATCTGGGTGTAATATTGTTAATATTGATTTATTCATTTCAATTTTCCATGATAGATAGAATCTTGCTTATCTTTTGGAATAAAATCTATATTAGTAGTTCGGAGCTCAATTCAGTGCCTAAGCTCATATCTGCAGTTGGCTTATATGATGGTCAGGGTTTTCAGGTCGGCCAACGTTACATATAAGTATATGCATACATACATACATATATATATATATAAATATATATATATATATATATATATATATATATATATACATGTGTATATGTATATAGTATATGCTAATGCTAATTAATAAAGAACAATGTCATAATTTCTTTCGTTCCTCAAAACTAAATTACTTTTATTCGTCCCATGTGTAATTTAAAATTATTAGACGTGTTTCTTAAATTGTAAAAAAATAATTTTCTATATATTTTCAAACCATAAAAACCTAATCAAAAGTGTAATTTTTTTTTTTATCCTCATTGACCACACCCTCATCTCCTTCGCGCACATTATTCTACTCATAATTCCCCTATTATCCCTTGAGCATTCTTTGCGCAGCGTAGGACTAATTCTGGCTTAGCTCTTGCCATTATGCAATTGTTTATCAAACTCACTCGCAATCGTAAACATTCTCGTTTAGTCATTCGTGACCACTTGCAAGTTTCCCTGCGTTTTATCTATTCATTCAATCGTTTCTTTGACTTTTTACTTTCAGACCAAGTTCCTCCAACAACTGAGGGGGCAGCCAAACCTTGAAGATGATGATGATGATGATGGTGATGATGATGATGATCATGATAAACTTGGACAAACAAGCGCCAGAAATTAACTCCACAGCAAATTCAGAGTTGTAACTGTATTATTTTTTTACCATGATTAATTCGCGGTAAAGTAACGCCTTTTGATAATTTAACAACTTTCATCATTATCTAAGGATTCAAGATTTGAATCAGTAACCAATAAAAAGAAATTAATATAAAGATTGAAGTGATTTAGTAAAATCATAATTTAACGAGTTTATCTTTGCATCATAATTAGAAACTTTGAATCAGTCACCAGTCTTTATTTTTAATTGATTTTTTGTTATTACGGTTAGAGATTGTTTGGAAAGTCAACTGTTTTTTTATATTTGGTTTTCTGAAGATTTCATCGAAACACTGTTTGTAATTGGTCACCATGATACCACTTGTAATATTGATAATAAATTGGATTAACGTAAAGATCACAACTTTTATTCATCCACCAAGTTTTTTGTTTTACGTTGTATTTATTGTGTTTATTTTAGAAATAATTTAATCATACTTAGCATTAAAGCTTCCGTCAAAAGATAAGAAGAATATATTCAAGAAAAGAGCAAAGAATTCAATATATATTATTATATATATAATATATATAGATATATATAATACATATAATATCTAAAAATATATAGATGTTATGTTATATATATATATATATATATCAGCTATATATATATAATTATATCTATATGTAAAATATATATATGAATACTGTATGTATCTTGTATATAGCTATATCATATATGTATCTATATATATTTATTATAATATATATATATAAATTTAATATTAAATATATAGATATCTATAATCATATATATATATATATATATATATATATATATATGTGTGTGTGTATATGTATGTGTATATATATATATATATAGATATATATATATAGATATATATATATAATTATATTATATATTATCTACAACTGTAATAGCCACAATGCCCTCTTAACTTCTTGAATTCTTTGCTCTTTTTCTTGGATACGCTTGTCACTACAAAACCTGAAGAGCCAAGTCCAAAGAAGTTTTTTTAAGAAATTGTGATGTCCGATACCGGGAAACGAACCCAGATCCCATAATCACTCTACTTCGTAGGGCTTTTACGCTAAGCATCTAGTTGGGCCGCCTTTCATGACGAAATCACGTCCCTGATTTACTATTTATAAAAAACCGTTTCCCACTTACTATGTTCTATAGATCCTTCAATAAGTTGCTCAATCTTAAGATTAATAATATGCCTATGGTTCATATGGTCCCCAAATTACGTC
>NC_087205.1:29948997-29958997 GCF_015104395.2 Macrobrachium nipponense
AATAAAAACAATAATTGCGATGACTGTAAATTGTTAATTTTAACAACAGTAGTAAATACAATGACTGTAGAATAACGATTTCAATTACAACAATAATTACGGAAGTTGCAAAAAATTATTTTAACAATAAGAATGGTTACCATAACTGTACAATAACGAATCACAACGACAGCAATAATTGCTATGGCTTTGACAAACCCCAATAACTACGATGCAAAACAAGCGTTTTAATATCAACAGTAATTCCGGCAACTACAAAACGTTCAAATAATAATAATAATAATAATAATAATAATAATAATAATAATAATAATAATAATAATAATAATAATAATAATAATAATAATAATAATACTAATAATAATAATAATAATAATAATATTAATAGTAATAATAATAATAATAATAATAATAATAATATATATTATTATTATTATTATTATTATTATTATTATTATTATTATTATTATTATTATTTTCTGGGAAATCGCAAGGCTTATACATAAAAAGTAAAAAGGAAAATAATCGGAGTTTAGTAAGCCTAAAGACAAAGATAAAAACATACAGAAGAGTAATTAATTAAACAAACTAATTAGATTTCTATATGCAAAGAGGTTGAGAAATGAGTTGGTATAAATCAAACATATGAACCTGTTTGTTGCTACGGAGAAACTAGATTGAAGGTTTCCAGTCTGAATATCCGGCAATTTTCATTTTCTCTTTAAAACCGTTAATAAAAAAGTTATTAGACCTAAAAATAGCAACCATATATACCTAGCAATAATGGTGAAATGCCCTACGGGATATTCACAGATATTTTAATAAAAAGATTATTTGATTTACCAACATATCCAAGACAATAGTGAAATACTCTACGGATTATTTACATATGTTTTCAGACAATGGTGACATACTCTACGGAATATTCACATACATTTTCTACGGATAGGAGAGACTGCATTTTATTTCCATTTGTTCACCTCTTTCAAGCAACTGGGAAACGTTAATACTATGAAAAAGTCGTCCCTAGGTTTTTGCATATACCAGTTAATTTTTTGACATTTCAATCGATCAACATTGTTTAAAAATCAATTGTATAAAAAAAATCTGGATTATTCATTCTACAGAATTTTCACGACATTCTTTAGAAACTTGAAGCTCTGTTATTATTATCATCATTATTATGTTATTTTTACTTTAACTAGCGTAAGTAATATAAAGAAATAAGCTATCTGTAGGACAGACTGGATACGGACTGGACGACAGAAAACTGAAGGTGGAATTTCTTACTTGTAGACTATTAGTAAATTCTACTATCGCATTATTTTTCTTTATCCTGCCATCTTATTCCCAATATTACTTTTAAACCTATAATTAGATTATCCATGTTTACATATATATATATATATATATATATATATATATATATATATATATATATATATATATATATATATATATATATATATATACATATATATAATATAATATATATATATATATATATATATATATATATATATATATATATATTTATATATCAATAGTCCTTTATAAGTATTGATTTCCCTTCCCTCTGATATACTTAGGAAAACTACAATGCATTAGGCATTACTTAATGAGAACTGGACTATCAAAAGCACGGAATCAGTATGAATTCGGCTTCCATTAACCTCCTTTAACCGGTTAAATTAATCATTTCGAAAATAGAGGCTTATTCACTATTTTTATTGAACTTCATAAAAACTTGTTCCGGTTATATTCATCAATAAATCATTAATGAGCTGATTAGGGCAGACAATACCTGCAGACAGAAAAAAAGACGAAATAAAAACAAAAGGCTGTTTTTGCTGTTGTTTGTCTAATTCCACTAATTACTTCTCTGTATGATGTTTGTACCGTTCCTTCTTCCTTAACTATTTCCTAGAATTCCTGCCATGTTTACAAAAATTAGAACTTGCCAGTATAGAGATTATGTCCTTTAGGGGACAAAGGCCTCATTTTCCCATCTTTCCTACAATTTAGATATACTTGCTTCACTCCTTAGGATGCTTTATATGAGCGAGTTGCTGCTGTTTCTCACTCGGGTTACCAGACTGGACATTGTTCGCCTAACAATGATTTTTAAATTGTCGAGGTGGTTTTCTATGAACATCTGTGTGGCGGAGTTGTAGCGGGGAGAGTTTGTGAGGCATCTCAGAATGTCATTGTGAACAACAGTGATGCGTCTCATGGTCTCTCGGGTATAGTTCGTCCAGAGGGGGCACCCATAGATACTGTAGCAGTGTGAGTGGAAGAGCAGCAGTTTCACGTCTCGGTGACAGAAGGCAAACCTCCTTGCAATCATGTTGCCAGTTGCACATAGTTTACGACGCCTCTGTTCAATGTCTGCCGTATCTTTTAGGTCGTCGGTGATAATGTGACCCAAATACGGAAATTCGTGCACAAATTCCAGCCGATGGTTTCCGTGAAAAATTTTTGTTTTGCAATATGCTTAAGTGATCTCGGGAGCAGCGACATGCACTGGGTCTTGGTTTCATTGTAGATTATATCAAATTCCTCTGCATATTGGCGGCAAGTGTCGATGAGTCGTTGGAGACCTATCACTGACGGGGAAATCAGAACCATATCGTCGGCGTAACATAGGTTGTTTATAGTTGTATCATTGACGGTGCATCCGATTGGGAGTGAGTTCAGTTTGACATTCAAGGCATCTGTATACGTATTAAACAGGTATGGAGAGAGAATGCCACCTTGCCGAAGCCCGTTTAGGGAACCGAAGGTGTACGATAATCCGTTACTTCATTTGACACAGAATTGCTGTGTGGAGAACCAGCAATGTAAAATGCCACTTAGATACAGGGGTGTGCCCCTTTTATGCAGCTTCAGGAAGAGCTTCAGGTAGTTTACTCTGTCAAATGCAGGCGTAATACGGTCTGCAAAACGAAATTGAATGTTGACATTAAGGAGGTTATCTACATCCCTTCGGGAATCTTGATCATTTATGCAATTCAGGATATTGTTGAAGTGATCGCCCCACATACTTGCGATAGCTTCGTCTCCGACTGCTTCCCCTACTCTCTGTGATAGCTTTTTAGTTTTGGGATTTAAGGACTGGATATCTTTCCAAAGACGAGGATAATCACCAGATTTTAAGTTTCTAGACATTGCATCGGTTCTTAGTTGTTTTTCATTTAACCTGCAGTGCTTAAGAGCAAGTTTGAACTGCGCTCTCGCCTGTCTCATTAGTAATGCAGTGTGCCCTTCCCTGGGGCTACCATTTTGCCTCCACAGTAAAAACATTTCTTGTGAGAATGCATACAGATCTTTAACCAAGTCATTCCATCCAGGTATATTACGAGAATTTCCTTGACGAAATCTATAGGCAGTCCTGCCCGAAGCGGAGATTATGTTCGAATAGAATTCATTGAGATCCCTCTTGTGGTGATCATTTCTACAATTTGTGTTCGTACACAGTAAGGTGTCTGCCGGTTGAACTATTGACCGCAACCTGGTTTCCATGGTATCTGGTTTTCTGTTGGTTTTTAAAATCCCAGTTTACCGCTGGTGGGCGATCAGTTAGGGGGTTCACGGTAGGGAGGGATGGGGTACTGAATGACACCTGTAATGGGATGCGATCATAGCGAATATTGCAGGTCATAATAGAATCATGAAGTTGTGGAGATGTGATGCAGTGGTCCAGCCAGGAGGTTGTAATAGCGTCCGCTCTATTATGTACATATGAATAGGAGGAGGGAGGGAGGAGCATTACATCGCTAATTTGGAGAGCATGATTTTGACAGAAGTGAGTAAGCTCATTATAAAATTGTTTTGTGGGGTGAGAATTAAGGTCCCCGATTATACAAATATGATCAGCAGGGGAATCATGAATAATACTGTTTAACTCCCCTAGGATCATGCAGTAATGATCAAAATTATTGTTACTTTCCCATGGCATATAAACATTAATGATTAGGATTTTAGAGCTCCCTTCTGTCACTTGAAGCCCCAGCAATCTGTCACTCCTGTAGGTCATTACCTTTATCATATTGTCTAACGATTTGTGCCACAGGAAAGAAAGGCCCCCTTTTGAGCGACCGGCTATGATTTGATCTGTAACTTGCATTGATGAAGTCGAGAAGGTTCTGAAGTCTTCATGAATTAATCGCAGATGGCAAGGTCATGTGGCCAGAGGAGCGTTTCTTGCAAAGTAATGATGCCTTTGAAGTTTTTGCAGAACATGTTTAGGAGAGAAATGTTCCGCTTGAGGCCAAAAATATTTCAAGATATTATGTTTAATGTATCCATGGCTACTCACGAAGATGGGAAATGAATGCACTGATCATTTGGGTGGATGGGTGGTTAGCTAGGGGGAATGAATGAATAATTAATAATTATCTGGCGTCGTGACTACCAGGATCATTGACGACGAAAGAAGCCATTTGGACAACCATTTTGGGAAAAATCCACACACACATCATAAAAACTCTTAAAGTTCCGCATCAGTTATTGTACTATAGCTAGCGCAAAGATGCTACTCACGCATTAAACACCACCAAAGCTTAATTATTATTATTATTATAAAATAGTTTAACCAGGCCACGGAGCTGACCTTCAGCTCCCATGGGGCTGGCCCAAAGGATTAGATAAAATGCAAGGTCAAGGCCAAAAGCCACGAGCTTGGACCAAACAGGTCTTATAGGATAATAAATAATGAATTAAGATTAAATAAAAAATTGCACAGAGGCAAAGGCTTTCATACTAGAAAACAAACAGGCAATAAATACATTTATTCACGTTTCCATACATTCATTCTAAAAACCCAAAGCTAAAAACTACACACATACATGAAAGCGAAATACCTAAATTTCGTTAAAAACTCCAACTTCTTTAAAAAATTCAACAACACACTCATAATCATGCTGCGCTTCTTCACCCAATATCTTTGTCAAACTGTAACTACCATCTCTATCTCTTTTGTCTTTAAAGTGCTGGCCGTGGGGGGTTGGCTGGCTCTTGCGGTGAAAATGACCCTGGTTGGAATATCAGTAAGTTCCCCTGGGGGTGCTTGGTCCCGGATTAGTTTATATCTTGAAACTAATATATTAGGACCGAAATTCTCGCCTTTAAGAACGTCGAGGTGTTGAAATAGGCAGGTAATCCTGTAGGCCACTTTATGTTTACTTCTGCATGGGAGTTTGTGAGAGATGAGTGGGTCAGAGCCAGTGAGAAACTTGATGCTAAGGTCACACATTCACGTATCAACGCACGCACGGCCACCCATGAGCGGAAATTGGTAGTTGGCAACACCTTACGTCAGTATACTGTAAATGTAGCATAAAACTTACGTAAAATCGTAGACGTACGGTGACGGGTCGTCCGGGTTCTAAGCTCCGCCCACTAGGGCGCCGTAGCCCGCTCCAGTTTTGAAATGTTCAAAACAAGTTGTGGGTGGTCACGCCAAATGTCACCTGACGTAGCTCCAGGCATTGCACATGGGACCCACAGTGACTACTGCAGGGTAGGCGCTAGGGTCACCTGCATTGTTCGCCGTAGTTATTTTCTTTCCGCCGCGAAGGACGTGGGCCTCCTAATTGCGCTGTAGCCTACGGGGAAACCGATTCACACATTTACAACCCTGTACAACATGGCAACGCTGCAGCGTGGTAAAAAAGGTCAGGTCGGCGCTCGATATAACAACAACAGCCCTCAGGTCAGCTGTTGTTTCCATCTCCCGAGACCAGTAGTTTCCTCCAAGTACTCTCAACAATGCCCTTCAAGATACCGAGCCTCCTAAAACGACCAAGGAAGGGACCATCAACGTCACAGCTTGCAGGACTTCTTTCGGCCCAGAGAAGACTCCTACAGCCACTCCTGCAGACACTCAGGTCGAGGAAATGTCATATTTTACCTACAGGAGTCGGAGTTGGATGAGATACAGAGTGATGACAGCGACACGGAGGACGACTGACGGACAGGGAGAAGTGGATATTGAACATATTCTACTTCCTCAAGCCACACATCGTCCGTCAGAAGAAGCCAAAGATGTTGGGACTGCCAATGGTAGGTATATTATAATGTCTGACTTAAATTTTTTTTATTTGTTGAAAATATACAATATTTTACAGTACATGCAGAATTCTACCAAAGTGAATTTACAACCTGGATTTTCATAATGCAATATTTTTACATTCTCTCATACATGTTCCATCACTTTACAGTCTGCTCTGTTTACAGGCCGGCCATTTTGTACCCTACAGCCCCACAACAGTGGGCGTGGTCACGACGTGAAGGTGACGTACATAGAACATTACACTATCGGCGGAAGTTCCAGGTAGACATCCGACCTTGCTTTCTTTGTGCGTACATTTGCAGCGCAATTTACGGTGCTGGCTTTACATCCGTTAGCCCGTGTCCTGTTTACCAGCTGTTCAAGGTCATTTCACCGCGATGATGCCCACGATCCACATACGTGGGCATACGCCGCCGTGATATGTCAATGTGTGACCCCAGCATGACTCTCTCCACTATGGCGTCTAGCATCACCGATGAGCGCAAATTGTGAATTACTACGTGACATTTCTTCTCAGGTGTCGGGCGAGGTGAAACACGAATTTTGGGCTCCGGTCCAGCGGCCAAACGAGAGGTTCTTCTCTTCTTTCTGCTTGTTTGTATCTGCCAGCCGCCAGACCTCTCATGATCACTCTCATCTGCATCTACGATGGGGGGTTGGGGGGGAGAGATAGGGAGGGGAGGATTACGAGGGCTGGTAATCATCACCGGAGATATATCTTCCACCGGAGGCACTGGCGAGGGAGAAGAGGTTGGGAGACCAACATTCCCCTCAGAACTGTTTACAGGTGACGGGGGTACTTCCGTGTCCGTGTTGCTGGGAGGCGAGGAAAAACTGGATGCCGCAGTCATAGGAGTCTGGTGGCTATCTGTGCGATTGTCTATCGATCCCTCCACTCCTTTTATCGCATCCCAGATCCGTGTGAGGTTATTTGTTTCCATCGTTTTAAGATTGTCTAGGGATTCCTGTAGTCCTTCGATCACGTCCCAGATTCATCTACATATCTCATGCATAGCATGTTTTTGGGTTTTATTGCATTTATTACTGTAGTTTCAAAGTAGTCCATGTATAGATTGGCTAAAACAGGACTTGAAGGACTATCCATATTACACCCGAATTTTTCTTATAGAATGATTCCCTAAATTAAAATATGATATTAGATATACATAATTCAACTAACTTTTCTAGTTTGTCAGGCACCCATGGGAAATGATCTGAATAGCGGGCTAATTTTTTTCTCAAAAACTGAAGAACGTCCTGTACTGGTACTTTTGTGAAAAGGGAATATACGTCAAAGGTTAAAAGTTTTATATTGTGAAGTGGAATATGTGCTTCTCTGAATTTGTGACAAAAATCTTCCGAATGTTTAATGTGATTGGGAGAAAATGTGCCTAAAAAAGGGGAAAAGGAGGCCAGCTAACCATTTAGGAATTTTGTAACTCAAAGCTCCGGCACATGAAATGATGGCTCAGGAAGGAAGATTGTCTTTGTGAGTTTTAGGAAGACCATAAAAGTAGGGTTGTTTTGGATTAATGACTTTAAATTTCTCTAATTGTCCAATTAATTTTACCTTCCGAAAAAATTCAGTGGGGACATTTTGGAGGAGATTTTTCGTCAGTTTTTCGTAAGTGTTTGTGTCGCTAAGGAGTTGGTGGATTTTGTCGAGGTAAAAGTCTTTGTCCATGATTACGATTTTGCCGTCTTTGTCGGATCTACTTATTACAACATCTAACTTTTCTAACGAGCGGATGGCTATCATAAATCTACGGGGGACGGAGTATTTCTTATTAAGGTCAGTTAAGGCATTTAGTAACACTCCTTTTAAACATATCTCCTCACAGCTGTAATTTTTGTCCGATATGAATTTATCAAAAGCCACTATGAAGTCTAGGTTATTTTTACGGTTTGGAATAAACGCAAAGGATAAGTCTAGATTTAAGAACAAGTGTTGGTTTACAGTAAGGAAGGTGTTAGATTGATTTAAAACTTTTTCTTGTTGCTCAAGATTATTCCATGCGCTATTGTTTATCAAGTTATTTAACGTGCGTAAAAGTCTGTTGGAATGAGTCGCGCTAATATAGGCAGCAATGTCAGAACAGTGAGGAGACGAAGATTAGACTGATTTCCATATATCACTCTGCGTAGTACGAAGATGTCGTTTTTCGTGTTGGTAATTCTTTCCTTCAGGAAAATCTTATGTGAAAGTGGGAAGATTAATTGGTCAAGACAAAAAGAGCATTGGACTATTAAAGAAATTTAAATTCATTAATCCAAAACTACCCTACATTTATGGCCTTCCCAAAACTCACAAAGACAATCTTCCATTCAGACCCATCGTCTCATGTGCCGGAGCTTTCAATTACAAAATTTCCAAATGGTTAGCTGGCCTCCTTTCCCCCTTTTTAGGCACTTTTTTCTCCCAGTCACATTAAACATTCGGGAAGATTTTTGTCACAAATTCAGAGAAGCACATATTCCACTTCACAACATAAAACTTTTAAGCCTTGACGTAGATTCCCCTTTTCCCTCCTTTCTGAATCATTCAGTCTTCAACTTTTTAGTTTAGCAGGTGTTTTTTAAATTGCTTTGTTTTTATGTATGTTTTTTGTATATTTGTTGAGACTCCTAGTCAAAGTTATATTCCATGTATTCTTAATTTGCGTTGTTTCTCTTTTAGCCTTGATGATGTAACTATGTTTTACGAAACGCGTCGGCAACAAATATATCACCTGATGACCGGCTATCTCCTTGTCACCCTGTCCTTTCATATGCTGTGGAGCGCTTGCGCCAATGTATTCTGTCTTATATATATATATATATATATATATATATATATATATATATATACTATATATATATATATATATATATATTATATATATATCTATATATATATATATATGTATATATATATATATATATATATTATATATATATATATCATATATTATATATATATATATATATATATATATATATATATATATATATATATATATATATATATATATATATATATATATATATATATATATGACAGAATACGTTGGGCGCAAGCGCGCCACAGCATATGAACGGACAGGGTGACAAGGAGATAGCCGGTCATCAGGTGATACATTTGTTGCCGACGCGTTATATATATATATATAATATATATATATATATATATATATATATATATATATATATATATATATATAAAACTTACGAATAATGACATAAATATAAGAAAATATCCAAAAGGCATTATTTTACACGAAGAAATGAACTATTAAAAATTGTATTCTTCTATTTAATATATTTTCTTATATAATCTCTATCCTTTTTTACTTCTCGAATCACGGGGAGATGAAACGAACTTCTCTGTAACTCGACAGCTGTCTGTGGCCCCGTGAGTCAGCTCTTATTATTGAGTAATCTGTTGCGAAAGGTTACAGCAATTAAGCTCTCTCTCAACCTGTGTCGGAATCGTGTCTCAAGAAACACGTGGTAAAGATCCAATTGGCTGGCGAGTCTCAGTCGGCATCCAATGAGTTCGAACAGAGATAAAGAGGAACAATTGTCCGAACTTGCATCACACAGGTGGAACAAGCACTGAGCGAGATTTCTGTCACTTGCTTCTCTGTTACGTATGGAGTAACACTGATCCAGAGTCTGTGTGGCTGTCAGTTTCTTCGTCAGTGAACAGGACCGTATTGATAAGCCTAAGTCATAAGTACTTGCTGTTTCCCCTAAGAATTCATATTCGATCTGCTTTCAAGGTATCTTCTAAAAAGCATCCTTATTTTCTTCAGAGAAATTTCGAAGAGAATTCTGAGTATGTTCCCTTTATCGTTAAATTAATAATAATAAAAAAAAGCAAGTGAAGAATGAATCGGCGGATTCAAATGAGTGCATTTATTTAGGGGCGCTTAATGAAGATTTGAC
>NC_087205.1:29961497-29983997 GCF_015104395.2 Macrobrachium nipponense
GATGTTTCTTGCACAGACTCCAGTGGAGGGCTTTTGCCACTGACTGAACATGCCTTTTTTTTTCTACTGGATCTGTGCAAGTGCCGGGCATTCGCTTGCTATGTGGTTTATGGTTTCATTTTTCGTATTGCACTTCCTACATATGGGAAAGATGTTATTTCCATCTATCGTTCTTTGAACATATCTGGTTCTTAGGGCCTGATCTTGTGCCGCTGTTATCATTCCTTCAGTTTCCTTCTTTAGTTCTCCCCTCTGTACCCATTGCCATGTGTCATCGCTGGCTAGTTATTTAGTCTGTCTTATGTACTGCCCGTGCATTGGTTTGTTGTACCAGTCCTCTGTTCTGTTTGTCATTCTCCTGTCTGTATATTTCTGTGTCTTCGTCTACTTTTATCAGGCCTTCTTCCCATGCACTCTTTAGCCACTCGTCTTCACTGGTTTTCAGATATTGCCCCAGTGCTCTGTTCTCGATATTGACGCAGTCCTCTATACTCAGTAGTCCTCTCCCTCCTTCCTTTCGTGTTATGTACAGTCTGTCCGTATTTGCTCTTGGGTGTAGTGCTTTGTGTATTGTCATATGTCATATATTTTCAGGCATTCTATTAAACATGTGTGTGTAATTATTATTATTATTATTATTATTATTATTATTATTATTATTATTATTATTATTATTATTATTATTATTATTATTATTTGTGTAAAAATCGTCGTTTTCTTCATTCTTATGTTAAATAAAGTAAGACCAATTTTCTTAACGACAACTCATCCCTTTCCATCACCTTTACCCATAAATGAACGCTCCCACTTACGTCTGAGAATTAAAGGGGAAAAAATTCTTAACAAAAAGGCAGAGACTGGAAAGCTCCTGGAATCTTTCCAGAGACCCAACCAAGATGGCAAGAGCGATAATAACTGTAACGTCCTATTTCGTAGCAGCCGCCCGAGAAGAACGTCTTTATTGCCAATTACTTTTATGAGATAGTGGGAGGGCAATTACAGCGGAACATTCCACATTACCCCGCAATTTACAGGCTGTAACTGTCGCCCAGTTCATAGCTCCTCCAATTAGGCTCGAGAGATGGCGATGTATCGGTGCAATTTCATATTCTCCGTTTTTATTGCTTCTTCTAATCGTGTGACATTAAATAAAGCAGAATTATTGATATGGAAGTGGCATGTCTTTACGTTATCAAATATAAGGCATTTTTATCCATCAATAAATAGAGAGACGTACAATTACTCTAATTACATGTTCTGACTTACAATAAAATTATTTTTTGCTATTACTAAAAGTTAAAAATTATCATTAAGTGCTTGAAGTATTTTAGGATTTACTTTTAATAATCCACTATCCTTGATTTTATGTCGTTCCGTAATTTGTGAAAAAATTTTATCTTTTGAACTTGCTCAGATGCTGCTATAACATAACTACAATTCTATCCAAACCTAAACCCATTCTTGGCACAGGTAGCCTTTCCTTTTCATTACCCAGTTTGCAAAGGTGTATGTATATTTCACTGGTCTCTTATTTAAAAGATTTGCCATGAGTTATAAACCATATCAACTCCATTTGAAGTTGTGAAACGAATAACTTTTATTGATGACGAATAATCTACATTAATAGAATGATCTTGTTTCAATTTTACTGAATTGCATTACAGAAAAAGTTTGTACAATCAAGATCTTGTTTTATTCCTGAATACGGGCGCACGCACATGTTATATATATTGTGTTTTTGCCTCTGTGTCTGGGTATTAAGTCTCTTGCATATATAAAGTTTAATCCGTTTGAGATAAGATCAA
Source organism: Macrobrachium nipponense (assembly GCF_015104395.2). Lineage (NCBI taxonomy): Eukaryota > Metazoa > Arthropoda > Malacostraca > Decapoda > Palaemonidae > Macrobrachium > Macrobrachium nipponense. Next base: position 29,963,303 of record NC_087205.1, read on the forward strand.
ACCCCATGACATATAAGAAATTCAGTTTCCACGAAGATGCTTACTATCGCTCGTTCAGGTAATAACAAGAAAAATAAAACCAATATTCTTATGTATGCTAAGTATAAATTTAGAAATAAAAGTGAATCACGTACAGGATAAGTATGAAGTAATAAGACAATAACTGGTTATCAACAGATTAAGATATTAAAGTCAACAGATTATAATATAACCTATTGATTATACCATCTTTTTTCATACGAGTAAACCCTTCTAAATTGATCCCTCTATACTGGATCTTGCATTTTCATCACCTGCGATGTGGCATGTTTTGCAATAACCACAATAAGTCTGTTATTTCGTCTCTTCGCAAAAGGGGATTTTGGTTATGAAATTCGGACGCCTTTCCCATACTCGAATGAAACCTTCCGTCTCCCCATTCTTGATATTGTTCCCTCTATTCTTGATATTGCTCTGTCAGGAGGAAAGATCCGCATGTTATATTGCGCCTCTTCAGTGTAAGGAGATTTCTCTCTCTCTCTCTCTCTCTCTCTCTCTCTCTCTCTCTCTCTCTCTCTCTCTCTCTCTCCTGTTATGAGGATTACAACTCTTTGGAGACTGCTATTTAGGGTCAGTTTCCCATCGACCCTTAGCAGGAAGGCTAGAACGAATATTGCGTTGCTTTTCTTATGGAAAGAAATTTATTTTATTTTTGAGGATTTGGAATTATGAAATACAATTGAGGCTCGACTTCTGAAAGACGTATACAGGATCTTGAGGTACATAAGTGATAAACAAGGAAACCGAGGAAATAAAAAAAACAAACAAGTATGATATCAATATAGGAATACAAATATTTGCGCCAGTAGAAACTGTGCTTTTTTTTTTTTTTTTTTTTGTATTTTATCAGATGTTTCAAAAAGACTTCTAGTTACTTGTCATCAGTTTCCTAACAGTGGTGCGATAATGTTTACTCGTACTGTCATGTTCAATGAAGTCGTATTTAATTTGGAACTCTTCACAGACTGTGGATATTAACCATACCCCTTGATGATAAGTTGTTTTATTTTATTAACTTATATTAAACCGGATAAATAAAGAAAATAATAATCATTAAGCCTTGAATTAAGTCTGAAGAGTCATCATTTCTCTTAATAGTCTCCTGCTTGCAGAACAAAACTTAAAGGTACCATTGCTCTCGTACGTGACTTTTTATGCTAATGCTTAGATTCGGAAGTAACGTGGAATAAACTGTGAGAAATTAGAAATATATTAATACCTCTTGTCTACTATAAACAAACCTATATATAATTAACTGAGGCATATTATCTAATGAAATTAGAATTGATGTTTACATATAATTTCTTATGCTAATAATTAGATTTTGAAGAGAACAGAATAAGAATGTAAAGAATTAGAAACAGTGCCCGCTCCTGACTACTATAAATATCTGTAAATACGTTATATCTATCTATTATCTAAAAACCAAAAATAATTTCTACGCATACTCGAAATATGCCATCCGGTTCATTCCCGCGGTATTAGACTCGATTCCAGGATTCCTCAGCTAAATCTTATCGAATTCCACGGCTCCTTAGATACCTCCTTGAAATCTCTCCCCGATATCTCTCTTATATATTTCTCTCTCTTGGTTATCTCTCTTCGTAAATTTCCTGATGCCAAGAAGGGAAAATCGTCAGATAGAAAGGGAAATCCATCCGATTCCGCCATTAGCAAAGTGTCACTCGTCGTTACAAAGGAAACTCCCGGGGGACTGTTCTTGGGAAGGCGATTATCTCAGACATGTTTAACGACGGAAGGAGTTGGGGGTAGGTAGTAGGAGTCCTTCGTAGTCCTTCGTTCCTAATGAGGATCAGGGTTGAGCAATCCCTAATTCTACGACGCCTCCCCCGGCTTAAGAGCTTTGCGTAGATCTTTCGTTTGTCGTGATTACAGTTGGCCTCAGCTCCTTCAGGAGTGATTAACTTGTGTTAAAAGGGAGTTAGGAGAGTTCGTTATGACTGTCATTTTCACCCCCAAGTTATTTTAGATAAGATATAATGTTATATCGGTATTTGAAGGATTATTTTTACTTTATTTATTTACTTCATTTGTGCATTTATTTACTTCTTTATTTAACTATTTCTTTGTATATTTATTGTTGAGCTAGGCACTAGATTGCATCTTATTCAGGAATTTTCAGATATGTGATTCTGAGAAGATTATTAAATCTAGGTTAATCCGATTCATCTAAAAATAAAAATCGATTAAAGAAACATATATTAGAGTTATTAAAAAGGGAATTTTTTTCCCAAAATATTTATATCTGATTAATACTTTTGGAAATTAAGCTACTCTCCACATTCACAAACAAATATACTATATCATTATCAATTATGATAATACTAACCACAATGCATAGAGCATGTTAAAAATGTAAAAAGAAATAACAATCCTGGAGGCTGCTGCCATACACGCAAAGGATATTGTATACAATATCGATATCGCAAGTAAGTCGGTAAGTGTATGGGGTCATCGCGCTGCCAAAAGTGTTCGGAGTCTTGTGATAGCCCGATCTCGCCGGCAACCTGACATTGCTCGCAATGTTTATGTACTCATCGTCCGATATCCTCATTTGGATAGCAACCCTTGCCGCGTTAACATCTCAGTATGACAACAACGCTGATCGAAAAATTTGGCCGGATTTAATCTAACTTTATTAAGATCTTCTGTGTCTTTGGAAAGTAAAATCCAAAGAATACTGTGACAAGGGGAAGAAGAATGCTGCTTATGTAACACTACTACAAAAACCACATGAGAAAGACCCATCGGCTACAAAAGTAGTTATCATGCGCCTTAACTATGATAAGAACACAATAAATTCTAGATGCATTAAATCAGTAGGCCTAAGTTATTGTAGCTGAATAAAACTGACAGCTCTATAACAAAACAAAACAAAACTACTTTTTAGCCTACGTCTTTATAACCATAGCAACAGATTCAATTCTAAATTCATTAAGTCAGTAGTTTGATATTTCAAATTCTTACAAATTTGTTAAAGAACTGTGTTCTTTCAATTTTAACAAATACACACACACACACACACACACACACACACATATATATATATATATATATAATATATATATATATATATATATATATTATATATGTGTGTGTGTGTGTGTGTGTGTGTGTGTGTGTGTGTGTGTGTGTCTGTCTGTCTGCGTATGTATGTATATGCGCACTAATTCAAAGATAATTTGTATAATATTAAACCAATCTCCTGGTTCTAACTTTAGTTCATTAAGCAGGTCATCATGTGCTAGCTCAATTCTTTTCGTTATCCACAGTAACCCATTTCCTCCTTTTCCTCTTCGGTTTAACCTTTATGTCAGCGAAATAATCGGCAGCTGCAGCTCCCAACGTTAATATATACAGCTCCTCGCGAGAAGATGCCATATCCGCTCACATTGAAGTCTTCGATGAGATTGATGATCGCATGTGATCATGGGAATAGTGTGTGCGTGACCTCGTTTCGCTTGCGATCTTAGCTAAGTCGAAACTATTTGGAATTTCCATTGACATAAACATAAGCGGGCATGAGCACGCGAGTACACGCCCTCATGAAGCCGCACTAGACCGATGAGTACCGAGGTTAGGAAGAACACAAAGAAGAAGAAGAAGAAGAAGAAAAAGCAGAAGAAAAAGAAGGATCCGTTAAAGCGCAAAGTTCCACGTCCCCATGGGACAGGCGGCGGAAGATAGATTTGTCCCGGGAATTAGAGTCTTGAAGAACGGCCAAAGAAACTTCGTTTTAGAGCTAGAGTCGTCTTACGCAACGCTTCCACCATGGCTGAAGAAGAATAAGACTTAAAAAAAAAAAAAAAAAAAAAAAAAAAAAAAAAAAAAAAAAAAAAAAAAAAAAAAACTGAGGACGAAAGGCCGAGGGACAGCTCAGCAGGTCAGGGACTTTTTTTTTTATGTTGTTTTAAAAGTCATTCATTTCTCGGACTTGTGGAGATCCCCTGGTAACTATGGCAATATTTACATAATTGTTGCCCTTCCTCTAAATTGACATTTGTTTCTTTGGAAATATGTTTCCTTATTGACACATTTGTATTTTGATTTTAGATTTATTTTTGCGTCATAAATTACTGTTTATGTGTGTAACTACTCGCTAAAAAAGTTAGATGTTATAATAAGTAGATCCGACAAAGACGGCAAAATTGTAATAATGGACAAAGACTTCTACCTCGACAAAATCAACCAGCTCCTTAGCGACACAAATACTTACGAAAAACTGACGAAAAATCCCCTCCAGAACGTTCCCACAGAATTTTTTCGGAAAGTAAGATTAATTGGCCAAGACAAAAAGAGTATTGAACTATTAGAGAAATTTAAAGTAATTAATCCTAAATTACCCTACTTTTATGGTCTTCCCAAAACTCACAAAGACAATCTTCCATTCAGACCCATCGTTTCATGCGCCGGAGCTTTCAATTACAAAATTTCTAAATGGTTAGCTGGCCTCCTTTCTCCTTTTTTAGGCACTTTTTCTCCCAGTCACATCAAACATTCGGAAGACTTTTGTCACAAATTCAGAGAAGCACATATACCACTTCACAACATAAAACTTTTAAGCCTTGACGTAGACTCCCTATTCACAAAAGTACCAGTACAGGACGTTCTTCAGTTTTTAAGGGAAAAATTATCCCCCTATTCAGATCATTTCCCTTTGGCACTTGACAAAATAATAAAGTTAGTTGAATTATGTGCATCTAATAACGTATTTTCATTCGGGGAATCATTCTACAAGCAAAAATTCGGGTGTAGTATGGGTAGTCCTTTAAGTCCTATTTTAGCCAATCTGTACATGGAATACTTTGAAACTACAGTAATAAATGCAATAAAACCCAAAACATGCTGTGGATGAGATACGTGGATGACATACTAACATTTTGGGATAATAAGTGGGGTAATTTTAATGAATTCCTCTCAAAATTAAACGCATTAGTGCCCAGCATCAAATTTAAAGTTGAATGGGAAACAGACAACAAAATTCCTTTTCTTGATGTTTTAATAATCAGAGACACGACAGAATACAAATTTACCATATACAGAAAACCAACGTTCTCACTTTCATATATTCACTACTTTAGCTATCATGACAATACTATCAAGATAAGTCTAGCTAGCAACCTATTCTTAAGAGCCTTACGAATTTGTTCCCCAGATTTCCTGGAAAAAGAATTTGAACTAATTCGCAAGCAACTCTCATCTTTAAAGTATCCTGACCATATAATTGAGAAAGCAATTCAAAAAGCAAACGTAATTTTCTACCGACCCCTAAAGACAAGACCAGAGACACACCCAACAATAAAATAAAAATTCCCCACCTGGAGACGATTAAGAGAGTAACTCACACCCTTGGGAAATCCAACCCTTTTGCATTTACCTACCCAAATACCTTAGCCAAATCCCTGATTAACGTCCAACAAAAGACATCGCCCAAAGACTCGGGGGTATATGAGATCCCATGCCAGGACTGTGACCAATCTTACATCGGATTTACAGGTAAATCACTTCCCCAGAGATTAATACAACACAAACGGTCAGTTAGGTATGGACAACAGAACTCGGCTATTTTCAATCATATAAATGAACATAACCATAGAATAAACTGGAATATGTCACGTGTAATTTATAGCAGCAACTGCCGGGGTACAAGAGTCAAATGATGGAATCGGCCTTAATAAAAGAGAAGCAGGTAATGAACATCTCAAAAGGGAATTGGACATCAGACATCGTCGACGCAGTGTTCATTCAACCAACGCTTTTAAGAAGATTAAAGGAAGATTATCAGCGGGGTGACCTAAATTGCTTACTTGTGGACGAATCTCTTGGTATAAATACCACCTTTTCTGTAAACTTTTCTCATTCATATACCTGAAGAGAGAGACAGCAGTCTCTGAAATATAGTACTTTTCTCTCTACATTTTGGTTTTGGTGATGGGCTCCTTTTATTAGATGGAATTCTCTTGTTACAGAACACCTTTACCAGTCATATATATATATATATATATATATATATATATATATATATATATATATATATATGTATATATGTATATATGTATATAGTATATATATATATATATATATATATATATATATATATTATGTATATATGTATATAATATATATATTTATTATATATATATAGTATAGATATAGTGTATATATGTATGTATGTATATATATATGTATATATGTATATATGTATAATATATATATATATAATATATATATATATATATATATAGTATAGTATAGTGTATATATATATATGTATGTATATGTATATATATATATATATATATATATATTATATATATATGTATATATATATATATATATATATATATATATATATGTGTGTGTGTGTGTGTGTGTGTGTGTATATATATAATATATATATATGTATATATATATATATATATATATATATATATATATATATACATGTTACAACACTTGGGGTTATTATACAAGTTCTTATTATAATAATTGTTGTCAGTAATAAATGTAACTCAGTGTTAAAGGCCAGTGGAAACAAACACTCAAGAAAACTTAGCAATATTTAATACTTAACAAATACAAAATTTAAATCAACCTTTTTGGATGTGACAAATATCATAACTCAAAAAAAAAACAAGGAAGGACAAATACCAGTCCTTAGAATCACTCAGGATTCCCTAAAACTAAGAAACTAAGTCCTAACAAAGAAAGAGGAAATAATAATTATTAATAATTGACTTGTTTGGCTCAAGCAACTTTGCTGGCCAGACCAAAAAAACTACCATAATACTAATTCAAAGAGAGAAGGAAGGCAAAGTAAATAAAACAAGAAAACTATTATAAATCCTACCTATTAACACAAAGCTAAAGACGCAAGACCTTGTCTATAATAGACTCACTGGGTGACGTTATTTAGTCACGACACAAATATGACCATATATAGATGTATATGAATAAATAATACAAATAATATAAAGTTCTTCTCACATCAGTGGATGCATAAGATGAGAGACAAAACCAGGGCTGTGATCCACTCGCCAAAACAGCTATCAGGGCAGGTCCTGAACGCCAGAGTATAACCATAAAGGGAAGGCGATCCCAAACGAAAATCAGAGACACTCTGTTTTACCTGGCGTAAGCCTCCCTACAGGTCATCTCACGAGCTAGCAAGCTTCCAAACCACAGCAGCTGATTGGAGACGAAAGTACCGGGAGAAAACGACGACACCAATTCCCTGGGAATTCCTCCTCGTCAGGGAAAGAGAGGACTGTCTCAAGTCGCAGGTGACAGGAGCATCTGCGAGTCTCGACTCGAAGTACATAAGCTGCAGGTCGAGGCAGGAGATACTCGAGTCGCAGGTGACTAGAGAACCTGCAAACAACAGACCAAGGCGAGGATACAAAGCGTAATCCAAAGAATCGTCGTCCAAATCAATTGCCAAATAATCGTCATCCAAAGTCCAAATCAGTAAGCTGCTCAAGGTATAATATCAGGGGAGTGCTTTAGCCCGAAATGAACTCTGACCGAGCACCAACGTCCAGACATCAGCGAGACGCGTTCATAAACACATGCAAAAAAAAAAATAATAAAATAAAACAATCGTTAAAACGATAGTTCGGTAATATAAACAAAGTGGAGGAGGCGCCTAACCACACTGAGAAACGTTAAATTAAGCACTTTACGCTAAACACTTAAATGACCAGACAACGGACACTTAAATTTCAAAAATAATATACACAAATGCTCATACAAAACAAAGGCTATTCTGCCACGAAATGATTCTTAAAAAGTAGTAATTAAACTTAAAAAAAAAACAATGCTGATCTAAATTCATAAAAGGCAAATAAATTAATCTAGTCTTTTCTTATAATATATATATATATATATATATATATATATATATATATATATATATATATATATATATATATATATATATATACTATATTATATATATATATATATATATATATATAGATATATATATATATATAGTATATATATACGTATATATATATATATATATATATATATATATATATATATATATATATATTAAGAGGGTATTCATGGCTATTGCAAATTCATATGCATCTGGTAAAAATGACCAGAATCTACTGGTCATTTTTACCAGATGCATATGAAATTGCAATAGCCATGAATACCCTCTTATCTTATATATATATATATATATATATATATATATATATATATATATATATATATATATATATATATATATATATATATATATATATATATATATATATATATATTATATATAAATAAGCTAAGATTAAGTTTATTTGCCTTTTATGGACTTAGATCAGCATGTATATGTATATTTATATATATATATATATATATATATATATATATATATATATATATATATATATATATATATATATATATAGATATATATATATATTATTAGATATATATATATATATATATATCTATATATATATATTTATATGTATATATATATATATATATATATATATATATATATATATATATATATATATCTATGCGCATATATTTGTGTATTTATATATATATATATATATATATATATTATATATATATATATATATATATATATATATATATGTGTGTGTGTGTGTGTGTGTGTGTGTGTGTTATATAATAATATACATATATATATTTATATATATATATAATAATATAGATATTCTATATATATATATAATGATATATATATATATATATATACTTATATTTTATATATATGTATATGTATATATATATAAATTAAATTTTTTTTTTTCTATATAGATATATATATATATTTTTTATATATATATATATATATTATATATATATATATATAATGAGATATAATAGTATAATATATATATAAATTATATAAACTGTTCACAATATATCTACGGATATGTGCGTGTGTCACTTTGACAATGGCTTGTAAAGTCCCTCTGTTTCCGTTTCACCAGCTACAGAGAGCGACAGAACATTAGCCCAAATTGATAGCTCTAATGCCCTTGAGGCGTCCCAAATAGAATGGCGGTTTGATCTATAATACCCGAATTAATTAAGAGTGATTTGACGAGATTTTGGAGTAGCGGACGGAGAGGGAATACATCCACTATCAGGATCGAGTGGGATCGAGTGAATGTGTAATATGTATCTATATATATATATATATATATATATATATATATATATATATATATATATATATATATATGCATGCTTAAAAAATCACAGTAGACGCACGTGACTTCATTAAATAAGCGAATACCACAGGAAAATGGAAGTCAGAAATCCAAGAGCTTTCGTCTTTACTAAGACATTGTCAAGGAACGAATGAAATACAATTGGAGAGAAAGTTCTCAGGTACACAACAAGATCAAGAATATCAGATGGTTAATTGTCAAAAGGGTAAAAATTAAAGAGCTAATCCAGGATTATCGGATATCACATGGTCACAAACCTAAACATAGATTTAACCCTAACCGAAACTACAAAGTATCCGTACAATCCAAAACATGTAAAAACTGAATATATTAATTTTGTTTGTTATATATATCTACAACTTTTTTCATTATGAAGGCATTATGTTTAAATAAACCAAGACTTAAATTTAGAACATTTCGATTATTCGACTTGATGAAACAAGATTCAATGATATTCCTTGTAATGACACAGTTAAAAGGAATATCATTGGATCTGGTTTCATCAAGTCAAATAATTGAAATGTTCTAAATTCAAGTCTTGGTTTATTTAAACTTGATGCCTTCATAATGGGAAAAGTTGTAGATAAATATAACAAACAAAATTAATATATTCAGTTTTTACATGTTTTGGATTGTACGGATACTTTGTAGTTTCGGTTAGGGTTAAATCTATGTTTAGGTTTGTGACCATGTGATATCCGATAATCCTGGATTATCTGTAATTTTTACCCTTTTGACAATTAACTATCTGGTATTCTTGATCTTGTTGTGTACCTGAGAACTTTCTCTCCAATTGTATTTCATTCATTCCTTGACATTGTCTTAGTAAAGACAAAAGCGCTTGGATTTCCGACTATCATTTTCCTGTGTTATTCTCATATATATATATATATATATATATATATATATATTATATATATATATATATATATATATATATATATATATATATATATATATATATATATATACATATATATATGTATATATATACTATATGTATATTATATACATAAACATTCATATTTTATATATATAAAATAAATATATTATATAAAGATTATCAATATAATATATAATATAATATTATCTATATATATAAATAAATTATATATAAGAAATATAGTATTATATATATATATATGATAATATATATAATATTATATATATATATAATTATATATACAGTAGTACCTCGAGATACGAAATTAATCCGTTCCGAGGCGCCTTTCGTATCATGAGGTTTTCGTATCCTGGACCACATTTTACATGTAAAATGGCTAATCCGTTCCAAGCCCTCCAAAAACACCCCAGTAAATTTCATTGTAAAGGTAAATTGACCTATAAACAATGAAATACTACAACAATTTGGACCATTCAATACATAACTTAATAATAAAAATGCAAAACCTGTAAATAAAGTGTATATTAGTGTTCAAGAAATATTATTACTGTAATATAAAATGTGGAAGCTTACCTTTCGAGTGAGGCTATTTCCGAAAGTGGTGGCAGAGGACGAGGAGGACAAACGGCAGATACGTACACTTAACTTTACGAAATACATAAAAAATGTCAGAAAAACAAACTAAACTTTACAAAACACATTAACAAAACTGTAACACTTAACTTTACAAAAACTTAAAATAAAATTTATTTTGTCTTATTTTGATTTTTACATTTCTTTTTACTTTTTTATACTATATGTAATTTCAATTTCTTCACCACCGAATGGATGCCAGTCCGTTTACGGAATTTTTCGAACCACCCATGAGAAGCCTTGAACGCTGGGGTTGCCGTTGATGTCCCCTCTCCGCCGTCGTCTTCGGCTTGGGCAATCAAATTGCCAAAAATAGCGCTGACCTTCTGGCAGATTGCCGTCTCGGTTATCGTATTGCCATCGATTTCTTTGTCCTCGATCCATACAAGAAGCAGCCGTTCCATTTCATTATGCACATAGCTCCTCTTGTTGGACAAAGTAGTCACGCCCTTGGAATGTGTAGCTGCTTTGATGGCTTCCTTCTGCTTAAGGATGGTGCCTATCATCGACGGATTTCGGCCGTATTCCTTGGCGATCACACTCTACCGCAAGCCAGCTTCATACTTTTTTATTATCTCCATCTTTGTCTCCATAAAAAGCATTCTCTTTTTTCTGTGAACTTCAGCAACTTTATTGGGACCCATGACTATATGTACTGTACGTAATTAAGTTACGTATGTAGTACGTATACTAATTAGGTTCTCACAACACGATAAAGTTGCACAACGAAATCACTAACAAATTTACGATACTAAACGAAATCGTTGGACCGAACGAATGCCGCATGCGTGCGATAAAGCTTCGGGTGCGAAGTGGCCGAGCGAAGGCACGCCACCACGTAAGATGCATGATGAGAGGGATGCTGTCCAATAGGAGAAAAGGATCTCATGGCTTGGCTAGCATCAGGAACCAATGGGAGAGCAGGAGGATGGTGTCGAGTCTACTAGAACTAAGATGGCGGCGCGCGGTGCGAGTTTCAAAATTGTTATCGGGCGAATCTCGGACTTTCAGAAACCTTTCATATCGTGTAAACTTTTTGTGTGTAGAGCAGTAAAATTTTTCGTGTCAGCTTTCGTATCTCGAGTTTTTCGTAAGTTGAGCCTTTCGTATCTCGAGGTGCCAGTGTATATATATATATATATATATATATATATATATATATATATATATATATATATATATATATATATATATATATATATATCACATGCGAAACTGTAATAGCCACAATGCCCGCTTAACTTCTCAAATTCTTTGCTCGTTTTGAATACGCTTTTTAATACAAAGCCTTGAGCTCCAGCTTTAAAGATATATTTTTTTTAAGAAATCATGATGTCCGGTAGTGGGAAACAAACCCGCGACACCTTAATCCGCTAGGGACATCATGATTCCTTCAAAAAAATATATATCTTTAAAATTGGAGCTCACGGCTTTGTAGTGGATAGAAATTTCTTGAATACTTGCAACGTGTTTTTAAATAACAATACTTCGTCAAATAACACCGTGCATAAATGATATCGGATTATTTACTGTATTAGTGTATATGAAAATTGTGTGAGAGAGTAATTTTTATTATATATATATATATATATATATATATATATATATATATATATATATATATATATATATATAGTGTATATATGTGTTAGTGTAATATGAAAATTGTGTGATAGAGTAATTTTTATATATATATATATATATATATATATATATATATATATATATATATATATATATATATATATATATATATATATATATATATATATATATATATATATATATGTATATATATGTATATATATATATATATATATAGTATATATATATGTATATATATATATATATATATATATATATATATATATATATATATATATATATATGTATATATACTATATGAGACAAGTCTCTCCTACGAGGAGGAATAGCTTATGAGAAATATAAAAGAGCTGACATTTCCACATCAAACTTGCTGCCGAATATAAGATAACTTCCATCATATGCAAAATCTGTCAGTCTATTGCAGTTCCTGAAGATATTTGCAAAGAAGAATCATCAGAAGCTTGCCAAGTGTTATTTCAGTAGTTCCTTGTTGGGCGAGTGGTTTCCGTACTCGCTTACCTATTCAGAAGTCCTATTCCCCACTCTGCCAACGTGGAATCAGAGGAATATGTGATTGGAAATTAATATTTTGATATAATGTGGTTCGGATCCTATAATAAGCTAGGTAACCAATTGGTTCCTAGCTGCCTCAAAATATGCAATCCTTAGGACCAGCCCTAGGAGAGCTGTTAATTAGCTCAGTGGTCTGGTTCAACTAAGATATGCCTAAAGGTGCGTCCACACGGTCGAACAATGACCGACGGACAAACATTGTTACCATATTGTAGGCGAAGCAGGATGACGTCATAAGCGCTGAAACGATGGAAGTAGATCTGGCAACAAAAAGAGATACCAGATGAGGTTGTATGCCACTGCTTTTACTCTGCTCACAAGGCAATGACCGGCGGAAATTGGTAACAATGTTTGTCCGTCGGACATTGTTCGACCGTGTGGACGCACCTTAACAGTGTTTCCCACGATCTTTTCAACTCCAATTCGTAAGTGTCAGTCAATATACACTCGGCGAGAACTCAAATCTATCTTCTATTCACAGAATCTTCCATCACAAAACTCACGTTGCATATTCTACTTCTCTCATAATTTCAATCTAATGAATACTAAACAGTCAAGACTGTAGTAGACCCTAGTCTAAGAGGAGAGAGAGAGAGAGAATCAGCTAATCCGAAGCATTATTCTATATGTACACGTATGGCCATGTGCATACCGACATGAATACATTTATACACACACATCAGCACTTATAGATATATACACACTAACGCACGTACACGGTAACACACACTCGCACACGCGCACACAGACAAAATCACTTACACATGCACACATATAAGCACATAAGCAACCTTACATATGTACAAATAAGTACGAAAGCACACTTACAGGCACACACAAGTACGAGCGCACATAGACACACTTACCCAGACAAGCCCTGAACACACTACTAGAGAAATTAAAACGGATCTGACCTGAAACTTATTTAACGGTTCACGACGCCTATAATGTTAATAGCAAGAATGACCCACCATATATAAAGTTTGATGCTCATTTCATTGGCAAATGGCCTCTTTTATAACTTTTTTTTTTTTTGGGGGGGGGGGGGGATTCCATGATCCATAGAGAAAATAAATTTTCTAGAATTCATTTAGGCTGCTCTGATGTTTAATCGCTCGGTTTACAATAGTTTTTATCGTTATTATTTTTTTTTTTTTTTTGCTCTATCACAGTCCTCCAATTCGACTGGGTGGTATTTATAGTGTGGGGTTCCGGGTTGCATCCTGCCTCCTTAGGAGTCCATCACTTTTCTTACTATGTGTGCCGTTTCTAGGATCACACTCTTCTGCATGAGTCCTGGAGCTACTTCAGCCTCTAGTTTTTCTAGATTCCTTTTCAGGGATCTTGGGATCGTGCCTAGTGCTCCTATGATTATGGGTACGATTTCCACTGGCATATCCCATATCCTTCTTATTTCTATTTTCAGATCTTGATACTTATCCATTTTTTCCCTCTCTTTCTCTTCAACTCTGGTGTCCCATGGTATTGCGACATCAATGAGTGATACTTTCTTCTTGACTTTGTCAATCAACGTCACGTCTGGTCTGTTTGCACGTATCACCCTATCCGTTCTGATACCATAGTCCCAGAGGATCTTTGCCTGATCGTTTTCTATCACTCCTTCAGGTTGGTGCTCGTACCACTTATTACTGCAAGGTAGCTGATGTTTCTTGCACAGGCTCCAGTGGAGGGCTTTTGCCACTGAATCATGCCTCTTTTTGTACTGGTTCTGTGCAAGTGCCGGGCATTCACTTGCTATGTGGTTTATGGTTTCATTTTTCGTATTGCACTTCCTACATATGGGAGAGATGTTATTTCCGTCTATCGTACTTTGAACATATCTGGTTCTTAGGGCCTGATCTTGTGCCGCTGTTATCATTCCTTCAGTTTCCTTCTTTAGCTCTCCCTCTGTAGCCATTGCCAATTGTCATCGCTGGCTAGTTCTTTAGTCTGTCTCATGTATTGTCCGTGCATTGGTTTGTTGTGCCAGTCCTCTGTTCTTTCTGTCTTTCTCCTGTCTCTGTATATTTCTGGGTCTTCATCTACTTTTATTAGTCCTTCTTCCCATGCACTCTTTAGCCACTCGTCTTCACTGGTTTTCAGATATTGCCCCAGTGCTCTGTTTTCGATGTTGACGCAGTCCTCTATACTTAGTAGTCCTCTCCCTCCTTCCTTTCGTGTTATGTATAGTCTGTCCGTATTTGCTCTTGGGTGTAGTGCTTTGTGTATTGTCATATGTTTCCTGGTTTTCTGATCTATGCTGCGGAGTTCTGCCTTCGTCCATTCCATTATTCCTGCGCTGTATCTGATTACTGGCACTGCCCATGTGTTTATGGCTTTTATCATATTTCCGGCGTTGAGTTTTGACTTGAGTATCGCCTTGAGTCTCTGCATATATTCTTTCCTGATCGTGTCCTTCATCTCTTGGTGTTTTATATCTCCTCCTTCCATTATTCCCAGGTATTTGTATCCTGTCTCATCTATGTGTTTGATGTTGCTCCCATCTGGTAGCTTTATCCCTTCAGTTCTCGTTACTTTGCCTTTTTGTATGTTGACTAAGGCGCATTTTTCTATTCCAAACTCCATTCTGATGTCCCCAGATACAATCCTTACAGTCTGGATTAGGGTATCTATTTCCTTGATGCTCTTACCATATAGCTTGATGTCGTCCATGAACATCAGATGGTTGATTTTGTTGCCTCTTTTCTTGAGTTGGTACCCGGCATCCATCTTCTGTAGTACTTTTGTCATGGGAATCATGGCTCTACACGAAGAGTAGTGGGGACAGTGAGTCGCCCTGGAAGATCCCTCTCCTGATATTAACCTCTGCTAGTCTTATTCCAGAGCTTGTAAGTATTGTATTCCAGTTGCGCATTATATTTTTGAGGAAGCTGATGGTATTTTCCTCTGCCCCATATATTTTCAGGCATTCTATTAGCCATGTGTGTGGTATCATGTCGAAGGCTTTCTTATAGTCTATCCATGCCATGCTTAGGTTGGTTTTCCTTCTCCTACTGTTCTTCATTACCATTTTGTCTATCAGGAGCTGGTCTTTTGAGCCCCTACACTTCCTTCTGCAGCCTTTCTGTTGGTAGGGGATGGTGTTTGTCTCCTCTAGGTAGTTGTATAGCCTTTCACTGATGATACCTGTTAGTAACTTCCACATTATTGGTAGGCATTATTATTATTATTATTATTATTATTATTATTATTATTATTATTATTATTTAGAAGTTTGAAGGAATTGACTATTGAATGGTCGCTATATCTGGGTCACGAAGTGTGTTTATATTACAAGTCTCTCTCTCTCTCTCTCTCTCTCTCTCTCTCTCTCTCTCTCTCTCTCTCTCTCTCTCTCTCCCTCTCTTTCAGTTTATTTTAAATCTCTCAAAATTCCGTAACTTTAACCAGTATGTTCTTCCGTCTAAGTAATAGACATTTTCTACGAACTATTGTTCCTCTCTCTCTCTCTCTCTCTCTCTCTCTCTCTCTCTCTCTCTCTCTCTCAGTTTATTCTAAATCTCTCAAAATTCCGTAACTTTAACCAGTATGTTCTCCTGTCTAACTAACAGAAATTTTTTTACGAACTCTCTCTCTCTCTCTCTCTCTCTCTCTCTCTCTCTCTCTCTCTCCATTTTTTTACTTCCATGAAGACATCTCTCTGCCTCGTTCTATGTTAAATCTCTTACAAACTTCTGTAACTTCAGTCAGTCTGTTCTTCCGGCTATGTAATACATACATTTTACACAAACTATCATTCTCTCTCTCTCTCTCTCTCTCTCTCTCTCTCTCTGTTTATTCTAAAACTCTCAAAATTCCGTAACATTAACTAGCATGTTCTTCAGTCTAAGTAATACACATTTTTTACGCTCTCTTACTTTCTCTCGCTCTCTCTATCTCTCTCTCTCTCTCTCTCTCTCTCTCTCTCTCTCTCCTGCTTTTTTTCCTCCGCGTCCCTCCTCCTTCCACTAACAAGCTGGTCTGACTGAGAGGGCGATCCAGCTCATCCCAGGAGACGGATGGGCGCGATAAAGTTACCCGAAATATGTGGGTTCCTGGACCGTGGCTCATTGGCTCCAGCCTTACGTAGGAGATAGAGGAGGAGATAGAGGAGAGGAGAGTCCATAGGAAAGAAGTTAGGAGGAATAAATAGATGGGAGGACGGACGGTCGATGGAAAAGGGGAGATGGAATACTGGTGTGGCCTGGACTGTCGACGCAAGGTCACGGGATTGGGGATGTTTGTGTTGGGGGTAGGGCCAGGTGGGGGATAAGTTTTCGCTGACTTGCCTCTCATTTAGATGGGTGGATTTAAAGCGACAGACAAACTGATAGACAGGCAGGCAGAGAGAGAGAGAGAGAGAGAGACGAGGAAGGAGGAGGACAGAGAGAGCGAGAGAGTAGGAGATATAGAAGAGGGGAGAGAGAAGAAAGAGAGATGAGAGAAGGAATGTTTGTTCTAAAATGGAAACATATAGTACATACTATAGAGGGTATTTCTCTTGAGATATTATCTGTACACCAGTACTACATAGTTCAGTGGTCTTCCACCAGGGCGGCGCTGTAGAGCCTTGTGGGCATCTTTAAAGGTCTAGTAACCATGCAAATTGAACAGGGAATTAGTGCAATTGTGAATTTCTGTATCCTGAATATTTAATGAATGTTTAGTAAATGTTTAGTGAGTCTTTAGGGTTCAGTAAATGTTTCGTAAGTAATAGTTCAACGAATGTTTATGAGAGTTTAGTGAATTATTAGTGTTTAGGATTTAGTGATTGTTTTGTGAATGTTAGTTAATATTTATGAGTAAGTGTGTAGTGAATGATTAGCGTTAATGGTTTAGTGTGTCTTTTGTGAATGTTGGTGAATTTTAGTATGTAAGTATTCAGCGAATGTTTAGTGTGCGTTTAGGGTTAGTGAATGTGTAATATGTGAGTGTTTGGTGAGTGCTCAGGTTTTGTAAATGTCTAGTGAATATTACTGTGTAATGAATGTTTGGTGAGTATGTATTCGCTGAATGTTTAGAGAGTTTTTAGGTTTTAGTGAATGTTTTGTGAATGTAAGTGTTTGGAGAATGTTTAGCGTGTAAGTATTCAGTTAATGCTTAGTAATTGCTTAGGGTTTAGTAAAGATTTCATGAGTGTTAGTGTTTGGTGAATTATTAGTGTGCAAGTATTCAGCGAAGGTTTAGTGAGTGTTCATGGTTTAGTGAATGTTTAGTGTGTAAGTGTTTAGTGAATGTTAGTGTGTAGTAAATGTTTAGTAAGCATTTAGTGCCAAGAAAGTGCCGTAATTTACTAGAACCATTTATGCTCGACACTGCTTAGATCCAAGAGCAGAAGCTTAGGCCTTGACCACAATGGTTGGAGTGCTTTCGCCAACCTGGTTTTGTAAGGTCAAGTAATAATCATAGTAATAATAATAATGATAATAATAATAATAAAAACAAAAATAACAACAACAATAATAATGATAATGATAATAGAAGTAGGAATAATAATAGTAATAAACTTTAGTACTATGAGCTGGACCGAGACCTTTCAACATGGCCGGCCGAGGTCACACGTTCGGTATTTGCTTAGCAACTCTATGTGACATAGAATTTACAATTTTAAGGGTTGTATATAATATATATATATATATATATATATATATAGTATATATATATATATATATATATATATATATATACATTATATCTATATATATGTGCATGACTGTGTTTCTCTCTTTCTGTGTGTATATGTAAGTGTATTTGTTAGTTAATGAGAGAGAGAGAGAGTGACAGAGAGAGAGCTATTGAAACATTCATCAGTGTTAGAAAACCAGTATATCTCCGATAATCACTGATTATTTTGAAGCGGATTTTTTCCAATGCACTTTAGCAAGGATCACTGATAATACTTCAGTCTTGCATCTTCCTTCAATAGACTCCTTCAGGAACAAGGAGAAGTGACCCTCGAAAGATTAACGTTTAATCTACGCTTCAGTTTCTGATAAAAAAAAGTAAAGAATAAGTTTTAAACGATAATTAAAAGGATGAGTGAAGATAATACTCCGGTTGTTAGTTACTACGAATTAATGCGTTCGAAAGAGGCGAATAGAAATGATGTAACTTAGGGAAAAGCAATAGTAAATGTGGAGTGAAGGGATAAGAGGGGATTAAAAGTATAATTCTGATGTGAGGGAAGATGGAAATTATATTATGCATATAATCAATAATCAGAGAGAGAGAGAGAGAGAGAGAGAGAGAGAGAGAGATTAAAAAACTACATCTCTTGTGTTAAGTAGGGATATTAATTACATTCTACCAAATGAGAAAAAAAAACTGCTTTTGCCTTTGATCCATTCCATGAAGTATTACGTAGATCAAAACAAAAGGTATTATCCGCAATAAAGAGGGATTAGTCCGTAATACATTCGCTGATGCGATTAATATATCGAAAAGGTAGACTTTGAAAACGCCCCACAGAATTAATCGGAGGATATTAACGATGGTTTCACGTACGCAGATCCGTTTGAATATTTAAAATGCATTTCATATAAAAAAAAAAGTCTTTACATATCATTTTCAGATATATTTCCAGATTAAAGACATTTTGAGAAATACTGAATTATAAGATTCAGGGGTTCAAAACAGAAAGAAGAGGGATCCCAAGCCTAAAAAAAAGAGGCTGCAGCTATGAAAATAGGCCTAGCTATCGACCTTTGAAGGAGGCAAAACTATATGAATAATGAAAAACAAGACTCTTATAGGCTAACCACGTAATCGTGGCCATTAGGATGCTTGAAAATTTTGTTTAAGAAGTAGTTGCTTAGCGGTGTACATGGCGGAGAAAAAATATAAACCTTTATAGATATACTATGTAATGAAGACAGAATACTTTGTATAACTTATTAGCCCGGTAAAATATATCTAATCTTTTCATCAATATAGGTCTGAATAGGAGGTAAGGAATATATCAAATTATTACTTTTCTTACATATATAACCAGCCGAAATATGTACCTCTTCCAGAAATATTTTAATAAAATCAAAACTTTACATATTTCTCATTTTTGTTAGAATTTATTTTAGAATCCTGATAAGGTTCAAAAGATATTTAGCTTATTGTTGAGATGAGCAGGAAGGAACGTCGGTGATTCTCATAGCCATCAGCCAGTTACGTTCCCCTATTCCGAATTACTTAAATTTGTTACGGCTGAAGAAAATTTCCAGCAAATGATACTAGGGACAACGGCTGAATATTAATTGAAGAATATATATATATATATATATATATATATATATATATATATATATATATATATATATATATATTCTTCAATTAATATTCAGCCGTTGTCTCTAGTATCATTTGCTGGAAATTTTCTTCAGCCGTAACATATTCAAGTAATTTGGAATAGAGGAACGTGTATATATATATATATATATATATATATATATATATATCATATATATATATATATATATATATATATATATATATATATTATCCGTTTATGAAAAGCAAACAACGCTGTTTATTTATTATTTGACTATTACAATCGTTCTGTTATTATCGTTAAAATCAGCTCGTTGTATTTTTAAAATTCTGTGGGTTTAGGAATAGTTAACAACGCAGTCTATTTGTTGTTTGACTATTATAACTGTTTGGTTATTATCGTTAAAACAAGTCGTTACATTTTCCAGAATCCGTG
>NC_087205.1:29988997-29991497 GCF_015104395.2 Macrobrachium nipponense
TCTGAAGCAAAGATAAACAGGAATGTTCCTGTGATTACTGATATATGAAATAGGAAAAGCATTTCGACAAAAACAGAAACCTGTTAGAATGTATATAGCAATGAACAGCTATAATGTTCTACACATGGTATGGTATATGAATGTACGTATATATTGGTTATGCCGGCTAAACAACTGCCTTCAAAAAATCCTTTGCTAAGAATAAACAGTTAATAATATCTATTCACTATATTTATAGCCTTTCCTGAAAAGCATAATTATTTATTTTAATGAGAACATAAAGGTACAGGATTAATCAATAACTTTATAGTTATTAATCCTCTACCTTTGTGTTCTCATTAAAAATGTTACAGATTAGGGAGCAGGTAGAGCAAGAAGTTGAAAAGTGGGAAGATGAAGGCTTTATTATGCCTAGTTCTTCACCTTTCAGTTTCCCGTTGTTGGCAGTGCCTAAGGAAGATAGCTCGTTCCTCATATCCATGGACTTTAGGAAGCTTAATGAGAAGACAGTTCCAGATAGAGATATCCAGTAGTGTTACTTCTAGATCTATTTGTATAAATAAGGGGGAAGAACACCTATTCATCAATTGACATCATGCAAGGAGGATTTTTGGAAGGAGAGTCGTGAATTCACTACTTCTTCGATCGCGAAAGGGCATGATGAGTTTACCCAAATGCCTTTTGGTTTGCCAGGTAACACCATGACTTTTACAAGGTTGGTGAATACTGTTTTGCATGGGTTGTTATGGAGGTATATTTTCGTCCACATGGGTGACATACTTATGGCCACAGACTCCACAGAGAAATACTGAGTGGTGATAAAGGAAGTTCTTAGAAGACTTAGGTTAGTAGGTTTGAAAGTTAAACTAGTCAAATGTGATTTCTTGAGGAAGCATATAACTTTTTTAAGTTACGTCATTTCTAAGGGAGGTGATCGAGTAATCGATGGCAAAGTTAGGACCTTCGTAGATTTTTTATCCCCAAGACTACGAGACAGGTGAGGTCGTTCATGGGGGATGGCAGGATTTTTCCGCAGGTTTCTGTAAGGATTTTCCAAGCTCTCAAAGTTCCTTGACTTCCAATTGCCTTTCACTTTAGTGACAGATGCCAGTCAGGAAGGGACCATTAAAACATTCCTAGGAAAGAGACAGAATTATTTCTGTTAAACCCCAGGACATAGTGTATCAAAGAAATATATTAAAAACAATAATAAATAAAAATAAGAATGTATAACTCAGAAAACATATGAGATACATAAACAAATATAAAATTGGCACCATCTGTTACAAAAGTAACGAAGTTAAACTTATATCATTTCAACTGCCTCTCAGCGATGGGAAAACTCGTTTCCCTGTGAGTGGCTGACACCGCCTCTTGTGCTGGGTTGCACATACCACAAAGCACAGCTCAAGCAAGCGATAACAAAGGTTCAGACGAGAATGAGAAATTTTACATTTTCTTTCCGACAAAACGTGCTGTGACGAACAAACGCGCGCACGTCTCCTGAGTCGCGCCCATCGAATCTCATCGAAACCAGATTAGAACGAGCCAAGGTAAAAGCCGTCACTTGATAGCAGGAATTTTCAAACCAAGCAAAGAACACTAACACTCTCTCCATAATTCCGGCCAAATATCAAGAAATGATCAAGCGGGGGTGAATATCCGGAAGATGCTGAATCCCAATTATGATAAGCGAAAAAATTTCCATTCATTCTCTGGCGAACAAATAGCTGATATAATCAGAAAAAGCTATCCGCTAAGTGCTCAACCGATGCATTAGTAAGACTGCTCAATTGCAAATATTCATATCAACTCTTCCATATTAAATATTTTCATTACACATACATATGAGGGTGTATATGTGTGTGCGCGTTAGTGTGCGCGTGTGAATGTGTACGATTATCCACTTATTCTTCACCAAAAGGATTCCTATTCTACATTAACTATCTACAAGTGTTGTGGATAAATAAATCTCTACAAGCTCAGTCAATACAATGAATAAAACGCTCAATAGAAATAATATAAAAACATATACAGTCTATATATCGACTACAAATTAAATTTCGAATAAAACATTAGACCTACAAATTACGTTCATTGTGTACTACATAAAAGCCGATGTTTTTTCCTTGTGTTGAATGATGCGCTATCAGACTCAACCCCTTAAACAGGGCCGTCTTATCACTATAAGTTATGTTTTAGCCTCGAAGGGTGTAGATAAGACACTCTGTCCTTCAGTTGTATTCAGACTAGACTGTGGAAAAGATATGGGTGACTGGTGATCAGTCTTGTGAAACGACCCTCAAGGGTCACCTTACTTATTTATGGTTAGAGCTGGAGACGCAACGCACATTCTCTCTCTCTCTCTCTCTCTCTCTCTCTCTCTCTCTCATTTCAGGATTCAATCTTCCTAACTCATTTAATGCTTCAATTTTACTGCCGTTTTGTCTTTGTCATACCCGTTCCTCTCTCTCTCTCTCTCTCTCTCTCTCTCTCTCTC
>NC_087205.1:29996497-30021497 GCF_015104395.2 Macrobrachium nipponense
TCTTTTTTTCCCAATAAAAAAAAGAGAAAAACATGCATCACATGCACAACTTCAATAGTCCTTCACTCTGACATAGGAGGTAATTTCGCCTCCGTTCTAATTTCATTTGTGAGATTTTTTTTGTTTCATAACTTAAATTTTTATTCAATTAGGCACCCTTCATAAAGGGGGAATAAGATCCCTTTATGATGAGGCACGCTAATTTCCTCATTAGAATGACGCTGTTTTGCATAAACGTTCACTTAATTTGATGCTAGGTAAAAAAAAAATAAATAAAGAGGAATATGAACTGACATAAAATGGTCATATTTCTGAAAGATATATACTTTTTTTACTTCATGCTCAACCAATAAACAATGGTGGTGATGCCGGTAATTGTAGAGTCTTAATGTGATATAGAATAGTAAAATGGACATGAAGAAGTAGTCGGGAAGTGACAGATATGACGTCGCAATTGAGGCCTAATGAATTTCAGTAAACACTAAAAGACGCGTTTTTCCTCCTGTCCAACATACCCGAGAATGTATCCGTTTGTTTTAATCATATATTACTTTCTAATTCTAATATCAGATCTGAAATCCATCTCATAATTCTTTATGAAGGTTTAAAACTGTTTTATTCGAATACTAATTTTATATATATATTTAACTCAAGTGGAATATTTCTCATATTTTTCAGATAAGTGTCTGAATTCACCTATTTCAACAAGAAAAAGTTTCGATGAAATATTGTAGTCAATTATCTGGACAATTATGAATGTTTTAGAATTTTCCTAATCAAATAATTATGTAATATATACATTTAACACAAGTCAGATCATTCTTTTCATTCTCTTAAGATAAATGTTTAAGTTCACCTACTTAATTTGAGTTTTTTTGTTTGTTTGTTTGTATGGTGCTTTTACGTTGCATGGAACCAGTGGTTATTAAGCAACGGGACCAACGGCTTTACGTGACTTCCGAACCACGCCGAGAGTGAACTTCTATCACCAGAAATACACATCTCTCACTCCTCAATGGAATGGCCGAGAATCGAACCCGCGACCCGAGGTGGGAAGCTAATACCATACCAACCACGCCGCTGAGGCGCTCTGCTTAATATGAGAAACGTTTCCGAGGGAGTATTTTAATCAATTTTCGGAACAACACTCCAGAAATAATGATGCCTCTTCTTTAAAAAGTAACATTGATGAATAAAGGAATTAAAGTTTGATGTTTGTTTTTAATCATATATTCCACAAGGTAGTGGGGGAGGTGAAACACCATTAATTCATTAATTAATTAGTTACTGAGTAACCATCATATTTTTCAGGTGCTAATCATAATCTCCTGGGTGAATAAAAGATTCAGAAATGAATGCCAAGTTTGACTTTTGATTAGAGGCGATGAAAGTGTTTTGTACTTTAGAAGTAGTTTCTGTTGTTGGTTAGATTATGATGCAGATGCTATGTATTTATTATGAAATTTTATATACTGTGGTTGTAGCCGTTTGTTGTTGTTGTTGTTAGATCTGAATAACACTGAAGTTGTTACTTTGTGTGATTTTGCTGCAACCGAAGTTATTGTTGCAGTTCTTGAACTTGTTGCAGATACGGATGCTATTATTAGATAAGTTACCATAAATATTATTTCACATATTCTTTGAAAGCATGAATATACTTCTCTTGAGCTATGAAGTATTTCCAGGTACTCCTGTAAGCATAGGTTCAAACGCAATATATATGCATCATATGAAGCTATACTTTATGAAATATTCAGGAAATGGATACTTTATGCAGTATTTGGGCAAAGGAATCTCTTGGCGATCAAAATACACCTTTATAAGCTGATTCGTGATTTAAAGGTAAAAAAAAATTCAGAAAAATTTTTTAAAACTACCTGTGCCTAGAGAGCACCAAGTTTGCAAAACACGCCATCTTTTATTTATTTCTACTTTCGTAATTGGAGAAAATGCGATCTTTCACTCGAATACTTCGCTGACGTAATGTTACAATTATCTACTGAATAGTTAACAAAAGCATCTTGCGTTTGATAACATATTGGCCTATCACACCTACTTCAATCATTCTGTTTTATTTAATGTTACTACATGATGCGAAGAGGCGATATAAACGGAGAAAGTGAAATTGCACCGATACATCGCCATCTCTCGAGCCTAATTGGAGGAGCTATGAACTGGGCGACAGTTACAGCCTGTAAATTGCGGGGTAATGTGGAATGTTCCGCTGTAATTTGACCCTCCCCTACTCTTCATAAAAGTAATTGGCAATAAAGACGTTCTTCTCGGGCGGCTGCTACGAAATAGGACGTTAGTTATTATCGCTCTCGCCATCTTGGTTGGGTCTCTGGAAAGATTCCAGGAGCTTTCCAGTCTCAATTTTTTTTTTTTTTTTTTTTTCGTCGTAGGATGCTCGTGGGAGAGTGAGGAATGTTGGTATAATTTATCTAAGACGAGAAAGATTAAAAATTATGAATTTCGTGTAAAATGTGAGCTTTTTCTAGCTCAATTACCCCAGCTATTAATTATTTTCAAATTATTATTATTATTATTATTATTATTATTATTATTCTTTTATTATTATTATTATTATTCTTATTATTATTATATTATCTTACTATGAAAAACAGTAATTTGGTCTGTCTGTTTGTAAGCACTTTTCACCGGTGCAGAATCCCACGTAAGTGCTTAACAGCTGACGGACCAATTTATTAGCATTAGGGGTTAAAGAGGAGTGAAGGAGAGAGGGTCTTTCCCTACTCAGTGACTACCTAACTAACAAGACCAAGCCATTTTCAAATCGTTGCTGAATATGGTAAGATAGAGGGTGAAAATGACATGCGGGAAAACTACCGCTCGGTTGGTAGTTTACGGTAAACATTGTGAATCATTACATTCTGACAAGTAGGGCAGGTACAACAACATAGGAAATAATTAGAAAATGAAATGAAAAGTTCGAGGGTTAGCTAAAAAAAAAAAAGAAAAAGAAAAAAACGGTGTTTGATAACTGTTACTTTAAGGGCACAGTCACATCGTCTGAGGACGTGGCTCCCGGCCTCACCGCCCGCGTACCGCCCCCACTAACTAGTTATTGAAACTAACGGCTATATCAGCCGCGTTTATTTTGTATAGAAGTTTTTCTGTTCTTCTTATTACTGACTTTTCTTCTGTACTCAAGTTGGCTATTAAAACGCCAAATGGGGAATTCATGTTAAAAAAACGTGGTATTTGTCAAATGGAATATATTATTCAAAATGACTCATTCTGGATTCCTCTTGCTCAGGGGCGTCTGCTCCTCTCTCTCTCTCTCTCTCTCTCTCTCTCTCTCTCTCTCTCTCTCTCTCTCTCTCTCTCTCTCTCATTCTTCTTCTTCTTCTTTCTTCTTCTTCTTGACAAGAATCCCCCATTCGGTATTTTAATAGCCAACTTGAGTGCATAAGAAAAGTCAGTAATAAGAAGAATAGAGAAACTTGTATACAAAATAAACACGGCTGAAATAGCCAGTATTTTCAATAAAACCCACATTAATGAAGGTCTTCTTACAGCATACTATTATTATTATTATTATTATTATTATTAATTATTGATTAACTGTTAGTTATTAATTAATTATTATTAATTAAATTATTATTAATTAATTATTTAATTAATAATAATTTCATTACTTATTTCAATTATTATTCTTATTTATTATTATTATTATTATTATATTAAAAAAGTCCATCCATAACAAAAGAGTTTTAAATGGCATCGATTCTTTCTTGTTTCAGAAACGTTGGATAGGTTATTTCTAATAATCAATAAGACAATAACGTCGTGAGTAAAGAAGTACAAGTATTTCCAATCAAATAAGTATCACATAACTGAGTTCATTACCATTTTTAATAAGAGGCTTTATTTGAACTTATAAAACTATATAGGATAAATTTGCAAAATGACGTTCTGAAATTAAAAACATATATTGACTGATTTTATGTTTTACTAGCATTTCTTATTTGGAGGGAGGTATAGGGAAGTTAGCTAGATATGGGCCATATACCAGCGATACCTCTTTCCCCTGGATGGAACGGGGTCATATACCAGCACGACTTCTCCCCCTGGGGAACACCACTCAAACACGATTCCCTTCAGCCGTAACTAAATGCAAAAAATCAGTCATAAAAAAGTGATATATAAATCCATAAACGTAAATAAACTTCACTCCACATCCAGCGAGCAATAAGGCAACGGCCCCTTCCTGTCAGTTCATAGGGATATTAGCGCCAATTGATAACACTAAACGCCCTCTCGTAGTGATCTATTGAGGATGGCGGTTTGATCTATAGCTCCTGATTTAATTAAGAGGGGAATTAAGAGGATTTATGGGGATTTGGAACGGGGCCAGAAACCTTCATTAGTAATTGGATGGACAAGTGCTGTAAATAACTTTGTTCATTTATTTATTTATCTATTTATTTATTCAATTATTCATAGTTTTTATTTTGTTCTAAATTCTTTCATTTGCATCTTTTCTATCCAATATCCCGTTATGTACTGTCGTAAAATAATTTGTTTTTGGCAAAATTATGGAATAGAGAAGTCCCATGACTTTGATCAATAGCGCCACACAGGTTAATACGGACAGCATCTACATTAGTCGATTTTTCCTCATCTTAGCTTATATTACCTTAGGCTGATTATATATATACATATATATATATATATATATATATATATATATACTATACATATATATACTATATATATATATATATATATATTACATATATATACATATAATGTATAAATAAGGGTATAAGCCACGAAGGAATGATAAACAATGGATTTTCTGCAAGATCTTTCGACTCGACGTCCTTTACTTAGCAGACAAACTGACTTACATGAGAAATTGAGAGTACAGGAAAGGTCGTATAAGTGACAGATAGGGATTATAAGGAGATTAGTACCTAGAATTCAACACACCTGGAGAATGAGTAACCTTTCCAAACAAGCATAAACATGGGTACAATTTAAGAGCAAAAAGATTAAGTCCAACTGCTCAGACACAGGGACAAGACAATTAAAGGATTATACAGGGCGACAGCTGACCACATTCAGATCTTTGGTAAACAAAAACGTATTCACAAAACATATTAAACATACATATACAAAGAAATTATCTCTGAGGCGACTAATTTGTATTTACTTCTGTAATTATGTCTTTGAGGTCATTCTTAAAGATGTTACAAATACAAGGGTCTAAATGAAACAGGTCAAAACTAATATTAAAATTACAATGGGAAGTGAGTTGTATTATGGATGATTCTAAAAGATTTCGTGATAAGACATCTTTTGATTTTGCAATTACTGAACTACCAATCTAATTTATCCGGTGGTTGTTTTCACTTAAATGAATGCATATTGCATTAGATGTTTGCCCAGTTTTGACAGTCGAGCAAGGGCCTAGAAGTAAGATTAAAACAGCATAAATATTCTGTCAAAACTGGGCAAACATCTAATGCAATATTCATTCATTTAAGTGAAAACAACCACCGGATAAGCTGGATTGGTAGTTCAGCAATTGCAAGATCAAAAGATGTCTCATCACTAAATCTTTTAGAATCTGCCATAATACAACTTACTTCCCATTGTAATTTTAATATTAGTCGTGGCCTGTTTCATTTAGACCCTTGTATTAGTGACATCTTTAAGAATGACCTCAAAGATATAATTACAGAATTAAATACAAATTAATCGCCTCAGAGATATTTTCTTTGTATACTTATGTTTAATATGTTTTATGAATACGTTTCTGTTTACCAAAGATCTGAATGTGGTCAGCTGTCGCCCTGTATAATCCTTTAATTGTCTTGTCCCTGTGTCTGAGCAGTTGGACTTAATCTTTTTGTTCTTAAATTGTACCCATGTTTATGCTTGTTTAGAAAGGTTACTCATTCTCCAGGTTTGTTGGATTCTAGGTACTAATCTCCTTATAATCCCTATCTGTCACTCATACGACCTTTCCTGTACTCTTAATTTCTCATGTAAGTCAGTTTATCTGCTAAGTAAAGGACGTCGAGTCGAAAGATCCGTTGTTTATCTTTCCTTCGTGGCTTATACCATTATTTATGGATTTATCACCTTTCAAACTTTCGTGATTTAGTTATACATAAATATTATGTATATATGGCGTGTTACCATCACATAATACGCTTGCAAAATTATATATTACCTGTATTCACTAAACAGGATACGAAATTCACAATGTGTGAAATCGTACCACAACCTTAGACCGCTGTGTGCAAAATCAATTCAGGGGTGAAAATAGACACTTGAGAAAAATCATTTAAATTTAATACATAACTCTTTAGGCAGAAATCACACCAGAACCTCTATAATACAAAAATATATGAACAACACGCACGCTTATAACCACTATACAAATAACCACTATACAAATCCCAAGCACCCAACTAATAAAAGAAAACAACACATTCAAACACAAAAAGGAGGGGGTCCAGAAAGGAGGAGAAAGGCAAAAAGAAAAAATATTCTAACAAATACACACTAATATCCCTAACAACTTCTCCATATGTTTTTTAAGGTTCTCTTCTTGCAAGGCAAGGCCCAACTCCACGTCTGGAGGACAAATCAAGGTGACTAACAGAAGCTAGTCCAATCACAGCGCTGGATCCAAAAATTAGCAAAAGGTGGCTGGCAAGTTTCAAACTATTCACTGAAGACGTCAGCAGAGGAACATTTCGTAAGCTCATTAAATATAAATTTACCTTGGGAGAGAGAGGTCCCCTTGGCTTTATACCAAAGGCGTAGAAGGATAAATCTTGAAGTTGCAGACTAGGAGATCCAAAAGGTATGTCGGATGTAAATATTCTCCAGTTCATGTACATATGCAGAGGCCAAAAATCAGTATCAAAACAGTCAGTCCAATCAGTGCCCAAGAGAAGTTCCAGGAAACAGCTGGCTCATATAACCACCAAAGACTTCCATATTCCATCTGGCCAACAAGAGTGGGGGTGGGGCGGGTGTGGGGGCACACCCAGTGAAATCACCAAATATGGAATTTGAAAAGAGAATTAGCAAAAACATACAACAAGCCAAACACCAGATTACCATTCTTAACTAATTAATAGTTTAAAAATAATCAAATACATTATCCACTTATCATTAACTGGCAACAAGATGACAATATATATGGATATTATATATATATATATAGGTATATATATATATATCATATATATATATATAATATATATATATATTATATACATCATATATATATATATATATATATATATATATATGATACTATATATATATATATATATATATCTATATATATATAATATATATATATATATATTATAATATATGTATATATATATATTATATATATATATATATCATATATATAATATATATATATATATATATATATAAAACATGAACTCTTAATGAATGTAAAACACTTCATCAGGCGGCTGGAAATACTTATCTACTCCTCCAATTTCCTATGAGTGTAAAAAACATAACTCTGGGAGTTTCTCCTTCAAGAATTAGTCACGACTTTGACGCATCTTCGACGTCAAAAAAAATTGTTTTTTTTTCGTCAAGAAAAAGTTTTAACGGCAAGAAAGTCCTATTTTAGCCTATTAGAACATTTTTCTACATGTGTATCAGCCAGAGAGAGAGAGAGAGAGAGAGAGAGAGAGAGAGAGATTATTAAAGTGGAAAGTCTTACCCTTCGTTAGTCCTAAGACTTGAACGAGAACTACTAGAAGCAGAGCACCATAAAGAGAAAATACCAATTAAATAAAGAAATGGGAGCTGTAACTCGAAAAAGAAAATACCATTCTTTTTCGCAATGAAGAGGGTTGCCAAGGCGAAGCCTTTACACAAGAAAGAATCAAGGAAAAAGATATATTTTTACTACCACGTGATAGGTAAAAGTCACAAAACGGTTACTGTTACGAGTGAAATCTGTTTTGAAAATATTCACATTACCAGGGCGATATTTGTCACATCATCTTTAAAACACTAAAACGGGCTTCGAGGAGGAATTGATTGATTAGCTGACGGCTACTAAAGCTGGCATCACAAAGAGCTGAAGTTGTTCAATGATGATATATTAATATTGTTACTAGACGATTAGTGAGGCAAAGTTACCCTCAGTCACCTTCGTCGAATTACAAATCACAGAATACTGATAATTAAATCCTTTTTAATCCATTATCTCTCGAATCAAAGTCCTCTGTGAATTCTCTTTATCTCTTTGGTGCGAATGTCTGAGTAATGACTCTTATTTTAGGATTGAATAACCTCTCATTAGTCCTCAACATCAATGTATATACTTTGGTCATTACCAGATTATATATAGAAAGATAACCAAAAACTCTCTCTCTCTCTCTCTCTCTCTCTCTCTCTCTCTCTCTCTCTCTCTCCCTTGCACATAAACACACACACATACAATTAAAGGTATGTATAAATTAATAAACCCCAAATAACAGCCGGAATTTTTGATACTACGTTTTCTGAACAATTCGTTGTATCTGCACAGTTACTTTTTATAGGAATGCCCCTACTATACCTACTCTTAAACTGTAATAGATGCTTCATTTCTTGGTGAGGGATTTAAACAAACCGCGCGCTCTCTCCATAGGAACCTCAGGTGTCTCAGGACGGCCAATTCCATTATCACGAAGGACCAAAACTCGGTCAACGTGAAGAATTTATTTTCATAGTAAAAGACAAATTACTTTCCTATCTAAACATTGTGCAAATTTACAACAGAAATTCCTTAAATATTTATTGCATATAGAATCATATAAACGCGTATGGCAATAATTACTCGCTAAAAACGTCTATCTAACGCTTCCTCCCCTACCGATAAAATGAAATCTCCCAAGCAGCGAAAAGTGCAAGCTAATGCTATCTGTTGGACACTGAAACAGATTCAACCGGCTGCTGTTTAGAGTCCCATACCAAAAACTACCGGATTGTTGTTATACAGCAGAAGCGAAAGGATGTCAATTAAATTTACATGCATGATGTATTAAGTACTAGTGTTAACATGACCAAAAAATATAACCCATTTTGATAACGTATTTTGCATTTAAGATTGAATTACTGTTTAAATGAACTCTCTCATATAACATGAAGAAACGATAAATAATATAAAAAAGTTTAGAAAATTATAAGCAAGTTTCATTCGTAGTTAACTCTGAAGTAGGGAGAGCTTCACATAATTAATAATTGTAAAGTTAACAAAGAACAAAATAGAGCTTCGCAGTTATATACTTCATTGTATGATGTTTTACCTCCCATTACCTCTATTCGGCTAAACAAATATTCATTCACAAAGAAGGAATCTCGATACAGCCAGCTCCTTTAATTTCCAAATACCTTCAAATAAGTGCCTTTACATTAACCAGTACAGGGAAATTTTGAAAATATACTGTTATTACTAACCTACTTAATACAATAATACTTAAAACAAATATATGAAATACTTCTTTGGGTAAAGTAAACGTCTCTTTGCCTACAGAGAATTTCACTTGCTTTAGCTTTCAAAACAGAAGGTAGTGAGAGAACGACATGATGATGAAACGCTTTTTCATGTAGAACCTGCCAGAGTGGCAGATAAAATGGGTGTCTCCTCTCGGTTAAGGTTTGGTAAACAAACACCCTATGATAGTATAAGTAATGTTATGGAAAAGGTTCAAGTCCCATATAACAGGAAGTGAAGAGGATCATCGTCACTTACTCCTATTACCTGTCTCTTACTGACACTATCGTCAGAATTATTTCGTTTATATTAATGCCTGCATATCATATAGATTATAAACACCAATAATGCTGTACGATCTAACTAGGCTAATAAATTATGTAATGCACAGCCTGGTGTAAGATTTTTATCTATTTGGTGACATGAAGTAACAGCTTTTGTCAACATGCTATAACTCATAAATTATCAAGAAGAATTACGAGGTCAAAAGCTGAAATTTAATCAAGAAATATATTGCTAAAAGGGATCCTTCTCCTTACCTCCATATTTCCAAGGGAGTAAGTAAGGTATCAATGAAGACCTTCCGTTCATCCAAAATGACAATAAAGCTCTTCACGCTAAAACAGTGTTAAGCATATTATTAAATCATCTTGGCAAAGTACATACGAATATGACTCTCATAACCTGGAAGAAGTAAGGCATAATCTATGGTTTAGGCTAAAGCAACAACACAAAGTATTTACTCTAGAAAAACTAATTCATGGAGTGAGAGCATGAGAGCACAGCTTAGCTCATGAACTATGGAAACTTTGGATATCAAGAGATGTAACTTTGTGTATACCATGAGAATCTATGAAACAATAAATGGGCTATAAGAAGAACAAAAAAGATAGAAAATGAGGATTACCCCTGGGGATAACAGGACTGCAGAAAATAGACTTCGGGGGAAATGGAGGAAAGCTTCGATACTTAAATATTTTTACAGGCAATTTCTTCGAATTTCACGTCACAGAATGTGTATAATTTCTTTTCCTGAAACTCTTCTAACCTATAATCTATTAAATAAAAGCTCTCTCTCTCTCTCTCTCTCTCTCTCTCTCTCTCTCTCTCTCTCTCTCTCTCTCTCTCTCTGATGGCATAGCCTGAGTAATGACTGTAATTACAGGATAAAATGGGCTTCCATTAAGCCTCAATTAATATATACATTATATCCATTGCTAGTCTCATAGATACAATGTGTAAATAAAACTCTCTCTTCCTGCACGTGTACTGGTAGAAACACAGGTATAAAGCCCGTAATGAAAGACATTCTTTACCGTTTATCAAATCCCTGCATTAACAAACACCATTTTACATTTCCAAAGGCCTTATCTGCAAGTAGTTCCTTCTGTATGAATCCTTCTCCTATACACATCTCAACATACAATGAATGATTCATTTATTGGTGGCAAGATAAAACAAGAGGTGTTCTTTCAATAACAACCTCACGTACGTCGCAGGGGATATACTGTTATTACGAAGGACCAAAAACTCAGTCAACGTATAAAATATATTTTTCCAATTAAAAGTACAAAAACTTTCCTTTCTCTGTAATGTACTAAATTTACTCCAGACATTTATTCATGATTAATTGTTTGCAGAATTGGATTAACACGTTTGGCAATTTAAGTATATACCCGAATATTTCCTTTGCTCTGTTAAAACTGAATCACCAAAGCAGTAAAAAGTGCAGGCTGATGCCATCTATTGGTCACTGGGAGAAGTATATCCAGCCGGCTTTTTATCCAACGTTACCGGAATATTTTCCACGGCAGAGGTGAAATATAGCAAACTATTCGATTGACTTTCGCGCTTTCCTAAGATCATTAACTCAGTTTAAATATACAATGTGGTTGTGTATTAGTGCAGGCGGGATGAATAATAAAACTTCTTATTATTATGTATATATTGCAATTCAGGTTCCCATCCTTAATATTATACAATAATGTATAATGCATTATCACATCATATGAAGTTCAGCACCCCTCTTCTAACGAATGGTTATGTCAAAATCACACCTTTTAACGTCGTCTTTGTAAAATAATGAAAAAAGTCTCCAGCACCCCTCTTCTAACGAATGGTTATGTCAAAATCACACCTTTTAACGTCGTCTTTGTAAAATAATGAAAAAAGTCTATTGCAAGACATTTTGACCACTTAGTTTTTTTTCTAGGTAAACGAATTAGAATTAAAAACCAAAAATGAAAGCAATAGCAGGCTTTAAAAAATCACATGGTGGTCATCTTAACAGACACAAGACCTCCATTCGTAATATAATGACGAGTTAACAACATGAGAACTGTCTTGCTCTGATGCGAAGGTTAGGGTCTTAGGAGTCTATTTCTGTAATTATTACAAGATGTGCTTCAAAGTGAATAAGAATATTCCCGGAGCATGAGATCTCTGTATTTAGGATACAGGCAGGGTCAATTAATGATAACGAAGTCTTGATTGGTCAGGTGTTGAATTACTCGTTTCCTTTTTATTCTGATTATTATAACGTGTTTTTAATTTGCTGTTCATGCTGCATGAGTAAAAGGGGGATTTATTCAGTGTCCTCTGACAAGGGATTACTAAAATCTCAAGAAACAGTCTAACAATTTAGACACGTCCAAAGGACAGAATTATGGCTATTCAATCGAATTTCTTGCTCAAATCATAAACGTAGGAAACCAAATATTTTGAAGAATAATATGAGCAAAACAAACGAAGAAAACAGAAATGCGTTAATGGGTTATTTCCACATTTTTACTAGAGTAATTTGTATCTTACCTAATTTCTCACTACACTCAGTACATTTCGCATTTCTTTGTTCCATCAACAGAGCCATTAGGTACCGCCGTCCAAATAAATCTCGAGGGAACTCGGCCTTAACGCCAACGGTGGTCTAGACAGAAGAAGAAAGAAGGCGGAATCATTAGGAGAAATCTTTGCGTGTTCTTCGCATTTCCTTCAGACATAAATAAGTGAATAAGTAAATGAATAAATAAAATAATGTTTTGTTTATTGGAATTTCAGATGGGTCAGGGAATCATATCACTCATTCGACGTCGTATGTGATGAGAGAAGGGAAAATAATTAGCTTCTTATGATGAAGTATCAAGAATATACCTATACTTTCTCAGAGAGCACAGAACGAGAATATTAATAAAAGATTATATATATATATATATATATATATATATATATATATATATATATATATATATATATATATATACATATATATGAATAATTATCACATCGAACCGTGATTCATTTATATATCATTCAAGCTACAAATGTCCTTTAATATCTAAATTTCACTCTACCTCCCAAATGATATATTTTCATATATGTAGCGAAGGGGAATTTTTTAGTTGATAATAATTCGTCCCCCCATGGGTTCGATCCCATGGGGGGACGAAATTATTATCAACTAAAAAATTCCCTTTCGCTACATATATGAAAATATATCATTTGGGAGGTAGAGTGAATTTAGATATTAAAGGAACATTTGTAGCTTGAATGATATATATATATATATATATATATATTAATATATATATATACTATATATATATATTATATTATATAATCTTTTATTAATATTCTCCTTCTGTGCTCTCTGGGAAAGTATAGGTATATTCTTGATACTTCATCATAAGAAGCTAATTATTTTTCCCTTCTCTCATCACATATCGACGTTGAATGAGTTAATATGATGTATATATCTATATATATATATTATATATATATATAAATTATATATTATATGTATATATATATATATATATATTAAAAAAAAAAATAAATTTAATTTTATATATATGTGTAGCTAATACCGGGTATTTCGAAATTAGAGGGCCCCCCTCCACAGAACAAATGGAAAGTTATGAAGTTTTCTGCTATCGCCTATCTCTAAGTACATTATCTTTAGTTTCTATTAAGCTATTTTTCATTTTACATTTCTTGTATTTTCACACTGAGTGACGGAGTTCGATACAGCCATGGCTATCGACTTGGAGGAAATCACCAGGATTGACCGAATCCGGGCTATAACCTTCAGAGAGCCAGGGATGCTGGCGCATCCTCCATTTCACGTTCCTGGATATCTAAATACATTAAAAGAGATGAATCCTTTGTTAGAATAAATTGGAACAAAAATCCATATGACTGTCACCGCAAAAAGAGTGAGAATCTTGGAAGGCCTGAAGTCCTTTCTCAGGAGTCAAAAGACATCATAGTTGAGGCAGTGGGTAGACCAAAAAAGTCTTTACGTCAATTGGCGCTTGAACTAGAAACAAAAAAGGGAAAGAAGAGAAGTTATACTGTTGTATATCGTGAGTTGAAAAAATCTGGGATCAAGCTATTTCATGTTATCAGCAAGCCCCATATCATTCAGGAACAGAGAAGACCGTGCATGGTTTTGTGATTCATTATTTAAAGATTGGGATGAAGATGACTTTCTCCATGTTGCCGCATAAGATGAATTCTTCATTTACACAGTCAGGAAGCCAAATGATAAAAATGACCACATTTGGGCTGAAAAGTTGGATGATATCAGCGATGACGTACGCTATCGCCAAGTGTAATTTCCCGAATGTTTGGGAATTTTTCTGTTTCACAGCCAAACGGTTAATGTGGATCATCAAAGAAAAAGGACAATCATGGAATGGCGAATACTTAGAGAAACTGTGCTTACTGGTAGAGTATTTCCTTTCCTCAAAGATCATGAAAATGTGTTATCTGTTGAAGAAGTCACATTTTTGCAGGATAAGGCACCATGTTTCAAGGCTCTTCAGACACAGGAGCTACATCGAAACAGTGGTATCGATTTCTTCTCATCAAGTGAATTTCCAGGTAGCTCCCCTGATCTTAATGTGAGTGAAAACATTGGTAGTATCTTACAGGATCGTGTTGAAGCGCGCACAGTGAACTATGATGGTATACCAAGCCTCGACGACCGGTGAAGAGACCGAAGTGCTCAGGGAAATGGAGTTTGAGTCTCTGCTTTTTTGCGATTTGCTGAAATCATACCCATCAAGAATGCAGGCTGTGGCACAGTCAGATGGAGTCTACACAAAATATTAAATACTCAGAGAGAAACTTTAATAAATACCTGTTCTGAATCACTTTTTTGTCCATATCAATTTTAGTTTATGCTGTAGAGGGGGCCTCTAATTTCGAAAAACATCCTGTATCTATAAAAAATAAATATGATATATAATATATATATATATATATATATATATATATATATATATATATATATATATGTGTGTGTGTGTGTGTGTGTGTGTATGCGTGTGTGTGCGTGTGTGGTTGTGGTGTGTGTGATGTGTGTCTGTATGTATGTAATATATATATATATATATATATCTATATATATATATATATATATATATATATATATATATATTCATACATATTTCTGAACGTGCAAAGATTTGAAATTATGGAGCCGATATAGCGAGTCACTATAGAGAGGTTGGGAAATTACACATGACAAGGAAAGTAATTAGTTTCCTTTCAAGCCGTAATTGGCATCGCATAAATCTATTACACATTTTCATTACGTTAACAAATTAATTAATTATTAAGGATAAAAGTGAACGTCATGCAAAATCGCATATTTTCCTCAGCTGCATCGAGAACAAGAGAATCAGGTTATTCATGCTTATAGAGAGAGAGAGAGAAAGTGAGAGACAGAGAGAGAGAGAGAGAGAAAGAGAGAGAGAGAAAGTGAGAGAGAGAGCAGCTATTTCTGATGAAAAACAACCTAAAAATGAAATATTCTGTTCATATCGAATTCAAACTTGGTGGTCTAATCATAGCTCCGTCTAATCATTGCTTTATTCCTATGATGTAGAGAGAGAGAGAGAGAGAGAGAGAGAGAAGAGAGAGAGAGAGAGATCATTGATTTGATCATTTGACGGTTTAATAATAACCTTTTCTAACGCCTAGCCTCATTCCTATGTTGAGAGAGAGAGAGAGAGAGAGAGAGAGAGAGAGAGAGAGGAGAGAATTAATGATTCGATCATTAGTGTCCTAGTAATAACTCTTTCTAATGCCTAGCTTCTTTCCTGTGTTGAAAGGGAGAGAGAGAGAGAGAGAGAGAGAGAGATGGATGCTGAGGCCCTTACACTGAAATGACTACGATGAGACTGTCGAAGATGATCTCATGCCATGCGCAGGAGGGAGCTATTATAAACCATGCCAAGACAGCACACCATAAAGCCATCTTCCGCGATGGTATTATCCAAAACACCTGGATGACCGGGAGGGACTCCGACCATCGACACCTCCGTCTGTTAGAGGCCCTCCTTATCCAAAAAGGAAGAGGTTCATTGTATAGTATTCAGAAGATACTCTTCCTACCCACCAATGATAATACCAGCCTGAACAACAACACCAACGGAGGAATACCAGATGAGACGAGCGGTCCCGCAGCCAATGAAAATCCAGGCCGTTGTGACGTAACCGAGGAGGGCAGAGCGCCAGCTAATCAAGATTTGAGCCGTTGTGACGTCGCCGAGGAGGGCAGCGCGCCAACCAATCAAGATTTGAGCCGCAGTGACGTCACGTCACGTCACACCCAGCCTTGCAGCGCCAAACCCTTACTTCGAAGGTCAGTACGGCTGCAGCAGCGAGACCACCAGCGTGGAGAAATGGCTTGAATGAAACTTCCTCTAGCCAATAGGGGACAAGAACCAGACCAACGATAATGATCATTCGGCAGGCGACTGACCCCTGCTGACCTACTGCTACTGCTATACCTGGAGTAGATCCCGTAAGTACCCTCATTACAAACACTACATTGATGGCTACGTTGATGACTACAAGACAGATGGGTCTGTCCCATACTTTGCTCCTCTCCCTTATACCTTCCTTTCACCCCCGCCTACTTCCCTTTTCAAAACCTTAGGGTGGGTACACACGTGCGAACCGAACCTTGTATTGTAACCGATTCTTGTAACAAAAACGCAAGTGTGGATGGTTCCTCGAACCCGAACCCCGAACCCGCGAGGTTCGAGGCTCCGTTCGCCCTCCGTCCCGGCAATTGTCGGTTTTTGGGCCCCGAATCAAAGGGAGGTCTCTTTGAACGTTACGCCATGTGTGGACGGGACCTGTATTACACGTGTAACAACAGAGGTTGCTGAACTTGTTAACACCGACTATGAACAAGGCCGTCCATAGTAGAGTCCCTTGTTTTGGTCAGTCAGTACGTATATGTATACCATGGCTGATTGGAGTGAGGAAGAGGTCCTTCAATTTATTAGTTATTACGAAGAACAGACTTTACTGTGGCCAGAAACTTCTTGGAATCTCATGTCAGCGAGAAACTCCCGACCACTGTATTCTACCCTTCTAGTATATAACCTTGATTGCCACCATCTTCTTTTATTTCGCTTCATCTTCGTTAAATAGTGTATATAAATATACGCGGCAGCTACTACTTGCATGGTGGCCATCGTCGGTAAACAACCTGGAAAGAGACAGACTGATGATCACAGTGGATTGAAATGAAGTTACGTGCTTAACGTGGTTACGGTTCGTCCTCAACATGTTACACATACAAGGTTCGGCTCTCACGTGTGTGCCCACCTTTACATTCCCTCTGGGAGACAGTTAGGGGTTTAAATCGTTTGCAATCGAACCCTCACTCAAATCTATCCCCCACTTAAGTTACGTTACGTTAGCGTGGTCGTTTTTAACAAACAGATTCACTGGTCAACAAATTTGAAAAGTTGCGTGCTTCTTTAATGAGATTGGTTGATTCTTATGTATTTTCATTCACTGAATCCAAATATCACGTTGAAAAATGTGTATTGACTACAGGTTCCAAGATGCGAGGCATGCAATATTTGATTATTTTATTTTAATATACAGTATATGTCATTATGTTTTAAACTCTAATCCTATCTACTCTCTGCCTTTTTGCTTGATGCTTATAATGGGCTGAAGAGTCGTCTCTGCCAGTGTCCAGCAATAGTCTGCA
Organism: Macrobrachium nipponense; assembly: GCF_015104395.2. Taxonomy (NCBI): domain Eukaryota; kingdom Metazoa; phylum Arthropoda; class Malacostraca; order Decapoda; family Palaemonidae; genus Macrobrachium; species Macrobrachium nipponense. The sequence continues at coordinate 30,014,020 of NC_087205.1, forward strand.
AGCATTGTAGTGTTCCATTTACCCTGGTACCTCTTTTCCATGGTTGAAATATCTTGATGAAATCTTTCACCATGTTCGTCACTTACTACTCCACTGTTTGCTGGGAAATAGGCTAAATGTTAGTCCAAAAAGTGGATTTTAACTGGCATGTTACATCCCATGTTCTCTTAAGCCTTTATGCTGTTGGCTCCCTCCAGGTCATTGGCACAGTAAAAGGCATGCCTGTAGGAGCCTGTCGAGTCATGTGGGCTTATCTTGAAAACCAGAGCTACCAAACAGTTTTAACCAAGATATTTATTATCAGAAACCTAAAATCATATAGAAAATGCTACTTTGGTCTCGGAGGCATTTTGGTTGTTGACCAGTGATTGATGATTTATGTGTAAATCTCCATGGACAATACTCTCCATATTTAACCACACTTAAATTATTTCAATCCAGATTTTCTATTACTTCCACTCGATGATGACTGGTATTGTAACATTACTCGCCAGCTGTAGTAACCAAGAAAAAGCTGTCATAGGGAATAAAGAGAAAACACTCTAAGGAATCAACTCTACTGAAGCAGCAATATTTTGATAAATAATAATAATAATAATAATAATAATAATAATAATAATAATAATAATAATAATAATAATAATAATAAGAGTAAGGGAAATATAGCCAGTAACTACAGGCCTATCACCTGCCTACCAATAATGTGGAAGTTACTAACAGGTATCATCAGTGAAAGGCTTTACAATTACCTAGAGGAGACAAACACCATCCCCCACCAACAGAAAGGCTGCAGAAGGAAGTGTAGGGGCACAAAAGACCAGCTCCTGATAGACAAAATGGTAATGAAGAACAGTAGAAGAAGGAAAACCAACCTAAGCATGGCATGGATAGACTATAAGAAAGCCTTCGACATTGATACCACACACATGGCCTAATAGAAGCCTTAAAAGGAAAATATATGGGGCAGAGGAAAACACTATCAGCTTCCTCAAAAATACAATGCGCAACTGGAATACAATACTTACAAGCTCTGGAATAAGACTAGCAGAGGTTAATATCAGGAGAGGGATCTTCCAGGGCGACTCATTGTCCCCTCCACTCTTCGTAGTAGCCATGATTCAAGCTACAATTGTCCTTTAATATCTAAATTCACTTGGTAGACGGGGTTTCATATCGATTCTAATTACGAAAGCACCCAGGTCGAGGGTGATTTGTAAGGTCAGAATCGATATGAACTTATAGCGTCTCTGTTGGCTGATTGGATAGCGTCACTGACTGTCCTGATTTCGTCCCCGTCCACTTGGACGGTGGTTCGATCCCATGGGGGGCGGGGGGACGAAATTATTATCAATTAAAAATTCACCCCCTTCGGTACATATATGAAAAATATATCATTTGGGAGGTAAAGTGAATTTAGATATTAAAGGACAATTGTAGCTTGAATTGATATATAATGGATCACGGTTCGATGATAATTATTCATAACAAAAGGCTACGTGCTGTCAAACGCTCGAATTGGCCAACATGGTAGACGGGGTTTCATATCGATTCTAATTACGAAAGCACCCAGGTCGAGGGTGATTTGTAAGGTCAGAATCGATATGAACTTATAGCGTCTCTGTTGGCTGATTGGATAGCGTCCCTGACTGTCCTGATTTCGTCCCCGTCCACTTGGACGGTGGTTCGATCCCATGGGGGGACGAAATTATTATCAATTAAAAAATTCCCCTTCGGTACATATATTTAAATATATCATTTGGGAGGTAAAGTGAATTTAGATATTAAAGGACAATTGTAGTTGAATTGATATATATAAATGGATCACGGTTCGATGTGATAATTTATTCATAACAAGGCTACGTGCTGTCAAAACGCTCGAATTGGCCAACATGGTAGACGGGGTTTCATATCGATTATAATTACGAAAAGCACCGAGGTCGAGGGTGATTTGTAAGGTCAGAATCGATATGAACATATAGCGTCTCTGTTGGCTGATTGGATAGCGTCACTGACTGTCCTGATTTCGTCCCCGTCCACTTGGACGGTGGTTCGATCCCATGGGGGGACGAAATTATTATCAATTAAAAAAACAAAATTCCCCTTCGGTACATATATGAAAAATATATCATTTTGGAGGTAAAGTGAATTTAGGTATTAAAGGACAATTGTAGCTTGAATGATATATAAATGGATCACGGTTCGATGTGATAATTATTCATATATATATATATATATATATATATATATATATATATATATATATATAATATATATTATATATATATATATAATATATATATATATATATATATATATATATATATATATATATATATATATATATATATATATTATATATATATAGACGTTCTGGTGATTTAGTATCAATTGTATTAGAATGTGTTCTCAGATCATTAAAAAAACTATACCGAAATATATAATTACAACATATATTATATATATATATATATATATATATATATATATATATATATATATATATATATATATCATATATATACATATATATATTAATAGATAGATAGATAGATAGATAGATAGATAGATAGATAGATAGATAAATTGATACGTAAATAAATAAACAAATAAATAGATAAATAAATAAATAAATAAATCACTAAAAATCAATTGCTCTCTTATTGTGATCATGAAAGGGAATAAATTTCTTACCCAGTATGCACGACGTTGATTATGCACCCTTCATGCAATTGCTAAATGCAACATTTCGAAACCCGAGAGTTCCATCCTGGATAACATCGACGTCCAATTACCTAATTCTCTTAGGAGCCTTTCTTTGGAGTTAGTCTCCGGCCCGGATTCTCCAACCGGGACGACCATCATATTGCTAATCCCTGGGCTTAACTGTCGAGCGAGTGAGTATATAGCCCCATCCGACGGTATTAAGAGATCCTGGCATTATAGTCTCCGCACCTGTATTGCTAACTCTCTCTCTCTCTCTCTCTCTCTCTCTCTCTCTCTCGTGTATGCAAATGGTATTGCCGATGATGGCGAGAGTCACGCAAGTGTGATAAATTCTCAAAAGGGGAGAAAAGGCATCTGCGTGGTGGTCTTCCTTCGCGAAATACGAAGTTTTACCTTGTCAAAATATTCGTGTTGTGTTTTGTGTTGGGAGCTGGCAACGAGAAGCGCTAAACGTCGGCTGTAATGGGTCTCTCTCTCTCTCTCTCTCTCTCTCTCTCTCTATCTATCTATCTCTCTCTCTCTCTCTCTTCTCTCTCTCTCTCTCTCTCTCTATTGCTGGGATTTTATTTCGTCATCCTGGCTCTTCCAACATAAATTTTGACTGTTGACTTATTACCACTTAAAAACAGTTCGGAACTTTCTCAGTGAATCGTGATGTCACATAATCTGATCTACTATAGTTTCAGTAAAATGTTTCCCCAATATCTATCAACCTACTATATTGACTTTTTATTCCCCTTTTATCCTAATGAATAATCTTGAAAAATCGCCAAGTATCTAAAGCAATACATAGATAAATCTGGCTGAAAACATTTGAGAAAACTCCGAAACTAAAAGGGCGAAAGACCGACGTGGCAATAAAACCGCTGGACTATAAAGAAGCTGATGTATATAAAAAGGAGGGACTTTAGTGGCTTCCCAGGACCATGTTCCCGTGATGGCAAATAGCCAGCTTCGTCTACAACCAAATCCACAACAGCCTATCTACGACAAGAAAAGGGTAGCAGAAAAAAAGCAAAATCATCGGTAATTCTGAACTTACAACGTTGAGTTCAAACGACGAACTCTGACGAGAATAAAAATAACATATTGTTGGAAAGTGGGACACAAGAAAAATCACAAGAAAAACTCTTGCTAAATAAAAGATTAAAATGATAAAAGTAACAACGATAAAAACTTTCATCAAAATCCCTCCAGTTTATGGTGCGTGTCGAGAGAGAAACTCGGCAAAAGACGCGAGAGTTGAATGGGACTTTCTTCATTAAGTCGCATATTTTTCTCTTATTGGCCTGAAAGAAAGTACGAGAAAGACAGTTAGAATAGTATTCTAATAAATATGTCGGTGGTTTGTTTATTTACTTCACTGTTTCATTATTTTTTATAGATTCACTTCTTATGAGAATTACAGAACAGGAATTAATTATGAAAAGTAAAGAATGAAGATATTAAAGGAAAACTGTCTCCGTCGAAAAATTCTCTGCTTTACGAGAAAAAAAATCCAACCTACCATTGAGGTCAATGGCGTAAGAAAGAATTTGATATATAGGAAATAAAAAAGGGGGAAACTTTGAGCAGAGATAAAAGTGGAAAAATGTCGTAAGATAACTGGATTCGTCGAAGTTACGACAAAGCGATAAAAGAGTAAACTTGTATGATCGTAAAAAGGAGAAACCTCTTTGGAAAGTGACGAGGAAACATAGGAGTGATCAGGGAAAAGAAGAATTCACAAAAAAAAGATACGAGAGATATGAGACCCGAGGAAAAAGTTTTATTTCGTGTACAGGAAAAAGACCATACAAACATGAGGAGAAGACGTGTCAATTATTTTTCACTAACTGAATATTTTCGTGCCAAGCCTTTCAAGTTATAGGTTGGAAAGAATGACTTAGTCTATTTAGACGTAATATATATATATATATATATATATATATATATATATGTATATATATATATATAATTATATATAGTATGTATATACACATATATATTGTATATACATATTAATATATATATTATATATATATAGATATAATATATATTATATACTATATATATATAATTATGTGTTGTGTGTGTGTGGTGTGTGTGTTGTGTATATATATAATATATATATTTATATATAACTATATATATATTATTATAGATAATAATAAAAATATATATAAATATATATTATATATTCTATTTAATAAATTATATAGTGTGTGTGTTAGTATATATATATATTAATAATAATATATATTAATATATATTATATATATTATATGTAATATATTATATATTATATTATATATCTATATCATAGTGTGTGTGTGTGTGTTGTATATATATATACAAATATATAATATTAATATATTATTATATATAATATATAAAATTTTATATTTTTATATATATATATATATATATATATATATATGTATATATATAAATAGTTTAAAAAAAATATAGTATAATATATTTATATATATATCTGTAATTATATATAAATAAAATATGTATTATTATATTAAATAATAATATAATATCTATTATATTATATCTAATAATATATATACCCTTATATATAGATATATCTATATATATATATATTCTAATATATATTATATATATATATACACAAAAGCACTAACAACGCTACCCGAGGACGAGGGGGGGGTGGGGGGGGGGTTTTTAAATGCAGTCTCCCAAAACTAAAAAATACCTGAGGCGTGGCAGGTATTTGAGCTGGGAGGCGGCATAAATTTATATCCTCTTGCATGGATATATGTATATATATATATATATATATATATATATATATATATATATATATATATATATATATATATAATATATATATATATATATATATATATATATATATATATTATATATATATATTTATATATATATATATATATATATGTAATGGGTGTATATATGTGTGGTGTGTGTGTATATATATATGTATATACCATATATATATATATATATACATATATATATATATATATATATATATATATATATATATATGTTTTATATATAAGGTGGAAGTCACGAAAGGAAAGTGAAACACTGAAGAGCTGCGAGATCTTTCACCTCAAAGGCTCCTTACTGAGCAGACTGATATATATATATATATATAATATATATATATATATATATATATATATATATATATATATATATATATATATATATATATATATCATATATATACAATCTACATTATTTATTCACTGATACATACATACATACATTTAAGGAATCCTCTGAAACTTTTAGAGAATTTTCCATAAGTAAGACACTAACCAGTATTATCTGTGCAAAATCCTGCATTAAAAAAGCTAAGTGTAAATCATACATGACTCGAGACACTATATAAAAACCTCTGTAAACTTCATAAAAATTCATGGAACCGAACACAGTAATTAAGACAATATGGGGTAACTTATCTTTAGATTTTTTTTATTTTTTTTATATGCAAAGACAAAGGGGAAAAGATCGAGATATGGAATAAGATAAAGAATCTTTCTACTTACATTTTTCAGTATTGCAAACGTTATATAAACAATGGTCAGAAAAGAGAGAGACACACGTTTTCAAGTGGGGGAATTTTTGCATCGAATTTATAACATTTAACAAAATTGACTTCTATCTCTTACGCTGGGAAGCTGATAGATAAATAACTCCATTTTTTTGTGGCGGATCAAACCTCACGTCTTATTTGAAACTAAAACCACAACGAAAATTATTTTCTGAAACGAGATAATAATCGTTATACAAAAATTTTTATTACATAATTTCGTGTGTATTAAATATAATGCAAGTGGAATGAAATTGAATGCATCTAATTTAGTTAAAATACTCAAGGAAAGTTTCAAATTCCACTCATACTTTGTTATTTAAGATACAGAGAATTTAAAAAAATTTAAATATCGCATATAAAAATTGCTGGAGGCCAAAGTTTCCTAAAATCGTGTATTGTCACCTCTCCTGATTACCTAAGTCTCCAAATAGACGATTGTTTGTGTTAAAAGACAGTCACGTTGTCTTAAAATATTTATTGAATTATATCATTTTATTCTTAATTTCATTACAGCATTTTTAGTATCTTCAAAACAATTAAACAAAGATACCAATTAATCATTCCCTGGGGAGAGAAATTATTGGAGGGTTGAATTCAATTATTCTCGAAGGAAATGAAGCCTAGTCTCTTCACATATTTATCTTAAACTATTAATTGTTATATTGCCAAGAGTTTATGAATTTGAAAAAACAATATTCATGTTAACGCCTTCCTTTTCCGTTACTAAAGTCATTTAGAAACAAAAAGGCTTCTCTCGTATCAAAATGAACCGAAACAACATTTAAGATTATTTATTTACTCTCGACATCATGGACTTTATATATATATATATATATATATATATATATATATATATATATATATATATGAGTATCTATATATGTATATATGAAATCAGTAGGTGTACTTAACAAGTTTCTACAGAGCAATGGAATTTTCTGTACAGCTACTACAACGTGTAATCAATGCCACCGAAAATAGAGCAATCTTACGGTGGTTTCGGTATAGTGTTGTATGAGCCTCGGCCTATGATACTTTGACAACGACTCGGTGGTGGCCTGTAAATTATTATGCAATTTGCTATGTTTGATTATTTGAGGGTGGATGATCAACATAAAATTTGCAGGCCTTCATCCTTAAAAGAAATCTATTATCTTTTATAGAAAACTAAAAACACCCT
>NC_087205.1:30031497-30048997 GCF_015104395.2 Macrobrachium nipponense
CTAATTTGCTAAACAACTTTCAACAAATGTATAAATAAATAATAAATAAATAAATAAAAAATAAATAAATAAATAAAAAATAAAAAATAAAATAAATAAATAAATAACATATATAACATATATAACATATCTATATTATCTATTTGTCTATGTTATCTATGTTATATATGTTATCTATATCATATATGTTATATAGTTATATGTTATCTAACATAGATAACATATATATATATATATATATATATATATATATATATATATATATATATATATATTATATATATATATATATATATAGATATAATATTATATTATATATATATATATATATATATTATATATAATGTTTTGGTTTTTTGCCATGAAGGAAAAAAATGAAAAAAACGAGTTGGCCGAGTACTTTCGGTCCTATTCGGACCCTTTACTGAGGCATACTGATTTTACAAAGAACACCATAGTCAAAAGAAGGCTTAATATACAAACTTACACTACCATATTAGCCATAAGGGCGATTTTTCACTCTACAGAGAGGAGGAGGAGTCATAGGCTAGTCACACCTTGAAGGATACCCGTAAACAATGATTCTTCCAGGAAAAAAACAAGTACATTTTGAAAAAACAACACGGGAGCATATACAATTTAATATCATGAATTTTTACACAAATTTTCCCAACAAAAATTATTATTAATGAAAAGACGAAAAGAAAATATAATATATCATATATCGAGCAAAAGAAAGAGGGAGAGAATATCGAACCAGAGAGAGAGAGAGAGAGAGAGAGAGAGAGAGAGACACAGAGAGAGAGAGAGAGAGAGAGAGAGACAGACAGACAGACAGAGAGAGAGAGAGAGAGAGAGAGAGAGAGAGAATTAATAACTATATACATGTGGGACTAATTTATTAGTTTTTCATTTATTTTGAGGTCCTTCATAAACATCTTACAAATATATGGGTCCAAATGTACATTCCCAGACTAAGATTTAGGTTGTTTTTATTAGGTGATTTGTATAATTGCCGATTCCAGTAAATTTCTTGAAACATAATCATTAGATCTAGCAATTACCGAGGTATCACCCCAATTAATACAATGAGATTTTTCACTCAGATGGATAAACAGTGCATTTGAAGTCTGGGCTGTTCTAACTGAATACATATGCTGCTTAACCCGAACACATAAATTTTTACCAGACTGACCAACGTAAAACGATGGGCAATCCTCTCAATCCTCTCTCTCTCTCTCTCTCGTCTCTCTCTCTCTCCTCTCTCTCCTCTCTCTCTCTCTCCTCTCTCTCTCTCTCTCTCTCTCTCTGGTTCGATATTCTCCCCTCTTTCTTTTGCTCGATATATATATATATTATTATATATATATATATATATATTATATATATATATATAATATATATTTTATATATATATATATAATATATATATATTTATATTTTCTTTCGTCTTTTCATTAATAATAATTTTTGTTGGGAAAATTTGTGTAAAAATTCATGATATTAAAATTGCATATGCCTCCCGTGTTGTTTCAAAATTGTACTGTTTTTTTTCTGGAAGAATCGCTTGTATCCGCGGGTATCCATCAAGGTGTGACTAGCCTATGACTCCTCCTCCTCTCTGTAGAGTGAAAATCGCCCTTATGGCTAATATGGTAGTGTCAGTTTGTATATTAAGCCTTCTTTGGACTATGTGTTCTTTGTAAAATCAGTATGCCTCAGTAAAGGGTCCGAATAGGACCGAAACGTACTCGGCCAACTCGTTTTTTTTCATTTTTTTCCTTCGTTGGCAAAAAAAACCTTTATTTGTATTACAATTAAGCATCACGTTTTATATACTTCGTGAATCAAGGTTATTCATATATATATACATTAATATATATCTTATTAAATAAAATATATATCAAATACATATATTATTATATTATATATTTTTTTATTATATATATAATATATGAATATATAATATATTTTAAAATAAAAAATATATATAATTAATTATATATATATCTATTATATATTACTATATGATATAGACATATCTATAATATTTATATATATATAATATATATGTATAATATTATAATTATATTATATAATATAGTATATAATATAATTTAATATTTATACTATGTATTTAATATATATAATTATATATATATATATATATATATTATTATACATATTATAATATATATATATAATTATATTAATATAATATATAATATAATATATATATTATAATATAATAATATATCTATAATAATATATATATATATAGTTATATATATAATATATTAATAGCTAATCTAATTATTAATAAATATAGTATGATATATATATATATATTATCTTATCTCTATACATAATATAACTAAAAAATATCTATATTCTCTATATATTATATAATATATATATAAAAGGTTTTTTTGCCATGAAGGGAAAAAAAAATGAAAAAAAAACGAGTTTGGCCGAGTATCTTTCGGTCCTATTGTCTCGGACCCTTTACTGAGGCAATACCTGATTTTTTAACAAAGAACACCATAGATCAAAAAAGGAAGGCTTAATATACAAACTTACAACTACCATATTAGCCATAAGGGCGATTTTTTCACTCTACAGAGCGGAGGAGGACGTCATAAGGCTAGTCCACCACCTTGAAGGATACCCGCGGTAGTAACAAGTGATTCTTGTTCCAGAAAAAAACAGGGTACATTTTGAAAACAACACGGGAGGCATATACAACTTTAACTATCATGAATTTTTACACAAATTTTCCCAACAAAAACAAAAATTATTATTAATGAAAAGACGAAAGAAAACTATAAATATTATATATATATCGAGCAAAAGAAAGAGGGAGAGAACTATCGAACCAGAACCGAAAGAGAGAGAAGAGGAGATAGAGAGGAGAGAGAGAGAGAGACGAGACAGGGAGAGAGAGAGAGCGAGGAGAGAGGAGACAGACAGACAAGAAGAGAAGAGAGGAGAGTTGAGGAGAGACGAGAGAGAGCGAATTTGAATAACTTATATACATGCTGGACTAATTTATTAGTTTTTCATTTATTTTGAGGTCCTTCATAAACATCTTACCAAATATATGGGTGGCCAAATGGTAACATTTCCCAGACTAAGGATTTAGGTTGTTTTTATTAGTGATTTGTATAATTGCCGATTCCAGTAAATTTCTTGAAAAACATAATCATTAGATCTAGCAATTAACCGAGGTATTCACCCAATTAATACAATGAGATTTTTCACTCAGATGGTATAAATATACAGTGCAATTTGAAGTCTGGGCTGTTCTTAACTTAATACATATGCTGCGTTAACCCGAAACCGCATAAATTTTTACCAGACTGACCTAAACTGTAAAACGATGGGCAATCCTCCTCTCTCTCCTCTCTCCCTCCCTCTCTCTTTCTCTCTCTCTCTTCTCTCTCTCTCATCTCCTCTCTCTCTCTCTGGTTTCGATATTCTCTCCCTCTTTCTCTTGCTCGATATATTATATATATATATATATTATTATTATAATATATTAATATATATACTTATCATATATGCTATATATATATATATATTATATGATATTTTAATTGTATTTATATTTTTCTTTCGTTCTTTTCCATTAATAAATTAACTTTTTTGTTTTGGGAAATTTGGGAAAATTTGTTAAAAACAATTCTATGATATTAAATTGCATATGCTCCCGTGTTGTTTTCAAAATATACTGTTTTATTTTCTGGAAAGAATCGCTTGTATACCGCGGGTTATCCATCAAGGTGTTTGACTAGCCTATGACTCCCTCCTCCTCTCTGTAGTGTGAAAATCGCCCGTTATGGCTAATATGGTAGTGTCAGGTTTTGTCTATTAAAGGCCTTCTTTTGACTATGGTTGTTTTCTTTGTAAAATCAGTATGCCTCAGTAAAGGGTCCACGAAATAGGACCGAAAGCTACTCGGCCAACCTCGTTTTTTTCATTTTTTTTCCTTCGTGGGCAAAAAAACCTTTATTTATATACATTAGCAATCACGTTTTTATTATACTTCGTGATCAAGTTATTCAATATATAATACATACATATTATAATTATTATTAATAAATATATATAATAATCCATATATATATATATCTATAATATTAGGTATATATATATATATTCTAATTATAATATATTATTATATGTATTTTTCTTATATAATAATAATAATATAACTATAAAATATAATATATATATCTATATAAAATTAAGGTATATAATATCTTATATGTATATATAATATAGTTTATAATATATATAATATATATAATATATTAAAATATATATAAAATATATATAAATATATATATATTATCTTATTATATCTATATAATTATATATATATATATATATGTATAATATATGTAATAAATAAATCTATATATAATATATTATATATATATCTAACTAATTTCTCCCATCTATTAATTATATATACTAATAATATATATAATAATATATCTCCTTAATAATATATATTAAATATATATCTCTATATCTATATTATGTGATATATATCTCATAATCTCAATATCTATTATATATGTATATGTTATACTTAAATTATATATTCTATTCTATCATATATCTATTATATATATAATCTATCGTACTATATATTCAACTTATCATCTAATATCAATATATAATTCTATATTTATTATTCAATATATATATATACTATCTCTTAATAAATATATACTGATGTAAATCATCTATAATATATCTATATAATTATATATTCTAGTCTATAATATATCTATATATATATATATATATATAACTGCTATAATATATATATTATATATATCTATAATATCGTAATAATATCTATATCAATAAATATCTAAAACTATAAAAATATATAATTTTAAAATATCTAAATATATATATATATATCTATCATCTAGTATATACCTATATATATATCATATCTACTATATAACTATATATATATATCATATATATCATATATCTATATTATATATCTATGTAATATATAATTATAGTATAATAAATATCTAATTCATATATGATATATATATTATATATATATCTTATATCTATATATATATAATATATATGTGGGTTGTGTGTGTAGTAATATGTATATCCATAATCTTATATATATCTATATAATATAAATATATATATCTATCTATATTATATCTATATATTACTATATTAGATACTTCTATTATATATATACGCATATTAAATTAATAATCTATAAATATATAAATTATATAATATATAGATTATATCATAATAGTATATATATATATATATCTATATATATTATATCTAACATATATATATAATATATATAATATAATATCATAAATATAATAATATAATATAATAATTCTATATAATATCTAATTATAATAAAATAATTCTATAAAAATATATTCCTAAAAATATAAAAATGTCTATATATAAAATATATAAATGTATAATCTATAGATCATATTATTATATAATCTATACCTATATATATAATCATATATAATTATAATTCTAATAATATATATATATTGCTTATTATATCATAAGTTGATATTGTGTCTGTATACTAAATACTATTTATCTAATATATATATTATTATTATAGTATATATATATATATCTTTATATATTATATATATCAATATTTTTTTTATATTATATTATATATATATACTATATATGATATATCTCTCCTTCTCTCTCTCTCTCCTTCAGCTCTCTCTCTCTCTCCTCCCGTCTTCCTCCCCTCTTCTCCTCTCTCTCTATATATATATAATTATATATATATATTATATATATATATATATCATATCTATATATATTTATTATATATTAATATATATATAAATATTATAATCTATGAATAATTAATATAATATAATTATATTAATATATGTATAATATATATATAATAAAATATATAATATTATATATATTATATATCTAGTATATTCCATTGAATAGAATGGCTTTTTCAACTGTTTAACCAGCTTTTTTGAAATTGAGTTCATAGTTTTCTAATTATTTTTGTCTTCACTTCATTGTTCAGGTTACTAATGGGACCACATAATGGGGTTCTTCCATTTACTCCAGTATTTTTACAAAAACGCGACAGCGTGTTTCGTCAACCTATACCGTATTGACGTTATCAAGCGTACTGATACAAATATGAGCCTACATGCGTTTTGTGACGTCATGAGGACGGGAAATAGGTAGTTACAATTGCCAAGATACCTAGTTTTAAAATATTTACAAAAGACTATCGTGAAACATAAAATAAGACCAAATCAAATATGTTAACAGAAAATTATATACAAAAGTTGAAAAGTAAGTTAGTTATATACAAATTTTACATAAATCTATATTAATTACATATATGTTTAATTAACAAAAATGTCAGTGTGACGCTCCTGTCCCTGCCGTGTGGTAGTGGGTCTTGTTCTAACCATGGCTGAAGGGCTGCCCTCCTAAACACGAGGGCAAAGATCCGGTCTGCCTCGCGTTGGATGTTAACGGTTTTGGGCGTTGCGGTGGCGATGCTGACGGCTTCATGATATCAATAAACGATTGTAGTTTGCCTTCCTTGTGGGGGATTATTTTGGTGTTTGTGAGAAGTTCTTGCAAGGATGGTTTTTTATTGGGGGTGGGTGCATCCAAAGTGCCTGGTTGAATAGCACCTTGGTTTCTGGTGGGGTGGGCCTGGGCATGCGGCAGTTTGGACGTTTGTAGTTGTTAGTTGTTGTTTTCCCGATATAGCATTTTTTGGAGGGACTGACATGCTCGTCAGTCAAACAGAACAAACTTGTAAACTATATCAGATTCCAACCTCGTTTCCTCCTGCGATGGAGGCCGTACTATTTTTCATTACCAGTGAGGCCGTAAGACTTTGGATCTTGACCAGTAAATTCCTTGCTGTTATTTTGGTTGGTATATGGTGCTAGGGGGGTGGTTCCTCTTCGCAGTATACCAAGGAGGGCTTTCCTTTCCGTCTTCGTTGGTGGTTTTGTTTGTATGATATCTTGATTGGTTATAAATCATTATTTTCTTTGTCTTTGTCCTTGTGGGTTGTTGTCCCATCGGGAGGGGGTCGGGTTTTGGAAAGCCTTTCTAATCTCTTTTTGATAACTTGCTGGATCATGTCATCTATGGGGGTAGCCGTTATTTGTGAGCAGCTGTTGAACTCTGTTTAATTTCTTCGTTCGTCGCTTTCCACGTCGAATAAGTGTGTTAAGGCACGTTTTACATGTATGCAATTTTACCAACAAGAACCGTTAAATATGCAATACAGGGCATTCGCCTCCTTAGCATTTAAGCATTTCCCAGCATCTTCTGTCTTTTTAGTTGTATATTACCTGGTGGTATTGTATTTAGTTGTTTTTTCTTCTGGGTCATAAGTACGTTCCTAAGAAGGGGAGCATTTTCACACTCATTACTTTTTTTCTAACCGTAAAATTCAAGTTAGAATTTGTCTCGGACGTTTATTAACTAATTCATCTATGTTCATTTTCGCCCTTTGTTGTGATAAAGATTATCATCAATAATATCTCCCAAATAGATTTCTGGGGTTTTGGGTGTTTCTTTCAAAGTGACCTCTTCTGTGTTTGTGCCATGTATGCGTTTGCAAAAACAAAGAACCCCAAGGGGGGAACCCATTGCTACGCCGTCCTTTTGCCGGATATATTTCGCCCCTACATTGGAAATTTTGTACGGTAGAAAAAAGTAATGATAAAATGCTCCCCTTTCTTGGACGTACTTGTGGACCCAGAAAAGAAAAAACAACAAATACAATACCACCGTATACACTAAAACAAGAACCGATGCTGGGAGATGCTTAAATTGCTAGAGGAGAATGCCCTGATTGCCATATAAACGGTCTGTGGGTAAATGCATACATAAAACGTGCCTTAACACCACTAGTGCGACGTGGAAAAGCGAGACGAACGAAGAAATTAACAGAGTTCCAACAGCTGCTCACAAATCAACGGCTACCCAGCTGCAAATGATCCAGCAAGTTGTCAAAAACAAAAAGAGATTAGAGGCTTTCCAAAACCCGACCCCGGAGGGACAACACACAATGGACAAAGGACAAAGAAATAGTGATATACCCATCAAGATATATCATACAACAAACACCACGAAGACGAAAGGAAATGCCCTCCTTGGTGTATTACCTGCGAAGAGGAACCACCCCCCTAGCACCAATATAAACAAAATAACAGCAAGAATTTACTGCAAGCCAACTCTTACGGCCTCACTGGTAATGAAAAAAATAGTACGGCTCATCGACGGGAAAGGAAAGGAGGTTGAATTGATATAGTTTAACAAGGTTTGTCTGTTGCTGACGAGCAATGTCAGTCCCTCCCAAAAATGCTATATCGGACAAACAACAACTTAACTACCTCGGAACCGTCGCATGTCAGGCCCACAGGAAACCAAGGTGCTATTCACCAGCACTTTGTGGATACCCACAATAAAAAACCATCCTTTGCAAGAAACTTCTCACAAACACCAAAAAATAATCCACAAGGAAGGCAAAAAACTTAACAATCGTTTATTGATATCAGAAGCCGTCAGCATCGCCACGACAAACGCCCAAACCTTAACATCCAAAGCGGGATTGCAGACCGATCTTTTGTGCCCTCGTGTAGGAGGGGCAGCCCTTCAGCCGCGTAGAACCAAGACCCACCTAACCACACGCGGAACAGGAGCGCACACTGACATTTTGTTGTTAAATTAAAATATATGGTAATTTCAATATGATATTTATGTAAAATTTGTATTATAATAACTTTACTTTCAACTTTTGTGATTATAATTTTCTGTTAGACAATATTTATTTGTCTTATTTTAATGTTTTCACTATAGTTCTTTTGTAAATATTTAAAACTAGGTATCTGGCCAATTGTCTTAAACTACCTTCCGTCCCAAAATCATGAGTTCACAAAACTCATGTATGGCTCATATTTTGTATCAGTTACGCTTCGATAACGTCAATACGTTATAGGTTGACGAAAACAGCTGTCGCGTTTTTGTAAAAAATACTGGAGGTAAATGGAAGAAACCCCATTATGTGTCCCATTAGTAACCTGAACAATGAAGTGAATAAAAATAATTAGAAAATATGAATTCAATTTTCAAAAAAGCTTGGTAAAACAGTGAAAAAGCCAGTTCTATTCAATGAATGTTGTATCCGTGGAAAAATTGTGCCCTAGAAGTAATATATATATATATCTATATTATTATATCTATATATATCAAGGCCAGCAAACACCCCCCAAATATTCAGTCGTTTAACGAAAATGGAGGTGGAAGAGCGGAGACAGTTTGCCCATTTCTCGATATCAATAATACAAGAAGCAAATTCTGAACTTCACCACAGCTTGTCTATAAAAAAAGAAAAAAAGACTATACTGGTTTTTAACTAACCAACTATTGCAGTTCATGCCAAAGAACGTTCAAAATTAAACAATACCATTTGATACTTCTTGTTCCCATTAGAGCATTAAAATATTTCGTCTATCTGCCCAACCAACTTTCCATACTGAAATAGAATTTTTTTTTTTTGTTTTTTTTGTTGTTTTTTTCAGAAAAATTCCTATCCCAAAGAACGTAAGTCCTTACAGTTATCCAAAAATAAACTTTTTAACCAAATTTCTACCAGACCACTATTGCCCAACTTTGATCTCCCAAGAAACTGTTCTTTGCTTCCATCCCTTTTGTGGTTTTGGATACAAAATTCCTCACGTAGACTAACCACAGATCATTGAACAAGAAATTCCCTGTCTTCAGTTTAAAACATTATTTCCTACTAAATCCATGCAGGACTAGGTTTCATTTTTGTTCAGCTACTGTAAAGATCGCTTACAGTCCTTTCTTGAGATTCTGTTGTGTAAAAAAAAAATTAAAAACATTAAATTTTTTCACATGCCCTGGATGTCCGGGCTTCCTTACATCGGATCTAACTCGTAGGCTATTGCAAGTGAAGTATTGCAGCCACATGGGCGTTTCAGTTTTCTCTTAACAGGCCCAGAGAATCAAACAACCAGAGTTTTTCTTAACATTAAAAATCCATGCTGCTAATATGCAAAATAGGGAGGTCTTGAAAACAGTCAGTTTCTCTGTTATTGGAAATACAAAAGTACCCAGATCATCTAACTACCTCTGGAGTCAGTTTACTTATTAAAAGGCTAGTTCCCTCTTTGAAAACAGTAAACCCCACCCACGGCTTCACCTCTGTATTTGGCATAAGCTGACTTTTTGTTTTGGGACGTCAGGTTTTCTGCTATTCCTTCTTTCCGTCTTTAGCTGGATGTTTGGTGTCCTCAGTTTCTTCTCTCTCTTTTTTAACAGTGGTTTTGTTTTAAGAATTTTTTAACTTTTAACCTTCTGCTTTTTCTTTTTAACCACCATTAACTTTTTAATTACCTTTGTAAGTTTCGTGAATTCCTTGTTTTATCAATGTTATTTAACTTTTATTGTTCACAGACCTGCTGATGCCACCGAGAACTGTTGGTGCGAAACGTTTTTTTTAATAAACTATGGCCTTCTACTGATGTATTATGGTACCCCCTGGAAGTATTGTTATCTATCTATCTATATATATATCTATATCTATATATAATTATAGATATATGTATATATAATATATATAATATATAATATAATACATTACAGGGTGATTGAAAAGTAAACTCCATATCTTAAAAAAAATTTATATAATTTTCATATGCAGTTATTTTTTGTTCGGGCCTAAGATAACAGTATGGTGTAGAATGACTTGCAGATAGGAATTGTGGGGCTTCATTCTTTCGCAATAACCGATGGAATGCGGGAAAGGTACCTTTAACTATGCTGCAAGATGGAAATCATGGCCAGTTTGTGAATACTTAGGGCGGAAGTATTTGAAGACCTTGATTTTTATGCAAGATGGTGGCCACCAACCTCATTTTGCTATTGTTGTTCGGTGAATGGCTAAATGAACGTTTTTCCTTGGAAGATGGTTGGATCCAACGTGATCCACATGATTTCTTAACACCGGGTGCGACTTTTTTTTTCTTTGGTGGTTGGTTGAAGGGAAACAAGTTTGTATTCCAAGAAACCTCAACAACCTTCGAAGAAACTTGAAGGACAAATAAGACTTAGCTGATTTCTTGCCGTGCCACAAGGAGTTCTTGGAAAAAGATCAGTTCAAGCGATCCCACAAGCGGCTTTGATAAGACTGCAGGGGCAAAAGTGCTGGTTGCCTATATTAAATTTTAAATAAACCTCCATGTTAATTTGGTGTCCTCTCATTTTGATTTTTTGTAAAAATAATTATTCATAAATAAATTAAAAATTTTAAAATTTTTGTAAAATAGGGATTAATTTTCAATCACCCATATATATGTATGGTATGTTGTATGGTATGTCTGTATGGTATGTGTATATATAATATATATATATTTATTATATATATATATATAATATATTATTATAATCTTATATTAATATTATATAATATAATTAATATATTTTATTTATTAATATATAGCAATCTATTATATATATATTATATCTATATATAATATATATATAATATCTATATATATATATATTAGATATATATATATTATATAATTCTAATAAAAGGAGCCCATAAAAAACACCAAATAGTAGAGGAGAAAAAGTACTATATTTCATAGACTGCTGTCTTTCTCTCTTTCAGGTATATGAATGATTGAAAAGTTTACAGGAAAAGGTGGTATTTTATACCAAGAGATTCCGTCCACAAGTAAGCCAATTTAGGTCACCCCCGGCTGATAATCTTCCTTTAATCTCTTGTGAAAAAGAAAAGAAAATTGGTTGGTTTAATGAACACTAGCGTCCGACAGGACATTCTGATATCCAAGCCCCGTTTTTGAGAATGTTCATTACCTGCTTCTCTTTTATTAAGGCCGATTCCATCATTTGACTCTTTTGTACCGGCAGTTGTTGCTATAAATTGACACATGGACATATTCCAGTTTGTATTCTATGGTTATGTTTCATTTATGATGTTTGAAAATAGCCGAGTTCCGTTGTGCCCCATCACCTAAACCTGACCAGTTTTGTGTTGTATTAATCTCTTGGGAAAGTGATTTACCTGTAAATCCGAATGTTAAGATTGGGTCACAGTCCTGGCATGGGGATCTCATATACCCCCAGAGTCTTTGGGAGATGTCTTTTGGTTGGAACGTTAATCCAGGATTTGGGCTAAGGTAATTTGGGTTAGGTAAAAATGCAAAAAGGGTTGGATTTCCCAAGGGTTGTGAGGTTACTCCTTGTTAAATCGTTCTCCAGGTGGGGAATTTTTCTTTATTTTTAATTTGTTGGGTGTGTCTCTGGTCTTGTTCCTTTAGGGGGTCGGTAAGAAAATTTACGTTTGCTTTTTGAATTGCTTTCTCAATTATATGGTTTCAGGATACTTTAAAGATGAAAGTTGCTTGCGAATTAGTTCAAACATTCTTTTTCCAGGCAAATCTGGGGAACAAATTTCGTAAGGCTCTTAAGAATAGGTTGCTAGCTTAAACCGCCTATTTGATTGTAAGTAATGTTCGTGGATAGCTTAAAAGTAGTGCAATATATGAAAGTGAGAACATTGGTTTTTCCTGGTATATGGTAAATTTGTATTCTTTCGTCGTGTTCTGATTTATTAAACATCAAGAAAAAAGGAATTTTGTTGGTCCTGGTTTCCCATTCAACTTTAAATTTGCTTGCTGGGCACTGAATGCGTTTCAATTTTGAGAGGCAATTCATTAAAATTACCCCACTTATTATCCAAAAATGTTGGCTTAGTATGTCATCCTCACGTATCTCATCCACAGCATGTTTTTGAGTTTTTTATTGCAATTTATTAACTGTAGGTTTATTCAAAGTATTCCCATGTACAGATTGGCTAAAATAGGACCATTAAAGGTAAAAGGACTACCCATAACTACACCCGAATTTTTTGCTTGTAGAATGATTCCCCCGAATGAAAACTACGTTATTAGATGCACATAATTCAAACTAACTTTATTTTTTGTTTTGCAAGCCCGCCAAGGGAAATGATCGCTGGAATAGGGGAGGGATAATTTTGTTTCCTTCTTAAAAACTGAAGAACGATCCTGTACTGGTACTTTTTTTAAAATAGGGAGTCTACCGTCAAGGCTTAAAAAGTAAAGTTTTAATGTTCGTGAAGTGGGTAATATGTGCTTCTCTGAATTTGTGACAAAAAAGATCTTCCGAATTGTTTGATGTTGCACTGGGAGAAAAAAACGTGCCTAAAAACAGGAAGGAAAGGAGGCCAGCTAACCATTTAGAAAATTTTTGGTAATTGAAAGCCCTCCGGCGGCATGAAAATACGATGGGTCTGAATGGAAAGATTGTCTTTGTGTGAGGTTTTTGGGTGAAGGCCATAAAAAAAGGTAGGGGTAATTTAGGATTAATTACTTTTAAATTTCATCTTAATAGTTCAATACTCTTTTTTTGTCTGGGGCCAATTAAATCTTAACTTTCCGAAAAAATTTCTCGTGGGAACGTTTTCTGGAGGGGATTTTTCGTCAGTTTTTCGTAGTATGGGGTAGTCCTTTTAAGTCCTATTTTTAGCCAATCTGTACATGGAATACTTTGAAACTACAGTAATAAATAAATGCAAATAAAACTCAAAAACATTGCTGTGGATGAGATACGTGGAATGACATACTAACATTTTGGGATAATAAGTGGGGTAAATTTTAATGAATTCCTTCTCAAAATTAAACGCATTAGTGGCCCAGCATCAAATTTAAAGTTGAATGGGAAACAGACAACAAAATTCCTTTTTCTTGATGTTTTAACTAATCAGGAGACACGACAGAAATAAAACAAAATTTTACCATATACAGAAAACCCAACCGTTCTTCAACTTTCATATATTCACTACTTTAGCTATACAAGACATTACCTATCAAAATAGGGTGTAGCTAGGCAACCCTATTTCTTAAATAGCCTTACGAATTTGTTCCCCAGATTTCCCTGGAAAAACGGAATTTGAAACTATTCGCAAGCAACTTTCATCTTTAAAGTATCCTGACCATATAATTTGAGCAAAGCAATTCAAAAAGCAAACCCGTAATTTTCTACCGACCCCCTCCTAAAGACAAAGAACCAATATACACACCCAACAATAAAAATAAAAATTCCCCACCTGGAGACGATTAAGCAGAGTAACTCCACAACCCTTGGGAAAATCCAACCCAACCCTTTTGCATTTACCTACCCAAATACCTTTAGCCAAATCCCTGATTAACGTTCCAACAAAAAGGACATTCTCCCAAAGGACTCTGGGGTCTATGTGAGACCCAGTGCCAGGACTGTGACCGCAAAGCTTTACATCCGGATTTACGAGTAAATCAAGTTCCCCATGAGAGTTTAATACAAACACAAAAACGGCGTCAGTTTCAGGTTAGGTATGGACAGCAGAAAACTCGGCTATTTTCAACCATATAAATGAATCATTAACCATCGAATAAACTGGAATATGTCACGTGTAATTGGATAGCAGCAAACTGCCGGTACAAGAGTCAATGATGGAAATCGGCCTTAATAAAAAGAGAAGCAGGTAATGAACAATCTCAAAAGGGGCTTGGATATCAGATGTCCGTCGACGCCAGTGTTCATTCAACCCAACGCTTAACGAAGATTAAAGGGAAGATTATCAGCGGGGGGTGGACCTAAATTGGGCTTACTTGTGGACGGATCTCTTGGCATAAAATACCACCTTTTCTGTAAAATTTTCTTTTCATTTCATTCATAACCTGAAGAGAGAGGACAGCAGTCTCCTTGAAATATAGTACTTTTCTCTCTACATTTTGGTGTTTTTATGGGCTCCTTTTATTAGATTGGTTGAATTCTGTTGTTACAGAACATTTTTTTTACCATCATATAAATATATATATATATAATATATTAATATATCATATATATATATTATATATATATATATATATATATATAGTATATACATATATATATATATATAGTACTATATATATATATATATATATATATATATATATATATATATATATATATATATATTAATATATATCATATATATAATATATGTATATATATAGATATATATATATATATATATATATAATATATATATCTAATATATATAATATATATATAGATATATATATATATATAACATACATACATACATACATACATACATACATACAATACATACATACATACATACATACTATATATATATACATATATATATGATATATATATATATATATATTTATATATATATATATATATATATATATATATATATATATATATATATATATGTATATGTATACATATAAAAAATATATATACATATGAATAATTATCACATCCCCGTGATTCATATAGATCATTCGAACTACAAATGTCCTTTAATATCTAATTCGCTCTACCTCGAATTGATATATTTTCATATATGTACCGAAGGGGAATTTTTAGTTGATAATATTTCGTCCCTCATGGGATCGAACCACCGTCCAGTGGACGGGAACGAAATCAGGAACGGCCAGTGACGTTATCCAGTCGGCCAACGTCACTGGCCGTTGCCTGATTTCGTTCCGTCCACTGGACGGTGGTTAGATCCCATGAGGGGACGAAATTATTATCAACTAAAATTCCCCTTCGGTACCTATATGAAAATATATCAATTCCGAGGTAGAGCGAATTAGATATTAAAGGACATTTGTAGCTCGAATTATATATATATATATATATATATATATATCTATATATATATAATATATATATATATATATATATATATATATATATATATATATATATATATATATATATATATCTATATATATAATATATATATATATATATATATATATATATATATATATATATATATATATATATATATATATATATATATATATATATATATATATATTATATATAAATATTATATATATATATATATATATATATATATATGTATATATATATATAGATAGATATTATATATATATAGAGATATTATATATATATATATATTATATATATATACATATATTATATATATATATATATATATATATATATATATATATATATATATATATCAAATCAGGCGTTGACCTGAAGGAAACAGGCCAATCTACATATTTCTTTATTCCAACGTTTCGTAATAACATTCATTACATCTTGGAATCTGTCAATTAATTAAAATAATAATATTATAAAACATTCTTAAATTTGCAAAAAATTTAAAAAATCGTAAAAAGACTAATATTTACTAGAATATACAATTACAGAAAATTATTATTTAAAAGCTGGAACCGCCAACCTACCTTAAGTTAAGAGAGAGGAAGACTGAATGATAGCAGACAACAAAAGAGAGACCACGTTAACTAAGGTACAGTTGGATGGAGGAAGTTTGGGTATTCAACTGGGGAACCAGCTGCTTAATGAGTAACGCACTCTAAAATGGGTGGGTAGTTCTTGGGGGTTTGGTGGTTTGCCCTATGATGCAAAAATCGTCTCTTTCCGATTTGTGTTTTGCAGATTTTTGCATGGTTCCTGATATTTGAATGTTCAGGGTTGGAGAGCCTACTTCCTGTTCGGAAACTTATTCCACGATGAGAATCGATTCTGACCTTCAGTAACCTCTTCGATGATCCCCACGTAAGTCCAGAGTTACACATTGGGCAAGTATATTTAATATACTACATTTGAGGTCAAGAAGGGACTCAATCGATCTTTATATTTAAAGAAAGACCCAATTGTTAATGGATTTTTTTGGTATTAGTTTAATACTGACTGCACCATAATGTTTTTCCATAATCTGGGTAAACCTTTTTCTGAAGGAGTCATCATGTAAAAATGGAAATTTTGCATAAATGACTAACTTTGGTACCGTGATAAATGTTTTCGTATTGTTAAAAAACTGCTTATTAAGAAAACTCCGAAGCCTCTTATAAAATAGCTTTTGAGGGAAGCAATTATTTTTAAAATATATTCCAATAGTAATTTATTTCCTGATTGAAAGGAATGCCAGTTTGATGTAATAAAAAATGCCCTATGTATAAGAGTTGACAATGAATTAAGCTTAAAATTATAAAAACATGAGCTGTAATAATTAGATCCTAGACCTGTAAAAGTTTTCTTCCTAAAAACAGAAGTATTAAAAGAACCATTCTCTCGTGTAACGAGTACATCTAAATAAGCCAGTTGACTATTTTCCTCTCTTTCGACCGTATACTTAATATTGTTATGTTGGGAATTGACATACGATAAGAAAGAGTCAATATCAGAGTTTCTCTTGAATAATGCGAATGTGTCATCCACATACCTCACGTAAAAAATAGGGTGAAACCTGAGAGGACAATCATCAAGCATGCGCTCCTCCAGGGAGGACATGAAGATGTTAGCGAATGTC